>NC_134691.1:28475316-28785816 GCF_050947455.1 Rhinoderma darwinii
GGTAGTGAGGAACATCCTGTCACCTATTTGAGCAGAAAGCTTACCCCGGCTGAGAAAAACTATAGCATAGTTGAACGTGAGTGCTTGGCAATTAAGTGGGCACTTGAGTCCCTGAGATATTCTTTATTGGGTCGTCGGTTTAGGTTGGTTACAGACCACTCTCCTCTTACGTGGATGTGTCAAGCTAAAGAGAGAAATTCAAGAGTTACACGGTGGTTTCTTACTTTGCAGAACTTCAAATATACTGTGGAACACAGGTCAGGAAAACTGCAGGGCAATGCTGACGCTTTGTCTAGGACACACTGCCTTGTAGCTAAATCTGTCCGATCCCACGGGCTCGAACAGAGGAAGAGGGTATGTGAGACAGTGACAGGTAAAGTCATTGAGGGAAGGTACATTTCCCCTAGAATCCTGTCATATGTATCCTAGGCTCTCAGTCTGGGGAAGACAGGCATGCTAGCCTGTGAGAGTCACCACCGTGTGAGGTAAAACTGTGAAGGTTTTGAGGTGCTGGGCACAAGGCTCAGTGTCACCTAGTAAGGGACACTGAATGTGTTAGTTAGAGGCTGGACGGCCTATGGTTTACTTTGTATGTTTATTGTTGTACCACTGACTGCTGTTGTGAAGACAATAAAGCTAGCTGCGGCTGTTTTAAACCTTTTTGGAGTGAACTTTCTATGTGTGCCAACCATCTCACCCGGGAGATGGCGATCCCATGAGCTAAGTGGTCCCTAGGTTGTCACATATGGTGGCCGATGCGGGCACGGTATTAAAGAGACATACACCTATTTAAAAGGACTTTTGCTGCTCCAAGCGGGAAATCGTTGCTAGGGGCAACAACACAATTTTTTTTCTCCCCAGGTTGTCACAATATGTATATATATATATATATATATATATATATATATATATATATATATATATATACACACCGTGTTCCAAATTATTATGCACATTGGATTTAAGTGTCATAGACATTTAATTATTCGTTTTTCAATTAAACTCATGGATGGTATTGTGTCTTAGGGCTCTTTGGATCATTGTAATCAATCTCAGACACCTGTGATAATTAGTTTGCCAGGTGTGCCCAATCAAAGGAAAACTACTTAAGAAGGACGTTCCACATTATTAAGCAGGCCACAGGTTTCAAGCAATATGGGAAAGAAAAAGGATCTCTCTGCTGCCGAAAAGTGTGAAATAGTGCAATACCTTGGACAAGGTATGAAAACATTGGATATTTCAAGAAAACTTAGGCGTGATCATCGTACTGTGAAAAGATTTGTGGCTGATTCAGAGCACAGACGGGTTCGTTCAGATAAAGGCATAATGAGGAAGGTTTCTGCCAGACAAATTAATAGGATTAGGAGAGCAGCTGCTAAAATGCCATTGCAAAGCAGCAAACAGGTATATGAAGCCGCTGGTGCCTCTGGAGTCCCGCGAACCTCAAGGTGTAGGATCCTCCAGAGGTTTGCAAGTGTGCATAAAGCTATTATTCGGCCACCCCTAAACAATGCTCACAAGCAGAAACGGTTGCAGTGGGCTCAGAAATACACGAAGACTAATTTTCAAACCGTGTTGTTTACTGATGAGTGCTATACAACCCTGGATGGTCCAGATGGATGGAGCAGTGGATGGTTGGTGAATGGCCACCATGTCCCAACAAGGCTGCGACGTCAGCAAGGAGGTGGCGGAGTCATGTTTTGGGCTGGAATCATGGGGAGAGAGCTGGTAGGCCCCTTTAGGTTCCCTGACGGTGTGAAAATGACCTCTGCAAATTACGTAGAGTTTATGACTGACCACTTTCTTCCGTGGTACAAAAAGAAGAACCGTGCCTTCCGTAGCAAAATTATTTTCATGCATGACAATGCACCATCTCATGCTGCAAAGAATACCTCTGTGTCATTGGCTGCTATGGGCATAAAAGGAGAGAAACTCATGGTGTGGCCCCCATGTTCCCCTGACCTCAACCCTATTGAGAACCTTTGGAGCATCCTCAAGCAAAATATGTATGAGGGTGGGAGGCAGTTCACATCAAAACAGAAGCTCTGGGAGTTTATTCTGACATCCTGCAAAGATATTCAAGCAGAAACTGTCCAAATACTCACAAATTCAATGAATGCAAGAATTGTGAAGGTGATATCAAAGAAGGGGTCCTATGTTAACATGTAACTTGGCCTGTTAAGCTTTTTTTGGATTGAAAGCGCTTTTGATTTCTGTAAATATGACCTCCTGATGCTGCAAATTCAACAAATTACTATTTTAGTTCTCTTTACAACCTTTAAAATGTTTTGATCTCTGTTGTGCATAATAATTTGAAACAGTGCATTTTGAGTTTTTCACTTCTAAAAAAAAATCTGTTATCATTAGGAGATTTGTTCAATAAAATTTGCATTATACTCCAACGGTTGATGGCTTGAAGATTATACTGACTGTCATTTGCATCGACTATTTAGGAAAATCAGCGAAAAATAACATTTGCATGATAATTTGGAATGCGGTGTATATACCGGTGCCCAAAAGGTATTACAGGTTCTAACTAATCCCAAGGTTCTAACGTCTGCAGTGTATATATACAATGGTGTGTGGAATGAAAAAAGTTTACACAGCGCCACATGGTGCAAGATAAACCTGATAGGTGGGGTCATTCAAATATAGGTATGTGATTGCACTCACCTAGAGTAGTTGTACTGGGAGGTACAACTAGTGCAGTAAGCATGAAACAGAAAAATGGTTGCAGCTTTCAAAATCCAACGACCGGCATCATGGGAGTGGTGATATTTTAGCCTGATGAAGACGCAGCTTCTGCGTAGAAATGGGTTGCCTGTTTTTTTTGCAAATAAATGCTCATGTTATTATTATTCAGCCGATCTATTCTTTATGTGTAGAGATTTCTATTTATATCCTATTTTTAAATAATTTTTAATTTGCTATATATACAACAGGCTTCACTGGATTTGAATGCCGTCACCACCTCTACGGGGAATTAACCCCTTCTCTCCGCAGCCAATTTTCGCTTTTTTAATTTTCATATTTTCCTCCCTGCCTTCCAAATGCCATAACGTTTTTTTTTTTTCATCGACCATAGCCGTATGAGGGCTTGTTTTTTTATATTTATAGTTTTTCATAGCACCATTTAATGTACCATAAAATTTAAATGGTGAAAACAAAGCAATTCCGCCATTGTTTTTTAGGTTTCAAGTTTACGGCGTTCATTGTGAGGTAAAAATGACAAGTCTACTTTATTCTATGGGTCGATACGATTATACAGTTATGGAGATACCAAATATATATTGTTTTTTTATGTTTTACCACTTCCTTCAGTAATTTTGAAGCAGATTTTGAACTGCCTGCACATATTTTTCCACGTCTTTTTCGCTGCGTTTTTCGCCTGCGGTCATTGAATCGAATGCAAGGACCGTGGACAGAAAAAGCTGCAAATAACGCTCAGGAACAAGCACCCCAGGTCTTTTCTGCCTCCCATTCATTCAATGAGAGGTCGGAGGCGAAAACCACAGCAAGTAAGGACATGCCACTTTTCTTTCCTGCGAGCGGCCAAAAGTGCCTCTGCCTCCCATTGAAATCAATGGAGGGCGATTTGGTTTTCGCGTTAAAATCAGTGGCAAAAAACTCTGTGCGAACTGACCCTCACAAAGAAAAACTATTTGTTAAAAAAAAAATTTGCTTTGTGTTGCCACTTTTTTATAGCCATAACTTTTTAATATTTTCGGTGAGTTGTAGTTTTTATTGGTACCAATTTGGGGTATATACGGCTTTTTGATCACTTCTTATTCCATTTTTGTGGGAGATAAAGTGATAATAAACAGCAATTCTGGCACCTTATATAATTTTGTATATTTACACTTTATTTAACTTTGTGCGAATTAAATAATTTTATATTAGAATAGACCAGACTTTTACAGACCTCGCAATACTAGTTATATTAATTTATTTTTTTTAGATTACTTTAGAGTAAAAAATTGGAAAAAGGGAGTTGTTTGAACTTTTAATACTTTATTTATATATATATATATATATATATATATATATATATATATATATATATATATAAAACCTTTATTTAACTGTATTTTACTTTTTTATTTTTATAAGTCCCACCAGGGGACTTGAACCAGCGATTGTTTGACCGCTTGCAGGATATACTGCAATACTAATGTATTGCAGTGTACCCTGATTTTCACAGGCTCCTATTAAGCACTGCCTTTGGCAGTGCTTAATATAAGCACAAACATGACAGACCTGGGGGCCTTCATTAGACCCCCAGTCTGCCATAAAGACCATCGGCACCCTGTGATCATGTTGTGGGGTCCCCTCCTTCTAATGGCTTAGATGCCGTGGTCGCTCATGTCCGCGGCATCTGTGTGGTTAAACGGGCGGAATCAAAGTGATCTTTGATTCCATCCGTTGCAGTGAGGTGTCAGCTGTAACATACAGCCAAAACCCGCTCAGTAAGGAGCGCGCTCATATCGTGAGCCTGCTCCATTCTTCTCCTTGGCGGCTGTACGTGGCATGTCATTAACGGGTTAATACTTGTTCCAGTATCGTGTACTTGTAACAGTACATTTTTGCATAGACTACTCGACTTGTGTTGGGATATGCTGTCCCTTAAATGCTGGGTAGTCTCCCGATCGTATACACAGACACTATACATTACATGAGTAGAGTCACAAGTGAAAAAACCCTTTATCTGAAAGACCACCCTGTTTTTGGGTGGTATATTTTATCTCCTTCGATGATATTTGTGCACAGTGTAGGCATGGAAAAGTGCCATGTTTTTTTGATTGTAACAATGTCTGATGGAGAAGCTTATTTTGTGACCCTTCATCAGCTCTTGCAAGCTTATCTTCCAGGCTTTTACACGTTTTGAAACAAGGTAGGAAAGACCTAAATACTACCTTCACCTCTGGATGAGCACAGACAGAATGGGACAGTGTTGCCTAAAAATAGGATGCATTTTATATAGATAGGAATGGTAAGTGTGTATAAAAGTAACCCGACCTTCTGAGCGATTATCCCACCTAATAGGTGTTACAGATGTCACCATTTGATGAGTTTGGCTTAATAAAGCTAAGGGATACCCCCGCAAGGCAAACTTATTTGACATCTCCTGCAGTCACAGGTCTCTAAGTTTAACGTAACTTATTATTCTCTTTACTCTCCTAAATTGTGATTTCAGTAACGACAGTTTAGTTGGAGGTCATCATTCCCTGAAGACCTTTCATTACCAAAGTATCAAGAAAATAAATTTTCTCATGATGCATTGTGAATGGGAGTTCAGTTCTGACGGAATTCATATAGATATGAAATTAATACAAATAGTCCAAAGACCCCGCAACGATAAGCAAAAAGTATCATCGATATATCTTTTCCAAACAGTCAGATATGACTGAAATAATTTGTTGTGGTATATAAAGTTCTCCTCAATATCTGCCTGTAAACAGTTGACTTATGGGGGGGGGGGGCACTTTGGACCCCATTGTTGTTCCTCACTTCTGTACATACAAATCCTGAAAAGGAAATATTTCTCAAAGTTCCATATAGAAGGAAATGTTGGCATCTTTAATTTAATTGCTGTCAACCCCTGCTGATGTTCAATGGAGGTATGCAAATTATTAACATCAATTGTGACCGAACATGCCTGGCTGTCCAGTCTCTCAATTCCCTTAAAGATCTATCCAGCAAAAATAATAAAATTTCCTTAATTTTGGGAGTTAGGACCGCTTTTCAAAGTACCGATAGTGGTGACAGAACTGAGTCTGTCGAAGCGACTATGGGTCTCTCAGGAGGTGTCTCAAGACTCATGTATCTTTGCTAACACATAAATCACAGGTGTAATCGGAAACTGAACCTTCAAAAATTCATAGACTTTTTGATCTAAAATGAAGGTGATCTTACTCTTTATTGAAAAGATGAAATCCAATATAAATGTCTCATAGACATCGGTGTCCCTTTACTGTGACAACATCTTGTTCACATAATTTTTCCTATTCATGATCATTATTGAGACACTTTTTTTCCGCAGTTTTAATAAATAACTCTCTATCTTCTACTAGGGATTTTAGAGCCTGTTTTTCATGCACGAGATAAGTTCTGGGTAAAGTACAAATCAGCCTTACTAATAGAGGTAATTAACCTTAAAACATCTTTATTGACTAAAGAGCCAAATATCTTGATGACCTTATCACACTTCGGCGGATTAAAGTGTCTCATTTGTCTAAATTCAGACCCTCTAGATTAACCAGTGGTTTTACATCAGATGATGTGGTTTGAACAGTGTTCTTAGAAAAGTGGGATTTAGTCAACTAGATCTATAAAAGTCTACATCAAGTTTATATGTCCCAAACTTATTTGTTGGCACAAATGAAAGTCCCTTTTGCAACGCCTGCATGTGCATTGAACTCTAGTTCTTAAATGAAACGTAGACTACTATGGACTTGTTCATGCCTGTGACTGGGTCTTTATTTGCGGTTGTTCCCCCTTTATGTTATATATGCATACATACTATGAGATTTTCCTTTACTACGAGCATAATGTGTTTCTCTGCTTATTTCATTCGATGATTATATGTTGAATACCGTTTCTTAATGATATATTGACTTACATGAATGTACTATTTATGCAGACGATCTGACAAAGGTCTCACCAAAAATAATTACCTTGTATACTTTGGATTGTCCTATATCAAAACATTTGCATTGATTTGTGGGAGTGCAGAATTATCTTACATATTAGATCTTTGTTGGGAAACCTCACTATGGCGCGGACCACCGCTCAGATCCCCGGTGTTTGACAGCTTAGTCACCCGAGATCTGCCTCTGGTTCTACTGAGGGTACTCACTGGCCTGCTCCTCTGCACACAGGTTCTCTGCAGACAGCTCACACAGGCTAACTCTGGATCAGTTCTCTCCACATGTTCACTACCTGGAAACACTTCACACACCCACTTCCTGTCCGTGCTGAATCTCCTTCCCTGGAAACAGCCTCCCCAGTTACAGTGTCTTCTTCTGTAGGTTACAGATGAACTGTTATTTCTTATATTAATCAGACAGGCTCTATTTAATTGGCAATATTTTGCAAAATGTGGACAATGTATTATGCAACTAAAACTGCACAAGCCCTAACTAGTCTTCTGTTTTTCCCTTCCCCGGTGAACCACCAAATATGATGTATGAGAATCACATATTGTTAGATCTATATGCCACTGTTTGTCTGAAAGGGAATAATTGTTATGCTAGAAAAGGATTATGGCCCAGACCATTTGTCTGTATGATGCCCAGATACTTCTGATAAGGCACCATATTCCTTCCTGGAAACAAGGCTGCATAATGGCCTGTTCACATCAGCGTTGTCCTTCCGTTGAGGGGTTCCGTCGGTGGTTTCCGTCGGGTTAACCCCACAACGGAAAGGGAAAAAGATATCTTAGCTTCCGTTTCCCTCACCAATGATCAGAAACGTTGCTAAAGGATTCCGTTTGTCACCGTTGTGACAGGGTTCCGTAGTTCTTGACGGAACCAATAGCACAGGGAAACGGAAGCTAAGGTTTCAGTTTGCCTTTCCGTTGAGGGGTTAAGATGACGGAAACCTCAGACGGAACCCCTCAACGGAAGGGCAACGCTGATGGGAACACAGCCTTACTTATACGATCTGTATTGGGAAATGTATAGTTTCAGTGTATTGTAACTATTAATGTCATGCGTCTGTTTCCATGAATAAACCATAGACTTCTGGAGAAAAAGTAACATAGTTTGATCGTGGACTTTTTAGCAGTTCACTTTTACACCATAAGGTGGCATTAAAATCACAGGTTGTAATACATGTTAGAAGTAGACAATGGGCCTCATTTATAAGTAGGGATATATGTACCTCCATTGTGTATATCAGTATAAACAAGTGAACCCATATAACCAACGTGTACATGAACTACAAGGTTAAAACTATGTGAACACCCAAACTTCATAGGTGCTTATTGAACATCTGATTTGTAACCCATGGGTTCTAATATGGATTTGGTTACCCTTTTCCTGCCATAACAGCCTCCACTGTTCTTGGAAAGTTTTCCACTACATTTAGAAACTTGGCCGAAGGGATTTGCTTCCATTTAGCCGCATAAATTTGAATGTCTCAGCCCTCTTTAAACAATTAAAAAAACAATCCCCCTTTTTTCTTTCTATAGCCTTTCCCTAAAAAAAGACAAATGCTGCATGGCTTGGATATAATAACTCCAGCATTCTTTTTATTAACACTTTCATTTAAAAAAAAAAATAAAAAAAAATATATATATATATAAAATAAATAACAGTATCTATAACATTATACATAACATATTAACAATAGGAAGGGGCCTTTGATGGTCTTCCATATTATTATTTGTAACATCAGCACCTCTTTTCTGAACCCTCAACTGTACCACGCTGATTTTAGGGCACCTTCCCGCTAAATGTTACCCCAAATTATCATCCTGCTTAGACCTTTAGCCCAGAAGAAGCGCACTACCAGTAATTCACCGCCAATAATGTATAACCCGCGGGATTCCCTATAGAGTACCTGCGATGAGTCCGTATTCAGCACGAAATTTCCAAGATCCCCTTCCTGCCACAGCGAGCATGCATGAAACCTTATGCATGCAAGTCCCAGCACACCCGAACTACCTTCTAAATATGATACATCAGTGCCAACACCCACAGATTAATGCTTATGGCATTCAAATGGACCCCATCTGGCCTCAAATGCTCCTGAGAAGGTTCTTCCAGATCCCCGTGATGAACAACAACGCCACAATTTCATGCAACAAAGCGTAAAAACCTCCCTATTTCCTTTAAAGGAACAGTGTCATCACAAATATTTTATTTATATGTTAAAGATGTTAGTGCCTTAATATAAACGTTTATTTTCATTTGTGTGTTTGTGTTTTACTGTTTCTTTTTTTCACACTTTTTCTTCCCTATGGGGGCTGCCATTTTTTGTTCCATTTCTGTGTGTGTCGATTAACGACACACACAGACATGGAATACGGCAGCCACAGTCCCATAGGGACTGCGAACGGCTCCCGTCCCATTGACTGCCGTGTACGGCGTCTGTGTGGGAACTGCGCATGCGCCGCTCCCACACAGTCCTATTCGAAATTGGCGCCGTCCGGCGCCATTTTCCTGTGGACCGGAAGTCGCGGCCGGACAGTGATATTACTACTTCCGGTCGCGGCTTCCGGACAAGTGCACATGGGACAGCGGCAGCAAAGGGAGCGGACGGGCCGCGGCGGCAGGAGCAGGTAAGCGATTTCAATGTATGTTAGTGTTTGTGTGTGTTTACTACTGCATGTAAACCTACTACACTGTGAGTTACCTCAAAAAATGGCGACACACAGTGTAGCAGGTTAAACCTTTCAAACCCCTCGTTTATCCCGGCACTAGCCAGGATAAAGGAGGGGGGGATGCTGAGCGCTCACTAGAGCGATAGCTTTTAACCCAATGTTGCAATGCTGCAATTTTGGGAACTAGCTCCAAACAGCTCCATCTAGTGACCAAAAATGGGTAGTATTATAAATTTTGAAAAATTTGAAAAAATTTATAATATTTCCTGACTCGCGAAAAAAATAAAAAAAATTTGAACAATGTTTAATCACCCACACACTAAATGTTTAAATTTTAAAAAAAAAACATGTTTTTGGGGCGACACCATGCCTTGAATGCTCTCCATGGACCGAGCGTTTTTCGCTAGCTCAGATATCCACAATGTTCGGCCCCACCAATATCATACGCAGGAAAGAATACATGGACCACAATAATTCATAATTGATGTCATGGATCAATACTCGGGAAGTTCTAAGGCCCAAGTAATTCCTCCTGCGTGGAGAACTGAAATGTCAGGGGGTCCTCTCCAATGTAGCATGAAAATTAAACTTAGGTATCACCTTGTTCAAGAGCATAGCTTGAACCCCAATTCATTGCATAGTAGTCTCCTCCTTGGAGAGGCCCAACTGCCAGTCCGCTGATCCCACATCCGCCTGTAAAGCTTCCTAAAACACGTAAGAGTGCCCCAACACCCAACACTCTCCTAAAAGGGAAGAGACAAAAGTAGCATAAAAACAGTGACACCAATCATACTTCTCACCCAAAAAATGAGGCCTCGCATAGGAGCAAAATTGGATGCTATCTCCCCGAGCACATCATCACCCAGCCCCCACCGGGCCTCCTCAGTAGCAGCCCCATTTCTGAAAGTATATGATCCATTATACGTCAAGCCACAATTTAACATCCCTGAAACACACTCACAAATTGGTATGTGGAAAAAGTAGACACATCCTCATGCATCAGGAAGGACCCAAACCTCACAACAAGCACGGGCAAAACTGCAGACACCCAGCAGAGTGCCAACTCAACTCCCCACAACTCAACCACAAACCCTCGGCCCAAGACGGCAGTCTTGGACCTACAGTAGACAAGTGACAGAGCACCACACTGTTCTTGAAAGACACATACCAAAACTATAGACCCCCAAGACACCTCACCTCACATTCCTGGTCACAAACTCGCTAATGCGGAAGGCCCAAAAGATGACAGTCACAAACACTGTTTCAAACAAATGGCATTCATACACCAATGCACATATGTCAACCAACACCAGCAGAAACCTCCCCAACACTTCAAAGGAAAATGTCCGTGGCCAATCCAGCACAACATGCCCTTTCCTATAAGGTCTGAGTGCCTGGCGCAGCAAAAATTGCGTAACAAGCACACCACCGGAGGACTTTACTCACACCAAAAGCAATATTTCCTATTCCACAGCTCCCCGCCCCACACCTCAACCACAACTAGTATAAGGAATAGCTTTAGCACCACCAAATTTTTAGTCAAGCCTCCTTACACTCATCCGGTCATTCCCCAACACACCAATGCAAACCGAAATAAACACTGAAAGATGCAACCCTGCAGCTTCTGTCACCAAATCCACATACAACACAATTCTGTCCATTGACTTTTAGGACTGTAAAAACTCTACCCATACAACAAGGTCTGCCTTTTGAGCAGCATTCAACCTCACAAAATGCAACCATCTGGGTACCCCATCGTTGCTTGCGCTAAGCACTGCCAAAAAAACTGACTCATGGGCAAAATACTACTCTGCCAGTCTACAGGTCATAATGATGCGCAGTGACTGGAGTTACTAGAAAGGAGACAGTCCGTTCCCGAAACTCTGCCCACTGAATGTAGACTCATCCCACCTATAACACAACATTAGTTGTCAATCTCACCCAAACATCCCATCCCACAGGATACAGTCTCATACATTATTAATTATTACATTCATAGATGTCTCAATGGGATGGGGATGAAAATATATTTCTTAGCAAACCTGATGTAATGACAGGGATATGGAAACAGACAAGTGAGCCCTAGTCTACCTGCCACTCAGTCCCTGCCTACTTGCAACGACCCGCCCTAGGCGACGAGGTACAACTGGGCGACGGTCCCTACACTCAGTAAGTGCACGACAGACAACCAGACAAGGAAACACAGAACAGAGGGAAACGGGGCAGTTGCCCACGGCAACACCGTGAGCAACAAGAGTGGTGAACGGGCCGACTCAAACCAGGAGTGTACGAGGTTCCAAACGCAGAGCAGGAGCGTAGTCAGTAAAGCCAGGGTCAAACCAGGAGTGTACGAGGTACCAAACGCAGAGCAGAAGAGTAGTCAGTAAGCCAGGGTCATATGAAGCAGGGTCAAATAGTACAGAAGCTGCAGCAGGGCCAGGAAACCAGCAGAGAAGAATCACAAGCAAAGGAGGAACAGGAAAGGCAGGTATAAATAGACAGAGGGCGGGAGCTAGCTCCGTCTGGCCAGGCTGTAATAGGCTCTCCCACTCCTAAGCCTGCCATCCTGAGTGGTGGAAGATGGAGTCAGTCTCACAGACATAGAAGCAGGTGCAGACGGATTACCTATGGGCGTGGATACAGAAGCTGTGCCTGGCAGATCCTTAACAGTACCCCCCCTTTTATGAGGGGCCACTGGACCCTTTCTAGATGGACCTTATTTATTGGGGAAACGAAGGTGGAACCTCCTGACCAATACCCCAGCGTGAACATCCCGGGCGGGTACCCAAGTTCTCTCCTCAGGCCCGTATCCTCTCCAATGGACCAGGTACTGGAGGGAGCCTTGGACCATCTTGCTGTCCACAATCTTGGCCACCTCGAATTCTACCCCCTCAGGGGTGAGAACGGGGACAGGAGGTTTCCTCGAGGGAGCCAAGGACGGGAGCAGCGTTTAAGGAGGGAGGCATGAAACACGTCGTGTACTCGAAAAGATGGTGGCAACTTCAGTCGGAAGGAGACAGGATTGAGGACTTCAATGACCTTGTACGGCCCTATAAACCGGGGAGCAAACTTCTTGGACGGGACTTTAAGGCGCAAGTTCTTAGACGATAGCCACACCAGATCCCCGACCATAAACAAGGGGTTAGCAGAACGTCTTCTATCTGCCTGAGTTTTTTGTATGCTCTGGGATGCCTCTAGGTTCTTCTGAACCTGGGCCCAGACTGTGCACAGTTCCCGATGAACGACCTCTACCTCGGGATTGTTGGAACTACCAGGTGAAACGGAGGAGAACCGTGGATTAAACCCAAAATTACATAAAAAGGGGGAGACCCCTGACGAGTTACTGACCCGGTTATTAAGGGAAAATTCGGCGAGGGGAATGAATGAGACCCAATCATATTGACAGTCAGAGATAAAACACCTTAAATATTGTTCTAGAGACTGATTAGTCCTCTCGGTTTGGCCATTAGTTTCAGGATGGAAGACAAAGGAGAAGGACAGATCAATCTCCAACTTTTTACAGAAGGCTCTCCAAAACAATGAAACAAATTGTACCCCTCTGTCAGAAACAATATTGACAGGGACCCCATGGAGACGCAGGATGTGTTTGACAAACAAGGTAGCTAACGTCTTAGCATTGGGTAGTTTTTTGAGGGGCACAAAGTGGCACATCTTACTGAAGCGGTCTACTACAACCCACACCACCGACTTGCCTTGAGATGGAGGCAAATCGGTGATAAAATCCATGGAGATATGGGTCCAAGGTCTCTGGCGAATGGGCAAAGAACGTAGTAAGCCCGCTGGTCGGGACCTGGGAGTCTTGGACCTAGCACAAACCTCACAAGCGGCGACGTAGGCCTTAACGTCTTTAGGCAACCCAGGCCACCAATAGTTTCTGGCAATGAGGTGCTTTGTACCCAGGATGCCTGGATGACCAGATAGTGCGGAGTCATGATTTTCCCTAAGTACCCTTAGCCGGAATTGAAGGGGAACAAACAGCTTGTTCCCAGGAATGTTCCCGGGAGCTGAACCTTGATCAGCAGCAATTTCAGAGACTAAATCAGAATCAATAGAGGAAATGATTATACCTGGAGGCAAAATACAAGCAGGATCTACCTCCGAAGGAGGGCTGGCCATGAAGCTACGCGACAGTGCATCAGCCTTAATATTTTTAGACCCAGCCCTATAGGTAACACAAAAATTGAATCTGGTAAAAAATAACGCCCATCGAGCTTGTCTCGGGTTTAGCCTCCGGGCCGATTCTAGGAAAACCAGATTCTTGTGGTCGGTAAGGACTGTTACCTGGTGCCTAGCCCCCTCCAGGAAGTGGCGCTACTCTTCAAATGCCCATTTAATGGCTAAGAGTTCGCGGTTGCCAATATCATAGTTACTCTCAGTGGGCGAAAACTTCCTGGAGAAGTAGGCACAGGGACGGAGATGGGTGAGGGACCTGGTACCCTGGGACAAGACAGCCCCCACTCCCACCTCGGACGCGTCAACCTCCACGATAAATGGCTCCATTTGGTTGGGCTGAACCAACACCGGGGCCGAAATAAAGCACTTCTTAAGGGCCTCAAAAGCCTGGACAGCCTCAGGAGGCCAGTGGAGGAGATCAGCACCTTTGCGAGTGAGGTCCGTAAGAGGCTTAGCGATGACCGAGAAGTTAGCAATAAATCTCCTGTAATAATTAGCGAACCCCAAGAAGCACTGTAACGCCTTCAGGGAGGCAGGTTGGACCCATTCCGCCACAGCCTGGACCTTGGCGGGGTCCATGCGGAATTCATGAGGAGTGAGGATTTGACCCAAAAATGGTATCTCCTGCACCCCAAACACACATTTTTCGGTCTTCGCAAACAGTTTGTTTTCCCGAAGGACCTGGAGCACCTTCCTGACATGCTCAATATGGGAGGACAAGTACTTGGAAAACACAAGTATGTCATCAAGGTGCAATACAAGAAATACCCCCAGGTAATCTCTTAAAATCTCATTTATGAAATTCTGGAAGACCGCGGGAGCATTACACAACCCAAAGGGCATGACGAGGTATTCGAAATGACCTACGGGCGTGTTAAACGCAGTCTTCCACTCATCCCCCTCTTTAATGCGGATAAGGTTATACGCCCCCCGTAGATCAAACTTAGAGAACCATTGGGCCCCCTGAACCTGATTAAAGAGATCAGGAATCAAAGGAAGGGGATACTGGTTCCTTACAGTGACCTTATTCAAGTTACGGTAGTCAATGCATGGCCTAAGACCACCATCCTTCTTCCCTACGAAGAAGAAGCCAGCACCTACCGGAGAAGTAGAGGAGCGAATGTAACCCTTGGCCAGGCATTCCTGGATATACTCTCTCATGGCTTCACGTTCGGGACAAGAGAGATTAAATATCCTACCCTTAGGGAGCTTAGCTCCTGGTACCAAATCGATAGTGCAATCGTATTCTCTATGAGGAGGTAACACTTCGGAGGCCTCCTTAGAGAAAACATCAGCGAAGTCCTGAACAAACTCAGGTAGCGTGTTCACCTCCTCAGGGGGAGAAATAGAATTAACAGAAAAACATGACGTCGAGCATTCATTACCCCATTTGGTAAAGATCCCCAGTATTCCAGTCAAACGTGGGATTATGCAACTGCAACAAGGCAAGGCCTAAAACCAAATCGGACATGGAGGCCCCGAGTCTTCCGTGGAAGAACGAAGCAACGGAACCTCGGGAGGCATCATGGGGGAGTGAGAGGAGAAAACACATAAACGTTCACGTTGTCGTTCCCTGAGACGTCGGTCAAGTCGTACCGCTAAAGCCATAACCAGGTCTAGGGAGTCAGAAGAGGGATAGCTAACTAGCAGGTCTTTCAGGGCGTTCGACAGACCCAACTTAAACTGGCACCTTAAGGCAGGGTCATTCCACCGAGAAGCTGTGCACCACTTCCTAAAGTCAGAGCAATACTCCTCAACAGGTCTCTTACCCTGACGTAAGGTCACCAGCTGACTCTCGGCAAAGGCAGTCCTGTCAGTCTCGTCATAAATGAGTCCGAGAGCAGAAAAGAAAAGATCAACGGAGGAAAGTTCAGGGGCGTCAGGAGCCAAGGAGAAGGCCCATTCTTGGGGCCCTTCCTGGAGCCGGTACATAATTATACCCACCCGCTGGCTCTCAGAACCTGAGGAGTGGGGCTTTAAACGAAAATAGAGCCTACAACTCTCCCGAAAGGAGAGAAAAGTCTTCCGGTCCCCTGAGAACCGGTCAGGCAACTTGAGGTGGGGTTCAAGAGGTGAGGTGAGGGGCACTACCATGGTAGCATCAGGCTGGTTGACCCTCTGAGCCAGGGCCTGGACCTGTAGGGAGAGACCCTGCATTTGCTGAACCAGGGTCTCAAGGGGGTCCATAGTGGTGTGAGGCACCAGGGTAGAGTAGGTATATGGGCTTGTGATTATGTAATGACAGGGATAGGGAAACAGACAAGTGAGCCCTAATCTACCCGCCACTCAGTCCCTGCCTACTTGCAACGACCCGCCATAGGCGACGGGGTACAACTGGGCGACGGTCCCTACACTCAGTAAGTGCATGACAGACAACCAGACAAGGAAACACAGAACAAAGGGAAACGGGGCAGTTGCCCACGGCAACACCGTGAGCAACAAGAGTGGTGAACGGGCCGACTCAAACCAGGAGTGTACGAGGTACCAAACGCAGAGCAGGAGCGTAGTCAGTAAAGCCAGAGTCAAACCAGGAGTGTACGAGGTACCAAACGCAGAGCAGAAGAGTAGTCAGTAAGCCAGGGTCATATGAAGCAGGGTCAAATAGTACAGAAGCTGCAGCAGGGCCAGGAAACCAGCAGAGAAGAATCACAAGCAAAGGAGGAACAGGAAAGGCAGGTATAAATAGACAGAGGGCGGGAGCTAGCTCCGTCTGGCCAGGCTGTGATAGGCTCTCCCACTCCTAAGCCTGCCATCCTGAGTGGTGGAAGATGGAGTCAGTCTCACAGACATAAAAGCAGGTGCAGACTGATTACCTATGGGCGTGGATACAGAAGCTGTGCCTGGCAGATCCTTAACACCTGAAATAAAACCTTTCATTTACAAATTCTCATCCACTAATATAGCCAAGCAGTAAATTATATTATTTTTTCCATGCACGTTTTGAAAGTAAAAAAAACAACTATAAAAAGAATGACATTGAAAAATATTGTGACTTAAAAGGTGTTGTCTCATCTCGACAACCCAGAGACAGAACGTAAAGCTACTCGGTGCCAATGGAGCCCCACATACCACGTACAGGCGTCTTTTTATGTGGCAGAGGAAAGCCCCTTCAGGTCTTAGAGCCCGTGTGGGACAGATAACTGTGCATCCCACTTTAGTTAGGCCACTGCGACAACCCATTTCCATATTTTCCATATTGGGGGGTCCCATGCTCTAGACCCCTCTCCGTGAGACAGAGCGGAGCGGTGCTAACAATGTTTGGCATGTAATACTACATGTATGATTGCCGGGCCGGCTATAGCTGAAAAAAAGGTTGTCGAGATGAGACCGCTTTTGGGGACGTTTGGAGAACTTGTTTTCAAAAAGTCACCAGCATTTTTAAATACTAAACTCATATGGAGTGCACTTATTTTAAATGTGATATTCCCAGAGGAATAACCTGAGGGACTTGGACACAAGACAAAATCTGTGCCAAGGCTCTCCCAAACCCCACAATCAGTTTAAAGAACTGCCATGCTTGTAAGTGGTAGAGGAGTCTTTGGGACTGTAAATGGCACCAGGTGTAGGGGCAACCTATTGCACCCTTGCTAGGCATAACATTGTTTATTCCCATTCATCACAATGTTTCAGAAAAAGCAAAACTCATGTCTCTTTGTGATCATTGTTATGGGATTCAAATGGTCATCATCATTCTTTTTTTAGGCCAAATTTTCATTTAGACTGACTTTTTACATGACTTTTAATTTTAACTGTAAAGGTACAGCTGCAGTCCAGAGGAATATTTGCAACTGTGACTAGCGTGCAACTGTGG
The DNA here is from genome assembly GCF_050947455.1 of Rhinoderma darwinii. NCBI lineage: Eukaryota > Metazoa > Chordata > Amphibia > Anura > Rhinodermatidae > Rhinoderma > Rhinoderma darwinii. The sequence continues at coordinate 28,492,647 of NC_134691.1, forward strand.
ACGGCAGCTGTCACTCAATTGTCATAATTGTTTTGCTAGATAAAGGCTTAGTGGAGCCCTAGTGAAAATGAGTGACAGCTGCCATCCACAGTTGCATGCAATTCAATGCCCTCAACCACTTAGGAAAGTGGTCTAGTATTGGCCTTCGGCTGGATTCACACACAGTGTTTTGCTGCGTTTTACATGACATTTTTATTGTGTTTTTAACAGCATTTGTATTTTGTGCAGCCAGATATTACATTAAAGCCTATAGTCAGATATGATGTGTACTACATACACCGCGGTTTGGTTTGTGGCGTTGTCGTTGCATTTTTCTAGTCAGTGGTGTTTTTTTCAAAATGGAGCATGTTCTGGGTGTTGGATTTTTTTGCATTTTATTTCCCTTAGACTTCTCTACAGGACTACAAAAACACCATAAAAAAACGTATGTTACATTTTAATCATTGTAATACGTTTTTACATAATTTTTTTTAATGCAGTTTAGAATGCCAGAAAACAACTGTGTGGGAAGGAAGCCTTAAGGATGCAGCGATTTTTCATGTTTTTTTCATCTCCGCATTTCGAAAGTTTCTAACTTTGTAATTTTTCCATTGACCTTGCCATACGTATGTTTGTTGCTGGATCAGTTGTATTTTTTAAAGGCAGCATTTGTGGTACATACAGTATAATGTATTGAGCAACTTATTCATTATTTAGGGGGAGTTATGAAAAAAAAACAGTATGTTGTTTGCGGATTATTACAGCATTCACAATGCACTATAAATCACGTTATTTTTATTCTGTTAGTCGTTGCGATTACGGCATTACCGAATGCGTATAGTTTTTTTTTTGTTAAAATAATCTGAGAATCATAACTTGTCAACATTCTTTTAGTCCCTATATTGGACTTAAATATGCGATACATCTGTAATACATTGTAATACTCTTGTACTGCTATGTACATTGCCTCTTGTACATGGCAGAACTGGGATCATTGTTAGTCCCTTGGGTGTTATAGCAACCCATTGGCACCACATGATTGCATTGCCCCTACCTCTTTAAAAACTATTAGATGCTGCGGTCTCTATTGACCGTGGCATCTAAAGGGTTAAACATCCGGGATCGAAGTTACCTTTGATCCTGGCCATTAGCGTGTGGCGTTGGCTGTATAATAAGCAGACCTGGGGGCCTTTATTAGTTGTCACCATGACAACAATTGGTACCCCGCAATCGTGTAGTGGGAAAGCCGATGGGATGTCGGAGGTGGCCACCCCCCTCTTTCTAATGGCTTAGAGTCCATGGTCACTATTGACCGTGGCATCTAAGTGGTTAAACGGCTAGGGACAGCATGATCACTGTTCCTGGCTGTTAGTGCAGGGTGTCAGCTGTATTTTACAGCTGATGCCGCATCATATAGAGCGGGCTCAGCGCGTTCCATATTTCACCCCCGCGCCAGGAAATGCAGTTACATCCAGGTGTGCAAAGGGGCTAATTCTACAAGAAACAGCGTGGAGAGCAGAGGTGTTAGTATAACACAAGACAGAAAGATCAACCTGGCTGTAGGGGATGGAAGGGAGTATGACTACAGTATCAGACTACACAGGGTTTGTTTGTAGTCTGTTACCATAGAGACACCTCGGTCTCCATAGGAGCTGTTAACACATACAATAGGAATTTTTTTAATTAAGACTATTAACAAAAATAGGTATTAGAGGAATAAAAAATTTTATTTGGTTGCGGAAGTGGACATAACCTATAAATAGTTAAATGTTTACATATGTTAATTGTGATGCAAACTAAAAAACAAAAGATCAATATCATTTATAAAGTCACCAGAACTGATAAATTTAATCTATAATTTCTTATATTTTTTTAACCTATTTAGCCACACAGTCCTTTCTGCATCTTTAATAAACATAAATCACCTCATTCATTCCGTAAACTTTGATATTTTAACATATCACGGACAAGTCTGATCAGCGGAATAAGATGACTGAACAATTTCTGTCCTACGTAGCTGGAACATAGTCATTTTACTAGTAGCTTAGAGCATGTAGAGGATGGTTTCCCGTACTCTGCACCCATCAAAAACCAGTCAAAACCACAAGGCTCCTGGAATGAAAAATAACACAGTTTTCATTCATAACTAAAAGTAGAAGGCTTTATATTTGAGTCACATTAAAGTCTGTCAAAAAAATGTGTATCGCAGTGAATGGTCAGTCTACAGGTGGGTGCAATGATTCATATTTGGAAAATCCCATAGTGATTTCTCTACAAATGACATGTACATTACAAAACCACCTAGAATAACAGATATCGAGTTATAATGGTATGGCAATTATCTGCCTCTTAAAGATAAGATGCATGAAGTTATGCAATAATATTAGTAAGGGGAAACTCCAACCAAAACTGAAGTTTCCTATGTGTTCCATTATGGAATTTCACGTGTCAGTCTCTTTCCCGTTCTTTTCCTTCCTGCTTTTATCACTATATATCACACTGGGGCAATAATCTAAATCAGGCTTCAGTGACACTCGCAAGGCCCCAGGGCCGATATCTGAGAAGAGCGGTAGTGATCCTGCTCTGGAAGTGGCCAGCCTGGCCATAGTGTTGGAGAATTGGACAGGAATTGACAGTTTCCCTTCATGATTTCTCAGAGACTAGCTAAGATTAACTGTTGGTGAGTGCCGCAAGATTCTACCTTCTTGCCCTTCAAATGCAGGGCCATAAGCGGCTGGCATGACAGAGGAAGGAAGAGTGGAGTGCAAGGGACTGAATTTGTTAAACCCGGGAGAAGATGTAATGTGTGGGGCAGCCCCTCCCTATTAAAAGTGATACTGTTGCTTTAAATGTATGGGGTTGTGGATTCCCCGACAGGAAATGTGGCAGACCCATGCAAGTCAGTGCAAACAAAACAGGTCTTTACGTCTCCCAAGGAGGTGCAATGCTTGGCGGTTTTTTAATATCACTCGGAAACACAGCAAGCACAAATGTACTCACAAGGAGGTATTACACTTGATCAGTCTGTTACAAGGTTGGCTGCGGTGACTGCCCCTTTAAGCGCTCTCACACGATCTCTGCAGTTCTACAGCATCAGTACTCACGGGTCTTAGTCACAGTCTCTATTACTACAGCCGACACACTCACTCCATGGCTGTCTCTCTCTATACACAATGGCAAGATCCTTTATCTTTACTTTTTCTATGGCTTTTGTTGTGTGATATCACGCTGAAGCAAGTTATCAGAGTCAAGATAAAGATGGCTGGCTTCTCCCTCCTCCTAGTAGTACACTTTAGTGACATGAAGACCTGCACAGCTCAGAACATGTGACCACAAGTCCTTTGCACATAATAACACAGTACCACATCATGTAATAATGCAGCCTGGCCACCAGGTTCTAAGGTCACAGGGTACATGGACCCACTAGGCCGCTCCGCCGTAACGGAGAGGCAGCCGACCAGGTCATAGTCTAGACAAAAGTCTATAGTAGTTCGTAACACTTGGGTACCTGAACTAGTCGTCCAGACAGTGGCTGCGGCTTCAGCACTGATCGAGGTCGGTGCAGCAGGTAGCGCCAGACTGGCAGGCAGTATCCGATGTGGCAGAAGACACTGGACGTGGCGGAAGACACTGGACGTGGCGGAATACACTGGATGTGGCAAACGATAGCAGGTGCAGTAGACACGACTCCAACACTAGTAGGCACAGGAACAAGAACAGCATGGGATACAGGAACAGGTAACAGGGCACGGGTAACAACTGAAACGGGAAACCCTAAGGGACCATTTGCAAGACAGACTTGGGATAAACTAACAACGCTTAGGCAAGGTTCAGAAGGGCTGGGACCTTCTTATAAACCAGGAAATCATGTGGTTGATAATGATGATTGTTTTACAGGTGCGCACGCACGCTCGTGCCCGCTCTTAAAGGGCCAGCATGCGCACCTGTAAAACAATCAGAGTGCGCACCCTACGGGACACAGAAGACCGGAGCGGAAGTGAGCGCTGGCATCTCCTAGGAAGGAGATGGGGACCAGCGCTCACAGATGCATGGCTGCGGGCGTCGGGAGGTGAGTAAACCGTGGCCATGGACGCTACAATAGCCATAGAAACGAAGCAATTTCACAGCATTTACAATGAATGAAGAGTATTTCCCATTAAAATAAGGACAACATAACAGCAGCATTCACTATAGTCCTCCAATATCAAGGCCTAGGGGGAAAAAAAGTTAAACGCATATTATTGTACATTTAAAGCAATAGGATCAATTTTACTGAGAGGGGCTTCTCCACACCTTTCACTATCACACATTTAAAATGGAGAAGATCACAGCTCAGCGTTGCTGGCTGAGCACTGATTATTTTCTCTTAGAATCAGTCAACGTTGTGTCGACAGACACACCCCTAACAGCCTAGCTGGGTTGCCTTAAAACCTCTCTATTGTATCCTGGGAGAGTTTGTTTTCTTTATATCAAGCTTTTGTGCAATGACTTGTAAAAAGACAACTCTACTTCCAGAATTAAAATCAACATAGCATTCTGCTGTATGTATAGACACTGAGCCTGCAGAACCTAAAGTTTTGGTTTAAATTTGACTGCAAGACTTGGTATAAAGGGGGTTTTACACAAGACAATTATCGGGCAGACGAGCGTTAATATAACGCTCGTTGCAGATAATTGCCCTGTGTAAAAAGGGCAGCGATCAGCAGATCAACGAGCAAACGCTCAATCATCTGCTGGTCGTAACGTTGTAAAAAAAGTTAAATACTATCGTTGTCGGCAGCACATCTCCCTGGGAGACACGCTGCCGACATGATAATAATGTATGGGGACAATCGATCGGAATAACGAACTCTCATCCCCATACATAGCTACGTGTGACAGGAGCAAACGAGCGCCGATCAACGATGACTCAACGAGTGTCGGCCGGTGTAAAAAGGCCTTAACTCAGGATCTGTATTTACCTCCTCATGCAGCTAATGCCCCATTGTCTCTGCTGTTAATGGGGCAAACTTAAATGAATGGTCATTTCCAATGCATTCTGCATGCAGTAAAGATCTCTGCATGTACTTGATAGACATTGCTTTCATATTTGAGAGAAATCATTGTATTTATGGCTGCAGTAAACTTTATTTAAATAGTCAAATATTTAAATAATTTTTATATTTTTAACTTTCAAAAATAAGCACTAGCCTCCTCTTAATGCCCTCCGTTCCTATTTTGTATGGTCAGTTTTTAATCATGCTCTTACATCCCCTCTATTGTGGCCTCCCTGTTAATTAAAATAATTATACGCCCATCATTAGCTATTTTTACCATTTCTCTTTGGTCGCAGTAGTTATTTCCTACCTGCTATTTCAGTCCGTTTGGTACTAAGTTGAACACATAACAGATTTCCAGTAATGAGCAAAACATCTGAGACTGAAAAAAACCGAGGCACAGTTGTGTGAAATGTTCTAATACAGTAGCACTAGTAGGTGGATTTACGTAATGTTTGATTTGGAGCTTTTTTTGGCAAAATAATTTGGCTTTGTGTCTTTGTGCCATATACTTCAATTATAGGTTCCCATCACTGAAGAATGACTTTGCTGTTTAACGTGGGAAGGTTTAGGGAGCGGCCGGAAAGTGAGTCAAAGACATTGAATCTATTTCCCCGTATCCTCTTGGATTCCACGACAAAAGAAGATTCACAAAACAACTCAATAGTTTGATGGGAACACTGCGCAATTGTCAACAGATAAATCTCATTTTGGTTCTTTTTATATTTCGGGCCAATAATGTAAAATAGATTTACAGGTCCTTTTAGGGTTGTAGCTAGGCTTTGCTATACCTGGGCCACAAATTAATTTGCTGCCCAAGACCTATATGTAAAAACACTTGTCAAGGCAGTGGCTTGTTGGCAGCCACCTGGCATCCAGAAATCGGGGAAACCTCCCCTAACTGCCCTTTACCAGTAACACCTCTGGGTCCTTTTTGAGTACAAGTCAATTGGCTAGAATGCGAAAAATGCTACTGTCCTATGTAGTTAAAAAAAATTGACTAATAGATAAAATGTATTTCTCTGAGTGATACAATTCGATTTCCTAATTATTTAATTGAAGTGATGATTGCAGATTTTTGTTATTTTACGAAATACTGACTAAAACTTGTTCTTGGTCTGTAATACAAGGGCAGGAAGTAGTCAGCTGGTTTCCCATTAAGTAAATGTTGTAATCCTGTTTAGTTAAGGATTTATTGTGCGTAGCTATACAAGAATTCAGAGAGAGCTGAAATGAACACGTAGGCTAGAGTTGAACTTCCACTGTACTTATGACTATTGGTAATCCTGCCCGTATCTAATAGTAGTAGTAAAAAACAAAAATATATATATATATATATATATATATATATATATATATATATATATATATATATATATACACTACCGTTCAAAAGTTTAGGGTCACTTAGAAATTTCCTTATTTTTGAAAGAAAAGCACAGTTTTTTTCAATGAAGATAACATAAAATTAATCAAAAATACACTCTATACATTGTTAATGTGCTAAATGACTATTCTAGCAGCAAACGTCTGGTTTTTAATGCAATATCTACATAGGTGTATAGAGGCCCATTTCCAGCAACCATCACTCCAGTGTTCTAATGGTACATTGTGTTTGCTAACTGTGTTAGAAGGCTAATGTATGATTAGAAAACACTTGAAAACCCTTGTGCAATTATGTTAGCACCGCTATAAACAGTTTTGCTGTTTAGAGGAGCTATAAAACTGACCTTCCTTTGAGCTAGTTGAGAATGTGGAGCATTACATTTGTGGGTTCGATTAAACTCTCAAAATGGCTAGAAAAAGAGAGCTTTCATGTGAAACTCGACAGTCTATTCTTGTTCTTAGAAATGAAGGCTATTCTATGCGAGAAATTGCCAAGAAACTGAAGATTTCCTACAACGGTGTGTACTACTCCATTCAGAGGACAGCACAAACAGGCTCTAACCAGAGTAGAAAGAGAAGTGGGAGGCCCCGCTGCACAACTGAGCAACAAGACAAGTACATTAGAGTCTCTAGTTTGAGAAATAGATGCCTCACAGGTCCTCAACTGGCAGCTTCATTAAATAGTACCCGCAAAACGCCAGTGTCAACGTCTACAGTGAAGAGGCGACTCCGGGATGCTGGCCTTCAGGGCAGAGTGGCAAAGAAAAAGCCATATCTGAGACTGGCTAATAAAAGGAAAAGATTAATATGGTCAAAAGCCCACAGACGTTGGACAGAGGAAGATTGGAAAAAAGTGTTATGGACAGACGAATCGAAGTTTGAGGTGTTTGGATCACACAGAAGAACATTTGTGAGACTCAGAACAACTGAAAAGATGCTGGAAGAGTGCCTGACGCCATCTGTCAAGCATGGTGGAGGTAATGTGATGGTCTGGGGTTGCTTTGGTGCTGGTAAAGTGGGAGATTTGTACAAGGTAAAAGGGATTTTGAATAAGGAAGGCTATCACTCCATTTTGCAACGCCATGCCATACCCTGTGGACTGCGCTTGATTGGAGCCAATTTCATCCTACAACAGGACAATGACCCAAAGCACACCTCCAAATTATGCAAGAACTATTTAGGGAAGAAGCAGGCAGCTGGTATTCTATCTGTAATGGAGTGGCCAGCACAGTCACCAGATCTCAACCCCATAGAGCTGTTGTGGGAGCAGCTTGACCGTATGGTACGCAAGAAGTGCCCATCAAGCCAATCCAACTTGTGGGAGGGCCTTCTGGAAGCATGGGGTGAAATTTCTCCCGATTATCTCAGCAAATTAACAGCTAGAATGCCAAAGGTCCGCAATGCTGTAATTGCTGCAAATGGAGCATTCTTTGACGAAAGCAAAGTTTGAGGGAGAAAATTATTATTTCAAATAAAAATCATTATTTCTAACCTTGTCAATGTCTTGACTATATTTTCTAGTCATTTTGCAACTCATTTGATAAATATAAGTGTGAGTTTTCATGGAAAACACAAAATTGTCTGGGTGACCCCAAACTTTTGAACGGTAGTATATATATATATATATATATATATATATATATATATATTAAGACGTACCTCTAGTGAAAAAATAAAAAAATAGAAAGTCTATGAATCCGTACTCTGCTACATCGGCTTTCCGGAAAAACAGAAACGAAGCGGCTGAGCGCTTACAGGAGCAATTCTTCAGCTTCGTTTTAGCGATTGGTGGGGTCTCAGTGCTCAGACCCCATCAATCAAAACTTCTGACATGTCACTATGACATGTCAGAAGTTTGTTAACGTTTAGTTACCCTTTAAGATATTCAAGTTCATTTTTCTCTCTTTCTCCCACTCTCTCAGTAAGGAGGATGTAAAGGGCTTCAGTAATTCAAGTCTCCCCCTACTTTGGCCCATATTGAATATTTAATTTGGGGTTTGACAGATATTTTTAAAATTTATGTAGTCCAGTTAGTCTTATGACAGATAGATAATAGTGTAGGACTGTTTTTCATGGTTTTGGGCTAGGTGTCTTTCTCCCAGTGAATGGAAACCTTAATCTTGTTTCATCATACAATGACATTGAAAAATTGTGTGCATTCAGTTTTGGAGTCCCGATCATGTTGTAGCGTAAGAATGTCTTTGCGCACTAAGCAAGATCCAGAAAAAAAATATTTGGACTGTAAGATCTTTATTGTACAATTATGGGGATAACAGCCATTTTTTGTTTTTTCATTTTCGCTTTTTCATCCCTGCCTTCCAAAAGCCCTTTTTATTTTTCTGTCAACAAAGCCGTATGAAGGCACGTTTAACCCCTTATTGACCAGCCTATTTTAGGACCTAATGACCAAGTTATTTTTTTGGTTTTTTTTTATAGTCGAATTCAAAGAGCTCCCTCCCTCTATAAATGATTTAAATGCCGCGATCGGTATTGACCGCGGCATTTAATGGGTTAAACGGCCGCAATTGCATTAGCGGGCCACCGATGGGTGAGAGAGGGAGCTCCCTCCCTCTATAAATGATTTAAATGCTGCCGTCGGTATTGACCGCAGCATTTAACGGGTAATTAGACAGCCGAGCCCCCGGCTCCAGCCTGCACGGGACACAGTGCAGGGCTTAGACTGTGCCGCCGTGAAAAGGCGGCGGCCTAGCCTAAGGCCCCTTAGTGACCGCCGATACTAAATTTTTAGTGTTTTACTACTTTTACAAAATAAAACCAATTTGATAACAAACATTTTTTGTGTCTCCATATTCTGAGACCCATAATTTTTTTGTTTTTTTTTGTCATTGACGTTGATTTTTGCAGGGTGAGGCCTCATGCACACGATCGTATTTTTCCCATCCGTAAATACTGGCGTAAATACGGGTCCGGTGTCACACGTATTCGACCCGTTTTTCACCAGTATTTATGGACCCGTACCCGTAAATACGGTTCCGGTGTCATCAGTATTCCACCCGTATTTACGGGCACGTTTTCGATGTAAAATTGCACAGCACTAATCGGCAGCCCCTTCTCTCTATCAGTGCAGGATAGAGAGAAGGGGCAGCCCTTTCCAAGGTAAAAGTAAAATAAATTCATACTTACCCGGCCGTTGCCTTGGTGACGCGTCCCTCTCTTGACATCCAGCCCGACATCCCTGGATGACGCGTTAGTCCATGTGACCGCTGCAGCATGTGATTGGCCTGTGATTGGCTGCAGTGGTCACATGGGCTGAAACGTCATCCAGGGGTGTCGGGCCGGATGTCGAGAGGGACGCGTCACCAAGGCAACGACCGGGAGACCGGACTGGAGGAAGAAGCAGGAAGTTCTCGGTAAGTATGAACGTCTTTTTTTTTTTTTTACAGGTTGCTCTATATTCTGATCGGAATTCACTGTCCAGGGTGCTGAAAGAGTTACTGCCGATCAGTTAACACTTTCAGCACCCTGGACAGTGACTATTTACTGACGTCGCCTAGCAACGCTGCCGTAATGACGGGTGCACACATGTAGCCACCCGTCATTACGGGAGCTCCATAGACTTCTATGGGCCACAAGTGCCGTTATTACGGCCTGAAATAGGACATGTTCTATCTTTTTCAATGGCACTGTAAAGGATCTACCAGGCACTACGTCTGTGGATACTCCCAGGATTAATCAGTCGACATCTGAGGCCAGACCTCTTAGACTGACACCGGCTCCCACCAATCAGGGTGGCAGGCTCAGGAGTGGGAGAGCCTATCGCGGCCTGGTCAGTCGGAGTTAGCTCCGCCCCCTGTCCATTTATACCTGCCGTTTTCTCTTCCTCATTGCTTGTTATTCTTCTTGGATTCCTGGCCCCACTGCTGCCTTGCTCCAGCCTGCTTCTGCCGTGCTTCTGCCTTGCTTCAGTTCCCGCTTATCCTGCTTCGCTCTGCCCCTGGCTTGCTTCCTGCTCCGTGCTCTGCGTTTGTATACTCCACTACATCCTGATCCTGACTGGCTCGTTCACCACTCCGTTTCCTCACGGTGTTCCGTGGGCTACTGCCCCTTCCCTTGCTTGTTCCCTGTTTGTATCCCCTTGCACTTAGTCAGCGTAGGGACCGCCGCCAAGTTGTACCCCGTCGCCTAGGGCGGGTCGTTGCAAGTAGGCAGGGACAGGGCGGTGGGTAGATTAGGGCTCACTTGTTCCCTTCACCTCCTTCCTGCCATAACAGGCACGGGCACCTTTCCGTAAGAAAACGGGAAGGTACCCGTGGCCAATAGAAGTCTATGAGCCCGTTATTACTGGTCGTAATTACGACCCGTAATAACGGGAGTTTTTACAGTCGTGTGCATGAGGCCTTAGCTGTAGTTTTTATTAATACCATTTTTCGATACATGCATCTTTTTGATCACTTTTTTTTTTTTGTGAGGCAAGGTGGCCAAAAAAAGCAATTCCGTTTTTTTTATTCATTTTTTTATTTACGGTGTGCAGGATAAATAATGTTAAATTGTAACAGTTCAGATTTTTATGGCGCAGCCATACCAATTATGTTTATTTTTAATTGTTAACATTACTTTAAGAATAGGGAACAGTTATGTTTTAATTTTTAATATTTTTATATTTTATATTTCTAAAAACGTTATTTTCAGTCCCACTAGGATAACGATGTTATTACCAAAAAAAATAGCTGAAACTTAAAAAAGCTTATTTTTTTACTATTATTTTCAAACTTTATGAATAAAAATTCTAAAATAGCAAAAAAGGTGTGTATAAAAATGATAAAAACGAAACCTGCAATGTCTACGGAAAAAACGTCGCAAAAATTACGTCGTTTTTATTTTTTTTTTATAAAAATGTGTGTTTGGTGCAACTTTGTAATTCCGTTTTATTAAAAAATATTTTCACTTTTTGAGATACAGCTGCTTTGTATCCTGTATACGTCAGGTCAGCAGGACTGACGGGATCAGTGAAACGGGCCCTGCGCTAAATTATAATCTTAGATGTGATAGATTTGAGGTGGATCCTCCTGCTGACCTGACGGATACAGGATACAAAGCAGCTGTATCTCAAAAAGTGAAAATATTTTTTAATTAAATCAATCAATCAATCAATCACACACATACTAATATATATATATATATATATATATATATATATATATATATATATATATATAAAATTATGATATAACGTTTTTAAATGTGTACATATCCTTGTGGCACTATATACAAGGGGGAGCGCTGTGAGGCACTATATACAAGGGGGAGCGCTGTTAGGCACTATATACAAGGGGGAGCGCTGTGTGGCACTATATACAAGGGGGAGCGCTGTGTGGCACTATATACAAGGGGGAGCGCTGTGAGGCACTATATACAAGGGGGAGCGCTGTGTGGCACTATATACAAGGGGGAGCGCTGTGTGGCACTATATACAAGGGGGAGCGCTGTGTGCCACTATATACAAGGGGGAGCGCTGTGTGCCACTATATACAAGGGGGAGCGCTGTGTGCCACTATATACAAGGGGGGGCTGTCTAGTGCTATCCACAGTGGTATGTGTGTGGCGCTCTTTATAGGGGGGGCTTTTTGGTGCTATTTACAAGAGGGGGAGGGCTGTGTGGCGCTCTCTACAGGGGGGCTGTATGGCACTATCTATAGGGGGCTGTGTGTAACACTCTCTACGGGGGGGGGATGTGTGATATATAGAGGGGGCTGTGTATGGCGATATCTATGGGCGTGTGTGTGGCACTATGTACAGGGGGCTGTGTGTGGCACTATGTACAGGGGGATGTGTGTATATGTGGTGTTTTACAGTGTGTGGTATTATATTCAGGCACGCAGTGTTTGGTGCTATTATATTTAGGGGCACAGTATGTGGCACCATGATAACTTTATTTTCGTTTATAGGTGTGGAAATGTTGGAAAAGTGAGGAGACGTCTGAGTGCCAAATTCTGCAGAAATGAGTCATGGCCGGGAGAAGTCGTCATGAGCGCTGGACCGGATGGAGAAGAAAAGAGGAAAAAAACTACTAGAATCTGAGACGTCGTCACCTGTGAGCCACTAGATTTATAGAGAATCTGTCACCTCTCCTGACACTTTTATTATAGGAATCCTTGTATTTCACAGAAAGTCTTTCTGCAGTCCAAGACTGATAGATAATTCCCCTTGTCAGGAGGTTGTGTCCCTGCACAGTGTGATACTGTCAGTATGTAGGGACACCGCGCTGTGACAAGGGAAATCGTAACACTGTTAATGCTTGCCCAAAAAGGTAGTGTTAAAAATAGTTACGGCACGGCAGGGCGGCGGTGAGGAAGGGGGGCCCAAGTTTGGGTAAAAGCCCAGGGCCTATGGTCTACTTAATCCGCCACTGTCTGCCTCTATGGAATGTCTGCCATTAAGAACAAGTATGCTCTGTTGACCAAATATATTTTTTCTACTGTGAGTTGTTCCGTAGACATGTGGTTGAAGGTTATACTTCAATGCTTTCTGACTTTTATCAGATATTTGCGAGCTATTTGGTGGGCTTTACTTTTTTATTTATTTTTTGTTTATTTTTGTGCATTTCTTAATTTTTATTGACCCATGAAATTATTGGTAACCAACATAATTATCAGTGTTACTAATGCTGAAGTTGTTGTTATTTTTGCATTTTTTATTGGAAGTCTGCCAGATAGTTTTCAGTTTTTTCTCAACATTTTATGAAGAAAGTGAGAAATTTGTAAAAAAAACAAACAGATGTATAAGCTTAAGCCGCGATAGATAGAGAGGAAAACATACATGGACACACAAGCTCGGAACATCATACTGGAATTTCCACTTTCAGAAAGAGCTGATTTTGATAACATTACAGACCACACATAAATAGTAAATTCCAAGCAATTTTTCAATTTACAAGAAATTAAGGTTAGAGCAATAGCACAAGGGGATGATTTTCTGTCAGACACTTACTTTATGATTTAGATGGTAGCTAAAATAATGTAAAAGCAAAACAACAGAAATTGGGTTTAAGAAGCACCCAGAGTGTTTAATGTAAATATTAAAAGATATCACAGTGACTGATCCCATTAGGATGCCACGTTGATACAAAGTAATTGAAATTGCAAACTGAGCTCAAGAAAATGATTAAGGAGCATATTTGGGTCCTTTAGGTTTTTTGAATAATACCGTCACACCATAACCTTATAGTAACTGAATAACAACCCCATACTGTTACTGAATAATAGCACCACACCATAACCATATAGTGACTGAATAACAACCCCATACTGTTACTGAATAATACCCCCATACTGTTACTGAATAATACCTACACACCATAACCACATAGTGACTGAATAATGCCCCCATACTGTTACTGAATAATACCTACACACCATAACCACATAGTGACTGAATAATGCCTCCATACTGTTACTGAATAATGCCTACACACCATAACCACATAGTGACTGAATAATGCCCCGATACTGTTACTGAATAATAGCGCCACACCATAACCACATAGTGACTGAATAATACCCCCATAATGTTACTGAATAATACCACCACACCATAACCACATAGTGACTGAATAATGCCCCCATACTGTTACTGAATAATACCACCACACCATAACCACATAGTGACTGAATAATGCCCCCATACTGTTACTGAGTAATACCCCCACACCATAACCACATAGTGACTGAATAATGCCCCCATACTGTTACTGAATAATACCGCCACATCATAACCACAGTGACTGAATAATGCCCCCATACTGTTACTGAATAATAGCACCACACCATAACCATATAGAGACTGAATAATACCTCCATAATGTTACTGAATAATACCACCACACTATAACCACAGTGACTGAATAATGCCCTCATACTGTTACTGAATAATAGCGCCACACCATAACCACATAGTGACTGAATAATACCTCCATAATGTTACTGAATAATACCTCCACACTATAACCACATAGTGACTGAATAATGCCCCCATACTGTTACTGAATAATACCGCCACACTATAAACACAGTGACTGAATAATGCCCTCATACTGTTACTGAATAATAGCGCCACACCATAACCACATAGTGACTGAATAATACCTCCATAATGTTACTGAATAATACCTCCACACTATAACCACATAGTGACTGAATAATACCCCCATACTGTTACTGAATAATACCCCCATACTGTTACTGAATAATACCTCCATACTGTTACTGAATTATACTGCCACACCATAACACCATAGCGACTGAATAATACCCCCACACTATTACTGAATAATAAATCCACACTATAACGATATTGTTACTGAATAATAGCGCCACAACATAACCACATAGTGACTGAATAATACCCCCATAATGTTGCTGAATAATACCTCCACATCATAACCACATAGTGACTGAATAATACCCACATACTGTTACTGAATAATACCTCCACACTATAACAATGTAGCGACTGAATAATACCACCATACTGTTACTAAATAATACCTCCACACCATAAATAGTGACTGAATAATATCCCCATACAGTTACTGAATAATACCGCCACACCATAACAACATAGAAACTGAATAATACCCACATAATGTTACTGAATAATACCTCTACACCATAACCACACTGTCACTGAATAATAGCGCCACACCATAACCACATAGTGACTGAATAATACCCCCATTCTGTTACTGAATAAAAAACACTATACAAAGATCAATATTATCACCATATATTAACCATACAGATATAAAATGGGAGTATGGTTATGATTGCATGATTTTGTGAGGACAGCAGTTGGACCCTCACAATTTCTGTGCTGTAATAGTGCACCCCTGTGCAGAAAAGAAGCAGTTGCGTGCACAGAAGAAAGGGGGTCCCATAGCAATCATCAAAATGGGCCACACATTAAGCTGCAGGGTTTTGCCACCCAAGCCAGAAGGATCTGGTGATTCTATGACTGTTGGGCAAATTCTCTACCCCTTTGGTAACCATGCAGTTTCCCTGGATTGGAGAATCTTACACAGATGAACCCACCCAGTAGCAAAGTGGATGTGACCAACCAAAGCTGGGCCCCCTCCCTACTAATAGCAGTTACATGGTCTGGCTCTATGGAATGTCTACCATTAAGAACAAGTATGCTCTGTTGACCAAATATATTTTTTCTACTGTGAGTTGTTCCGTAGACATGTGGTTGAGGGTTATACTTCAATGCTTTTTGACTTTTATCAGATATTTGCAAGCTATTTGGTGGGCTTTACTTTTTACTTTTTTGCATTTCTTAATTTTTATTGACCCATGAAATTATTGGTAACCAACATAATTATCAGTGTTACTAATGCTGAAGTTGTTGTTGTTATTTTTGCATCTATTGGAAGTCTGCCAGATAGTTTTCAGTATTTAAAAGTATTTTCTCAACGTTTTATGAATAAAGTGAGTAATTTGTAAAAAAAAAAACCCAGATGTATAAGCTTAAGTCGCGATAGATAGAGGTAAAAACATACATAGACACACACAAGCTCGGAACGTCATACTGGAATTTCCACTTTCAGAAAGAGCTGATTTTGATAATATTTTGATAATATTACAGACCACACATAAATAGTAAATTCCAAGCAATTCTATTTTATGCCACGTTGATACCAAGGCATTGAAATTGCTCAAGAACATGATTAAGGAGCATATTTGGGTCCTTTAGTTTTAACAACATAGTGACTGAATAATACCCTGTTACTGAATAAGCGGCTCGGAGGCACCGCTAGCAGCCGCTATGGCTGCTAAAGCGGTTGCAACGCCACAATCAATAGTATCTGCGTCCTACGGACACAGATGCTATTGAACACTATGACCAGGGGCGTAGCTAGGGGGGGGGCAGGCGGGGCATGTGCCCCGGGTGCAGCTTAGAGGGGGGTGCCAGCGCCACCTCCTCCTGCACTATAATTGTACCTGTGTCTATAGGACACAGGTACAATTAGAAGCAATGAATGGCCGGGTATGTTCTGTGCCCGGCCATTCAGCACCTTTCCATGAGTGAAGCAACTGGTACCTTTTGTACCAGTGAAGCTTCCGTCGATGAAAGGCGCTGACTGACAGGGAAAGTCATCCTGCCCAGCCAATCAGCGCCTTTCATAGACGCTGCGTTCAACCACCAGGAGACCTGCGCAGAAGAGAGCAGGTCTCCATGGCTGCCGGACGGCGTGGGAGCGGGAATAAGGTGAGTTTGAATAGCTTTTTTTTTTAAATTGTAATGAAAGTGTGGCTGTATCTACAGGGAGGACTTTATCTACGGGGGGGGGGGGGACTTTGTCTACACGGGGGGGAACTTTTAATTACAAGGGGGACTTTGTCTGCGGGGGGGGGGGACTTTATCTACACGGGGGGGCTTTATCTACGGGGGGCTTTATCTACGAGTGTGTGTCTATCTACAGGGGGGGCTATATACTGGGGTGGGCTATCTATGGACCACCATATACAGGGGTGGGCTATAGCTACAGGGGGGCTATATAGTATATAGCCCCCTGTAGATATAGCCCCCCTGTAGATATAGCCCCCCCTGTAGATATAGCCCACCCCTGTAGACATAGCCCACCTCTGGATATAGCCCACCCCTGAATATAGCCCCCCTCTGAATATAGCCCTCCCCTGGATATAGCCCACCCCTGGATATAGCCCCCCTCTGAATATAGCCCCCCTGTAGATATAGCCCCACTGTAGATATATCCCCCCTGTAGATATAGCCCACCCCTGGATATAGTCCCCCTGTAGATATAGTCCCCCTGTAGCTATAGTCCCCCTGTAGATATAGCCCACCCCTGTATATAGTCCCCCTGTAGATATAGCCCACCCCTGTATATAGAATCCCACAAATAGCTCCCCCTATAGTGCTCCACAGAAAGCCCACCCCTGTATATAGCCCCCCTGTACATATAGTCCACCCCTGTATATAGTGCTCCACAGATAGCCCACCCCTGTATATAGTATATACAGGGGTGGGCTATCTGTGGAACACTATATACAGGGGTGGACTATCTAGTGGAGCACTATATACAGGGGTGGACTATATGTACAGGGGGGCTATATACAGGGGTGGGCTATCTGTGAAACACTATATACAGGGGTGGACTATATGTGGAGCACTATATACAGGGGTGGACTATATGTAAAGCACTATATACAGGGGTGGGCTATATCTACAGGGGGCTACATACAGGGGTGGGCTATATCTACAGGGGGCTATATACAGGGGTGGGCTATCTGTAGAGCACTATATACAGGGGTGGGCTATATCTACAGGGGGCTATATACAGGGTTGGGCTATACGTGGAGCACTATATACAGGGCTGGGCTATATCTACAGGGGGCTATATACAGGGGTGGGGTATCTGTAGGGCACTATAGGGGGAGTTATTTGTGGGACACTATATACAGGGGTGGGCTATATGGGCGCACTATCTACAGGGGGCTCTATGGCAGGCACTATCTACAGGGGGCACAGTGTGTGTGTGTGGGATACAGTGTATGGTGCTATTATAATTAGAGGTGCAGTGTATGGCGCTATTATATTTAGGGGCGTAGTGTGTGGTATAATGATAACTTTATATTTATTTATAGGTGCAGAAATGTAGGAAAGGTGAGAAGCTGAAGACATCTGAGCGGCAAACTGCAGAAATGGGCTGTGACCGGCAGAAGTCATCATAGAGGTCTGGATCGGATAGAGAAAAATAACTAGAATCTGAGACGTCACCGGTGAGTCACTTAATGTAAATGTTTATTCTGCCTCTAATCAGTAATGTAGTCACTGTATGATCTGCAGCGAGATGGGTGATATGATTATGATATGATTTATTTTTTGTGAAACAGTAACTCCCAGCATATCCTTACCATTGTTCGGGCCATGCTGGGAGCTGTAGTTTTATGCCGTACACACCTATACGGCAGGGTTTGCACTAAATTGAGCTGTATTTGTGCTGGTGCTGTATATATGTAATGAGCTTGGTTCTGGGGCTGTATTTATGTACTGAGCTTGGTTCTGGTGCTGTGTATAGAACTATATTGCTTGTAAAATGTACAAATGTTTTTATGCTCGCGTTACATAAAAAGAAATATGGAAAAGAAATGACACGTCGATTGGTAGAGAAAACAAACACGGCGAGGGGGAAGGAGATGTCGGGAAAGAGGTGGGGGGGGGGGCGCCAAACTGAATCTTTGCCCCGGGTGCTGGAGAACCTAGCTACGTCTCTGTTATGACAGAGCAGGGAAGTATCTCCCTGCTCTGCCATAGGCTTCTGTAACAGTGGAGTAGCTCTAGGGGTCGCAACGGTCGCAATTTCAGTGCCGCCGTAGCCACACAGCGCTGACTGTGCTGCTACCGTTTCCTAAATGCTGGAGCAGGAGTGACGGCTCCTTGCTCCAGCATTCACTCTGCCATGAGCGGCTCGGCGCAGGCAGGTGCGATGTTGTGACGTCATCACGCCTGTCTGCTCCGAGTCACTCACACCTGTCATGGGAACAGGGATAGGTAAGTAATTAGGTTATTATTTTTCTATTAGGCACCATGGGGCATTATACTCTGTAGGGAAGGGGGGCTGATAAGGTGGCAGCTATGAGGGGCATTATACTGTATGGGCGGCACTATACTGTGAGGGGATTATACTGTGGGGACAGCTATCGGGGAATTATATTGTGGGGGCCTCTATGGGGGCACTGTATTGTGGGGACAGCTATGGGGGCATTATACTGTGGGGGCTGCTATGGGGGGCATTATACTGTGGGGGCAGCTATGGGGTAATTATACTGTGGGGGCAGCTATGGGGACATTATACTGTGGGGACAGCTATGGGGGCATTATATTATGGGGCAGCGATGGGGAGCATTATACTGTGGGGGCAGCTATGGGGGTATTATATTGCATGGGGCAGCTATGGGGCATTATTCTGTATGTAGGAATTTGTTTGGCCATTATACTGTGAGGGCATTATACTGTGGGGACAGCTATCGGGGAATTATATTGTGGGGGCCTCTATGGGGGCACTGTATTGTGGGGACAGCTATGGGGGCATTATATTATGGGGCAGCTATGGGGGCATTATACTGTGTGGGGGCAGCTATGGGGGCATTATACTGTGGGGGCAGCTATGGGGGGCATTATACTGTGGGGGCAGCTATGGGGACATTATACTGTGGGACAGCTATGGGGGCATTATATTATGGGGCAGCGATGGGGAGCATTATACTGTGGGGGCAGCTATGGGGGTATTATGCTGCATGGGGCAGCTATGGGGCATTATTCTGTATGTAGGAATTTGTTTGGCCATTGTACTGCATGGGGGCATCTGTGTGGGCATTATACTGTATGGGGGCATCTGTGTGGGCATTATACTGTATGGGGCATCTGTGTGGGGCATTATAATGTGGGGGCAGCTATCGGGGGCATTATACTGTGTGGGGCAGCGATAGGGAGCATTATACTGTGGGACAGCTATGGGGGTATTATGCTGCACGGGGGCATCTATGGGGCATTATTCTGTATGTAGGAATTTATTTGGGCATTGTACTGCATGGGGGCATCTGTGTGGGCATTATACTGTATCGGGGCATCTGTGTGGGCATTATACTGTATGGGGTATCTGTGTGGGCATTATACTGTATGGGGTATCTTTGTGGGCATTATACTGTATGGGGGCTTCTGAGTGGGTATTATACTGTATGGGGCATCTGTGTGGGCATTCTACTGTATGGGGCATCGGTGTGGACATTCTACTGTATGGGGACTTCTGTGTGGGCATTATACTGTATGGGGCATCTGTGTGGACATTATACTGTATTTGGCATCTGTGTGGGCATTATACTGTATGGGGCATCTGTGTGGGCATTATACTGTATTGGGGCATTATACTGTGTGGGGGGCACTATGGGATCATGATACTGTGTGGGCTGAACCGGGTGTGTATGGGCAGGGATTGGGTGGGATTAGAGGCGTGGCTTAAAAGAAAAAAAGCTACGCTGTGCGCCGCATCGATTGTCCCTCTTTATGATACATGAAAGTATATCACAGTCTACAGGGAGGGCTGTATAGCACTGTATGGGGGAGGGTTGTATAGCACTGTATTGGGAGGCTGTATAGCCCTGTCTACAGTGGGCGCTGTATGGCACTGTATGGAGAGGCTGTATAGCCCTGTCTACAGGGGGCACTGTATAGCACTGTCTACAGGGGGGACTGTATAGCACTGTCTTCAGGGGGCTGTATGGCACTATTTACAGGGGGACACTATCTGCAAGAACGGGCTGTGTGTGGCACGCAGAGGAAGGGGCTCCAGTCAAAAGTTTGCTATGGGGCCCAGTGTTTCCTAGTTATGCCCCTGCCTGTACTACATGTACAGATGTGTCCTTCCTTACTTTTTCTCTTATCTCAACATATCCTCAGATGTGTGGTGCGAGATGACCAGCTTTGATAAAAAACATGATTTTGTGATGCATCCCTGCCAGCCTCCTGAGACAACGTTATCTTGACCCATGTGACCGCTGCAGTGAATCACAGGCTGCAGCAGTCACATAGGACAAAACTGCATAATTTCAGGAAGCCGCCAGGGACACGACTGGCAGGAACGCATCGATATGGGAAACCAGCTGAAGAGAGTACAGTATCTTTTTATTTTTCGGAGTGAAATCCGAGTTGGATGCAGTACTAGAAGAAATCAGAAAGTCAGACAGGGCAATTGGGGTACTTTTGAACCCCGGCAAATTTATTCGGATCAATTAGACCTATTCGATAGAATCGGCCCTGAAACTAATTTTGTGAAATTCGCTTATCTGTAGTTGTGATGTGAATTGCAACCTGTCAAGGGTTTTGCAAGCATGACACAATATTTTATTAAAATGGTTTCATGAGAAAACAGAGTCCTTAACCAAATTCAAGCTAAAATAAGGAAGCCCAATGTATATAGTCGCAGGCAGGGCCGGCCTTAGGGGGTGTGTGACCTGCGCCCTTGCACAGGGCGCAACACTCCAGAAGGTGGAAGGGGGCGCTGCGCTGGCTACCTTCCCCTGCTTGTGTTTCAGAAGCGCCCAGCAGCTGCCTTTCCACCCGGGCGCTTCTTCTCTCAGTGGCTACGCTACTGCTGTAGCAGCCATAGTTTCTGCTAGCGGCGACACCGACCATAAGGGCGCCCAAGCCGCCCGTCGGGACATGACCCCCCCCCCTGCTGTGGCTGCTACAGCGGTAGAGACACCATATTCAATAGTATCTACGTCCTTAGGATTCAGATACTATTGAACACTATAGCAGAGCAGGGATGTATCTCCCTACTCTGCTATCTACTAGCCCCACTTTAGCTCCCTGAAGGAGCGGAATCCCACTGTGGCAGATTTTTCTGCCTGCATAAAACTCTGTGTGAACATACCCTTATAATGGTTTTGCTTTTTTAGTTACTAGTGCTACAAATTATAATTTTTTGTATTTTTTTTTTTTTTTACAGGTTCGGTCATTGGACCACGTCGGATTCGAGGACCACTTCGATGACACCGTTTTTATTTTCAATAAATTGGTTAATGAGGGTGCCACAGTGCCCGGCCATCACTTCGGATGGTCGGGTATTGGGGGGAAGGTACTCAGTAAATAATCTACAATCGTCTTGTCAAGGATGAACACATCTGTACTGTACTCCTCTTTACCTCTACTACATAAACTATACTCAGTGGTTTCGTCACCGCCGCCCTGCCGAGCTGTAACAATTATTAAGACTACCTTTTATTGCAAGCATTAACAAATGGGTGTTACGATTCCCCTAGTCAATGGGCTATGTCCCCAACCATCGCTGACAAGGGTAATGGTAACACCCATTTGTCTAAAAGTCCTGGGCTGCACTGAGACTTTTAGTGGCATACAAGGATTTCCTATAATAAACATGTTAGGGGAAGTGATAGATTCTCTATAAATCCAGTGACTCACAGGTGACGTCTTCTAAGATTCTAGTAATTTTTTTCCCCTTCTCTTCTCCATCGGGTCCAGACCTCATCATAACTTCTGTCGGCCAATCCCCATTTCTGCAGAATTTGCCACTCAGACTGATCACTTTTCCAACATTTCCACATCTACAAACGAAGATAAAATTTTCATCGTACCACAAACTTTGCCCCTAAATATAACAATAACCATACACTTCACCCCTGAATAAAATAGTATCAAACACTGTGCCCCAGAATATAATTGTGTCAGACTCTGTAAAGTAAAGCACCACATCCACAGTGCCTCCTGTAGATAGTGCCACACACAGCCCCCTGTAGAAAGTGCCAGCCCCCTGGTGGATAGCACCACACACACACCCCCCTATAGATAGCATCATACACAGCCCTGTAGATAGTGCTACAAAGTCCCCCCATATAGATAGCGCCACACAGCTCCCCCTGTAGATAGCGGCACACAGACCCACTGGAGATAGTGCCATACAGCCCCCCTAAAAATAGTGCCACACAGATCCCCTATAGATAGCGCCACACAGCCCCCCTGTAAATAGTGCCACACAGCCCACTGTAAATAGTGCCACACGACCCCCTCTGTATAGTGCCACCCCTATAGATAGCACCACTCCCCCTGCAGATAGTGCCACACACAGCCCCCTGTAGAAAGTGCCACCCCCCTGTAGTTAGCATCACACCCCCCCTGTAGATAGTATCATACGCACACCCCCTGTAGATAGCATCACACCCCCCTGTAGATAGCATCACACTCACACCCCCTGTAGATAGCATCACACTCACCCCCCTGTACATAGTGCCACACAGCCCCTCCCCCTGTAGATAAGCGGCACACAGACCCCCAGGAGATAGTGCCATACAGCCCCCCTGTAAATAGTGCCACACAGCCCCCCCTGTAAATAGTGCCACACAGCCACCTGTAAATAGTGCCACACAGCCCCCCTGTAAATAGCAGCACCCCCTGTAGATAGCACCACGCCCCCTGTAGATAACGCCACACAGCCCCCTCTGTAGAAAGCACAACCCCCTGTAGAGAGCGCCACACAGCCCCCCTGTAGAAAGCACCAACCCCCTGTAGATAGTGTCACACAGCCCCCTGTAGAAAGCGCCACTACCCCCTGTAGATGGAGCCACTGTGCCCTCTGTAGAAAGCACCCCCCTGTAGAAAGCGCCACCCCCCTGTAGATACGGCACACAACTTGCTGTAGAATGCACCACCCCCCAGTAGATAGATCCACACTTACCTGCCCCTACTTCCCTTGCCTCACCAGCAATGTGAATTGTATCCGTGTCCAAAGGACGCGTATACAATTGAGTCCAGGGCCTTCGGTTTTGTCGCGGCTTTTGCCGCGATTCGTGGCAAAAACGTGACTAAACTGAGATGAGCTCTTTGTGTGGCCATGGGCCCCCCTGGAGCCTCGGGCCCCCAGGCAGCCGCCCATAATGTTCCTTTGGGGATCCGCCACTAACTATACTTCTACCTACCTGTAAATGAACTGCAGTGCTATCTACCTGTACTACGTGTACTATACTCTTCTCTACCTTTACAATATAAAACTTCGATGCCCATTCTTGACAGTAACAAACTTCAAGGTCAGATTTGTAAAGGCTTCTTTGCTGTGCACACAGGAATGTTTAAACAAAACTTGACAAATTATTTTTCTTGCGCTTCTTACATAAAAGCCATGATAGACATAAAAATTCTCTCATCTGGCAACCAGTTGTCCAGCATCATGCAAGAATGGTTGGAAATTGTCCTACATCTGGAACTTTAAAGGCCAGAAATTTAAGGTGCTAGAAACGGTCGATGATCTCCCAGGCAAGCTTTAGAACTCATTGTATGTGGAATGACAGGGATAGGGAAACAGACAAGTGAGCCCTAATCTACCCGCCACTCAGTCCCTGCCTACTTGCAACGACCCGCCCTAGGCGACGGGGTACAACTGGGCGACGGTCCCTACACTCAATAAGTGCACGACAGACAACAGACAAGGAAACACAGAACAAAGGGAAACGGGGCAGTTGCCCACGGAACACCGTGAGCAACAAGAGTAGTAAACGAGCCGAGTCAAACCAGGAGAGTACGAGGTGCCAAACGTAGAGCAGGAGAGTAGTGAACAAGCCGAGTCAAACCAGGAGTGTACGAGGTACCAAACGCAGAGCAGAAGAGTAGTCAGTAAGCCAGGGTCAATACGAAGCAGGGACAAGTAGTTCAAGAAGCTGCAGCAGGGCCAGGAAACCAACAGAGAAGAATCACAAGCAAGGAGGAACAGGAAAGGCAGGTATAAATAGACAGAGGGCGGGAGCTAGCTCCGTCTGGCCAGGCTGTGATAGGCTCTCCCACTCCTAAGCCTGCCATCCTGAGTGGTGGAAGATGGAGTCAGTCTCACAGACATAGAAGCAGGTGCAGACTGATTACCTATGGGCGTGGATACAGAAGCTGTGCCTGGCAGATCCTTTACAGTATGGATAAAAATTCACATGTGCTAGATATTTAGGGGGAGATGTGAAATGTCAAAGAAAAATCTCTGATCAACCCATGATTTTAAACTGATCATACCCCTGTAATATACTAATGGAATCAAAATGTTCAACTCCTTCCTGACATCCGCTGTACATATATATCGGAGGTCGGGTGGGGGAGTATGGAGCGAGCTCACGGGCTTACCCTTAGATGCCGTGGTCTCTATTGACCTTAGCCGTTAAAATGACCTGCCATCGGCCCCCCCTGCAACGCGATCGCGGGGTGCCAATGGTCGTCATGGCAGTCTGGGGGCCTAATGAAGGACCCCAGGTCTGCCATTTTTTTACCCCCATTAAAGGGGTTGTCCACTACCGGACAACTGATGACCACAGGACAGGTCATCAGTATATGATCGGTGCCGGTCCGACACGCGGACCCCACACCGATCAGCTGCTCTGGCTGCCTGCGGGGATGTTATTGCACAGTATGTAGTGTACGGAGCCGGAAGCAGTACTGCAGCTCAGCCGCTATTCCGTGACCGGAGACATTTGCTTCCGGCATGGACGTCCGATGCCCGGAGTCAGCTGGAGAAGTTGATCGGTGCGGGGCCGCGCCGATCATATACTGATGACCTATCCTAAGGCCTCATGCACACGGCCGCACGGGCTGTCCGCAATCACGGACCATGCAAATACAAGATGTGCATTGACTCCAAGAAGCCTGGACCGAAATGCGGCCTCTAAAATAACTTGTACTATTTTTTTGTTGGCCGGGCTCCAGGCCAAAGCACGGACCGTGGAAACCAATTGTGGATAGTATGTCGATCGTAATACAATATAAGTTTATACCCCCTTTATGACAAGCTTAAATCATTAGTGAAACAGACGGCAGATTTTAGAAGTCACTTAAAGGGGTTGTCCCATCAAGACAAGCACTTTAAATATTTAGAGCGGCCCGGGGATCAGCTGATCTTTACAAGTCCAGCTCCAGAGACCCATGAAATATGTAACTGGCCATACATTTATTATGTAGCGGCTGCTGCAGGGGAAATGTATGATTACATGTCAGCCATTCAAATGACATGGGCAGACGTGGTATGCCACAATGAGAGCTACCCATTGCTAACGGGAGTCCGTCCCCCCCCCCCCCCCGCCCCTAATAGGTACAGTATAAGGAAAAGAGTGTCTTTTTGAAATAACCCCTTTAATTGTTTACAAGGCTGCAATATTTGGCCCTTGGGACATAGACACACTGAGACCCACTATGACTCAATTTCCTTCGCTCATCCAGGATACCATACTACAATAATGTCTGCAGTGGTACTAAGGTTGTGTTCGCACATGACATTTTTGCTGTATTTTTTTGCATGTTATTTTGTAAAATTACATGAATTGATTTTCCTGTCATTTTTACCAAAGAACATCAAAAATATCAAGTGTGAGCATATCCTAAGAGGGAGAGAGTCAGCTGCATGTCGCAAAGTTAGTAATTTAACCATTTCACAGTCAGAAATTTAGGTGCTGTATTTGTTAAGGTGGCCGGAAAAAAAAACTATTTTTGCTTTTCCAAATTTTAACAGCCATAACTTTACTTTTTATGTTGACATAGCTTTAGAAGGTCACAAATTACTGCAAGATATGCAGTACCTCTACTAAGTACTGTGCTACAGGGGTTAAATAGTTATGCATAACATTATTTTGTATTTAGTAAATGATGGGAATATATGGTGGGTAAGGTGGCTTGACAGGTAAAAGCTAGAAGATTACGTACCTAAAAGGTGTTTCATAATTGTCCTTGGCAGAATCCGAGGTTCTTCTTCTGACCCCATTCCCTAGGACAAAACATGAACAGCAAGCAAATGGTTAATGCGGTTGTCCGTGCACGGGGCAGCATTTAATACTGAAGTCCTATTCACAGGATAGGTCATCAGTATTTGATCGGTGGGGGTCCAACACCCGGACCCAACACCAATCAGCTGTTCTGGCCGCCTCTGAGTATCAGATGTTATGCAGCTGCCGGTGTATGAAGCAGATGGCTCTGTACACTGTACTGCAGCACGGCCACTATACCGTGACCGGAGCCATCTGCTTCTAGCACGGACATCCAGTGCCCGGAGGCAGCCGGAACAGCTGATTGGTGCGGGGTCAAAGTGTCGGACCCCCACCGATCATAATATATACTGATGACCAATCCTGTGAATAGGTCATCAGTCTGAAAAAACGCCCTGTGCCCCTTTAAGTCAACAATTAGTTAATTATCAATAGCATAAGACTCTATAAATATACTCTAACACTATCTGTGTTTTTTTCTTCCTGGTCCCTTTAGCACATAGTCCAGGTTTTGCTTAGCCATTTGATAAAAAGCTTTTTTTTTTTTTTTTTCTAGGGGCACTTTAACCTGTTATGAGGCACAAAGGTGGGCATTTTTATTGGGGGTGGGGGGGTTCAAAGGAGGTAGTTATTAGTGTTTTGGAGATAAAAGGGGCATTACTACTTTGCAGGGGACACAGAGGTGGCCATTATCACTGTGCTGGGGGCATGAAGGGAGCATTTTTACTGTCCTAAGGGGATGAAGGGGGCATTATTAATGTGTAGGGGGCTCAACAGTGGCCATTATTTCTATGTGGGGACACAAAGGTGGGCATAATTAGGTGTAGTTTCTTCTAATTAAGCTCGCACATAAATTGATTCCTAGGGGTAACATGAGATCAGAAAACAAAGCTCTTTTGTCCATGGACTGTGTCAAGCATTTCCTCCTAATCCTGCAATACCAGACACATCCCGTGGACAAGTGTGGCACTGTTTCTAGAATCAAAGCAAAGTACTTTTTCTAATCTCATACAACACATTTATTCTTATGGTTTATTACTGCACTGATAAACAACTTATAACCATTCTGTCATATTAATGTTGACAACAGCATCCTGTCCATCCATGATCATGGTAGATTATATTTTAGTATCTAATGCACTTGTGTGTGAAGCACATTTTAAATATTATTTTTGTTGATTTTATTATTATTGTCAAACATCTACAAAGCATTATGTATTAAACAACACTGCAAAATAATTGTAATTCAGACGCGTGGGATCATTCTTGGGCTCAGAGGCGTAGCTAGGTTCTCCTGCACCCGGGGAGAAGATTCAGTTTTGCGTCCCCCCCCCCCCTCGAACCACTTTCCCTTAATTTCCTTCCCCCTCGCCAAGTTTGGTTTCCGTTTGTGTCAGTCAGGGATCCATTCCGGCAGACAGCTCCGACGTTACGGCGGAAAGCTCCGACGTTCCGTCGGAACGGAGCCCTGGCGCAGATGTGAACGAAGCCTTGCATTTTACAAGCAATATAGGTATATAAGGGAGTTACCCGAACAATAAATGAAAAGAAAAGAAATTAAAGAGGTTAGTGCCGGACTAAAACAGATTGTATAACTGAGGCAAGTGAGAATATATGGTGACATAATGAAAATCCTTCTCTTGTAGATAGTGCCACACCCCCCCCCCTTGTAGATAGTGCCACACACAGCCCACTGTAGATAGTGCCACACACCCCCCGTGTAGATAATACCACACAGCCCCCCTGTAGATTTTGCCACACAGCCCCCCTCTTGTAGACAGTGGCACACCCCCTTTTAGTTACTGCCACACAGCCCCCATATATGGACACAGATACTGCCACACAGCCCCCCCCCCCCCTTGTAAATAGTGCCGGAGAGACCCCCTGTAGAAATTGCCACACTCACCCCCAGTAGATATTGCCACACACCCTCTAGTAGATAGTGCCAGACAGCCCCTTTGTAGATAGTGCCACACACCCCCCCTGTAGATAGCGCAACCCCCCCTCCCAGTAGATTGCACCATTAGGGCTCCTTCTAGAAGTGTAGTCCCCAGCAAGAGCGTTGCCGAACCTCTGGCCTGGGATTCCTCTCCTGGAGGAGCCCCTGATGTTACTGTCCATATATGGACAGTGACTTCAGGGGCTCCCTCTAGGAGTGGAATTCCCAGCCAGCGCGTCGGGAACATTCTGGCCAGGGATTCCTCTCCTGAAGGAGCCCCTAATGTCAGTGTCAATATATGGACAGTGACGTCAGGGGCTTCCCAGGAGTGGAACACTCTGGCAGGGATTCCTGCTCCAGGAGGAGCCCCAGACATCACTGTTGATATATGGACAGGGACGACGGCGGCTCTCCCTAGGATCAAAATCCCTGGCCAGAGCGTCTGCAACTCCCCTGATTGGGCTTATAAGGGACCTCTCCATCCCTACCTCCAAAGAGCCATGGTATCCATATATTGCTCTGATAATGGCTAATAAGCCCTAAGCATCTGTATACTATTTGGAATAAATAATTCTGTACTTATTAAGCAAGTCCAGGGGTTCCGGATGCACACTTGGCCCTTGGGACAGAAAAGAATGACTTGATGTCTCTGCGCAGTTTACCAGAATGAGGATTCATTTCATGGATTTTTAATACTTTAAAAAGAAAAGAGAAAATGGCAGAAAAAAATGGCAAAGAGAAAAGGCAAAAAAGACATGAAGGAGCTTCCAAGTGAAAACCTACTTAGGCGAAATTCACACGAAAGTGTCCGTTTTGCGCGCGTAAAAATGCAGCGTTTTGTGCGCGTTGCAGTTCCCTGTGTCATCAGTGTTTGGTGCGTGTCTGCGTTATTTTTGCGCATTTGGCATCCTTATGACACGCGGTTTTGAGGTTTACAAAATTAAATGAAGGAGGTGGTTTTATTTTTCCCATCATTTCTTGAGCAACTGGTGCGCGAATCATGCACAGCATACTGATGTGCGTCCGTGTGCTGTCCATGATTTTCACGCACCCATTGACTTCACACGCTGCGTGAAAAACACGGAATGTCTGAATGGCCCCATTAACTTACATAGTTCCGTGCAACACGCGTGATTTTCACGCGCGTGTCACAGACGTGAAATACGCTCGTGTAAATAAGGCCTAAAGGTAGAGAGAGAAAAAAACGTACACATAAATGTAAAACAAATTCTTATTTCCTAATAGTTACCTTCAGGGCCATATTCCAGGGAGGGCAAATGGGGCTATTGCCATGGGGGTCCCCCCATCTAAAAAAAACAATAGAAAGCTGTCAAAATATTATGCATTAATTTTGTTTAAATTACTAGCTGTAGCCCGGAGATAGCGTCCCGAATTTACCCTTCAACTCGCCACTTCTTATCTCTATTAGGGACAGGGTGCCCACTCCTTTGCCCACATTAGTTTCTCCTGACCCAGTGTAACAGGTCAGTAAAATAATATAGCAGCACTGTGTATGGCACTTTTTATATACACATTCTCTGTTTTCTTTCTTACAAAAAATGTTTAAGATCTCCACCTAAAAAAGGAGAGCCCCCCATCCTATATTTCGCCCAGTGCCCTCCACCAATGTCAATTAATATTAAAGAGGTTGTCCGGTTTCTGCAAATTAATTATATTTTTTGTATAATAAAAAGTTATAAAATTTTCCAATATACTTTCTGTATATTTCCTAATGGTTTTCAAGATCTCTGCTTGTTGTTATTCAGTAGAAACATTCATTGTTTACTTCCAGTGGATACAATTCTGTCCATGGTCATGTGATGGACACACAGGTGCACGGCTCGTTACAGTATGTGTATCAGAGCTGTGTCTTCTAATGATCCCAGCACCTGTGTGTCCATCACATGACCATGGACAGAATTGTATTCACTGGAAGTAAACAATGAATGTTTCTACTGAATAACAGCAAGCAGAGATCTTGAAATCTGAAAGTATATTGGAAAATTCTTTCATTTTTAATTATACAAAAAATAGCATCATTTGTCATCAGTCTAGGAATCTGAGGCTTTACATAATAATGTGTCATTGTACGCAGTGGGATTTGACCTCGACTTTTTCTGAGCAACTTATTATGAACAAATTGTTTGTTTTTGACCGTAAGGATATGTTCACACGGCAGCGTCCGTAACGGCTGAAATTACGGGGATGTTTTCAGGAGAAAACATCCCCGTAATTTTAGCCGTAACAGCATGTGCAGGCGCTTGAACGCCGCGTCCATTACGGACGTAATTGGCGCTGCTTTTCATTGGAGTCAATGAATAACGGCTCCAATTACGCCCCAAGAAGTGACAGGTCACTTCTTTGACGCGGGCATCTATTTACGCGCCGTCTTTTGACAGCGGCGCGTAAATTACGCCTCGTGTGAACAGACAAACGTCAGCCCATTGCTTTCAATGGGCAGATGTTTGTCAACGCTATCGAGGCGCATTTTTCGGACGTAATTCGGGGGAAAAAAGCCCAAATTACGTCCGTAATTAGTGTGTGTGAACATACCCTTAGAAAAAAGGAGATGATGCCTTTATAAAGACAACTTCCTGTTGTGGCTCGGAGGTTCGCAATATAAAACCTGGAGGGTGGACCTTAGAAGCAGGCAGAGAAGTCGTGCTCCTAGAAGCTGAGGTTTGGAGACAGACCACAATGTACAAGATCATTAGCTGCACGCTTCTGGTGGTGAGTACGCGCCGTCACTTCTCTGCGGCTGCCGGGGTTTACTCAAATGCAGCATTCAGAAAAGGGACATACTGATCATTTCTTCTATATATGAGTAATATTGTGGATCTTCTATGTCTAGAGAGAGAATAGAGAGAGAGAGCGGAGGTAGAACATTATACCTTGCACATAGTACAGGTGGGTATAGGGAATTACATGGACAAGATGATGATGATGATGATGATGATAGTGGAGAAGGTTTAACATTAAATTCTTCAGCGATATTTGAAAGCTGTACGCAATCATAGATAGGACATTATTTAGATGTAGCAGAGTGGATTTTAGTCATTTGAGTATGATATATGACATTGTATTGTTTCAGTGTTAAAAGCACTTGGCAAATCTGCTACATTTGTATATGGAAATAGAGAATAGAGAATATATATATACAGACACTTATAAGTGTGTGTGTGTGTGTGTGTGTGTGTGTGTGTGTGTGTGTGTGTGTGTGTACATTCTTCTATATATTCTTGTGTGTGTGTGTGTGTGTGTGTGTGTGTGTATATGTACATTCTTCTATATATTCTTGTGTGTGTGTGTGTGTGTGTGTATATATATATATACACTCTTATATATATTATTGCGTGCTGTGTATATATATATATATATATATATATAGTGTGTGTATATATATATATATATATACCTATATATAGAGAGAGTGCGATAGATATAGATACTGATGATGATGACGACGAAGATGATTATAATTTATAATAGTGTTGTCAAGTAAGTTGATTTTAACACCTGTTGACCATACAAATAATATTTCCTTACTACTGATAGTATACATAGTCTGGTTACTAATATTAATATTATGAGCGGCTGATTTTGACACCTACGATTGTTTTTCCATAAAGTCTTGGATGAGTTGAGTAAAATAGCACAATTTATTATAATATTGAGGGCAGCATGATGGTTGGCACTATTGCCTTGCAGTCCTGTGGTGAAATCCAACCAAGGACAACATTTGCATGGAGTTTGTATGTTCATCACATGTTTGCGTGGGTTTCCTCCGGGTACCCCAAAAACATACCAATAGGGAATTTAGATTGTGAGCCCCAATGGGGTGTAAAGGATCTGCCAGGCACAGCTTCTTTATCAACGCCCATAGGTAATCAGTCTGCACCTGCTTCTATGTCTCTGAGACTGACTCCATCTTCCACCACTCAGGAAGGCAGGCTTAGGAGTGGGAGAGCCTATCGCAGCATGGCCAGACGGAGCTAGCTCCCGCCCTCTGTCTATTTATACCTGCCTTTCCTGTTCCTCCTTGCTTGTGAATCTTCTCTGTTGGTTTCCTGGCCCTGCTGCAGCTTCTTGTACTATTTGTCCCTGCTTCGTATTGACCCCGGCTTACTGACTACTCTCCTGCTCTGCGTTTGGTACCTCGTGCTCTCCTGGTTTGACTCGGCTCGTTTACTACTCTTGTTGCTCACGGTGTTGCTGTGGGCAACTGCCCCGTTTCCCTTAGGTTCTGTGTTCCCTTGTCTGTTTGTCTGTCGTGCACTTATTGAGTGTAGGGACCGTCGCCCAGTTGTACCCCGTCGCCTAGGGCGGGTCATTGCAAGTAGGCAGGGACTGAGTGGCGGGTAGATTAGGGCTCACTTGTCTGTTTCCCTACCCCCATCATTACAGGGGACAGTAAGGAAAACCCCTGTACAGCGCTGTTGAATAATATGTAGAAATTAGATGTCATCAATCAGGGATAGTCTTCATCTTTTGTTTAATTGCTTGTTAGGGCCTTTTGACCCCTCAGGAAACAGGGCCTAGGTGCGACTGCTACATCATCACCTCCTATCGCTACCCGCTAGCTAAAAATACTATCGAAGAGTCCCACATTTTTAGAGGCCAAAGTGGGTGAAAAGATTTTAAATTGTTAGTACTTTAACTGATCATATATGTACTTATTTTGCTAAACTGTGATGAGATGATACACATAACACCAGCCTGCTATGAAGGTATATATCTCATGGGACTCCGGCCTTGGGGAAGCTCGTGACATCACTATCCATATTTGGACAGTAATGTCGGGACTTCCCTGATGTATATGTTTAGCGTATACCTGAGACGGATTCCATACAGTGGCATCAGTCACCCATATACTTCCATATTAAAAAAAACATATACTGCACAGTATACATTTATTTTGTGGGACCCCTCAGGATGGGCTAGCGTAGTCTACTACGCTATACCATGATTTAAAAAAAAGATACACCAACATATACCAGCCCGATGGTGACCAAAAGAACACTCTCAGATTGGTAGCCTTCCTGACATAAGCGCTAAACGTTGAGCCAAAACGCGATGTGAACTAGGCCTAACCCCCCATATAGTTGTTTGGAGAGACAGCGCGCATGCCTGACAGCTGCTCTATACAACTCCTCCTCACCGTGGATCAATTGTAGTGATTAGTCGGACCCCCACTAGATATAATAGGTCATAAATGTCAATGGCTAGAATACCCCTTAAGGCCTCATTTACACGAGCGTGTGCGTTTTGCGCGCGCAAAAAACGCAGCGTTTTGCGCGCGCAAAAGGCACTTGGCAGCTCCGTGTGTCATCCGTGTATGATGCGCGGCTGCGTGATTTTCGCGCAGCCGCCATCATAGAGATGAGGCTAGTCGACGCCCGTCACTGTCCAAGGTGCTGAAAGAGCTAACTGATCGGCAGTAACTCTTTCAGCACCCTCGACAGTGAATGCCGATCACAATATACACCAACCTGTGAATAAAAAAAGATGTTCAAACTTACCATGAACTGCCTGCTTCCTCCAGTCCGGTCTCCCGGCCGTTGCCTTGGTGACGCGTCCCTCTCTCGTCATCCGGCCCCACCTCCCAGGATGACGCCGCAGTCCATGAGACCGCTGCAGCCTGTGATTGGCTGCAGCCTGTGCTTGGCCTGTGATTGGCTGCAGC
Source organism: Rhinoderma darwinii (assembly GCF_050947455.1). Lineage (NCBI taxonomy): Eukaryota > Metazoa > Chordata > Amphibia > Anura > Rhinodermatidae > Rhinoderma > Rhinoderma darwinii. The sequence continues at coordinate 28,526,946 of NC_134691.1, forward strand.
TGTCACTTGGACTTAACTGTCATCCCGGGAGGTCGGACCGGAGTTATCGGTAAGTCAGAACGTCTTTTTTTTTTTTACAGGTTCATGGATTTTCGGAGCGGAAGTCACTGTCCATGGTGCTGAACCAGTTTAACGCTTTCAGCACCGTGGACAGAGACTGTCTCCTGACGTCGCGTACCCGAACATTTTTTACCGGTTTCGGTCAAAACGAGTTTTGCCGAACCCGGTGAAGTTCGGTGCGCTCATCTCTAATTTGACACTCCGTTTGGATGTTTGTAACCAGAAAAGCACGTGGTGCTTTTCTGTTTACATTCAGGAGTTTGACAGCTCTTGCGTGATTTTCGCGCATGCAACGCAGGACCGTCAGGGTGGCATGCGTTGTTTTCACGCACCCATTGAAGTCAATGGGTGCGTGTTGCGTGAAAAACGCAAGAATATAGAACATGTCGTGAGTTTTACGCAACGCACTCACGCTGCGCAAAATTCACGCATCGTCTAAACAGCCCCATAGACTATTATAGGTGCGTACGACACGCGTGAAAAGCACGCGCGTCGCACGCGCGTATAATACGCTCGTGTAAATGAGGCCTAAAACTTATAATAAATAGCCATGAGAGGGTTTAGTAGATTCAGTATATTATGTCCTTCACCCTGGCCCACAAACTTTTAGTAGACCCTAATTTATGCACCAGGTTCAGACTAGAGTCTTCCTGGAAAATATAAGTTCAGAATGTTCCTTGATGTATTTTGGTTTAATGTCTGTGGTACAGAAGTCTCTACACTGTGAAAGTATTAAAGACAGGGCAGACTGCCTACATTAACCGGCGTGGAAAACCATCGAGTGGGAAGCCCGGGTGAAGGATCAGAGGAGTTATTTCCAGGTTCAGTAGAAATTCATGAAAGGAATGTGACAATCTTCGGATTGTTGCTCACGTCTTGCTGAATATTTTTGTTTACTCACAGTTTCTGTCTGACGTATAACCGCTAATGGCAAAATTCAGAGTAAAACCAAATGGCTTTATGTACTTGCCAATGGCTTAAAGGGGGTGGAAGGAAGTCATTACACCCATGATGCACGTAGTTGCAGCCTATAGAGGAGCCTGTCTGGGAGTTCAACATGCAAGAGAGCGATTGTAGCAGTTATTTCAACATTCTCCTCAATGAACAGTATACAGATGTAGCAGAGCTGATTTTATGATAGAAGTGTTACTTTTAGTCAAGGCTCTGCTACATTGACAAACTCCTCTCTGCTAGATCTGTACTATATAGTAAAGTCTCATTATATGCTATATGGTAGGGATGACTAGTTCTGTCAATTCAGTCTTTCCAATCTGTCCAGAGCGGGACTGTTTTGTATGGAGTCGTAATAGGGCTGCTATGGAGATACATAGGGCTGTACATCTCGCTGCTAAGGACTGCTGCGTACTAGTGCACAGTCCTACAGGCTTCGTACCCATGTGCATGAACCTTAAAAAAAAGTCTGACAACTTTTTAGAGAGTTAATCTAGGACTTCACTATTCAATATAAGGGTATGTTCACACACTGTTTTCAGACATAATTCGGGCGTTTTAAGCCTCGAATTACGCCTGAAAAAACTGCTCTAATACGCCTACAAACATCTGCCCATTGCTTTCAATGGGTTTTACGATGTTCTGTTCCCAAGAGGTGTATTTTTACTCGTCGCTGTCAAAAGATGGCGCATAAAAAGACGCCTGCGTCAAAGAAGTGCATGTCAATTCTTGGGACATTTTTGGAGCCGTTTTTCATTGACTCCATTGAAAACAGCTCCATTAACGTCCGTAAAAGACGCCACGAAAAACGCGAGTTGTTACAAAAATGACTAAAAATCAGGAGCTGTTTTCAGGCGAAAACAGCTCCGTAATTTCAGACGTATTTTGCTACTGCATGTGAACATGCCCTAAGGCCGGATTCACACGAGCGTGTGCTTTTTGCGCGCGCAAAAAATGCGGCGTGTGTCAGCCCCGTATGATGCGCGGCTGCGTGATTTTCGCGCAGCCGCCATCATTATGACACTCTGTTTGTATGTTTGTAGCACGTGGTGCTTTTCGGTTTTCATTCATCCTTTTCACTGCTGTTGCGCGAATCACGCTTGCCCCACGGAAGTGCTTCCGTGTGGTGCGCGTGATTTTCACGCACCCATTGACTTCAATGGGTGCATGATGCGCAAAATACGCTCAAAGAACGGACATGTTGTGTTTTTCGCAGCGGACTCACGCTGCATAAAAATCACTGACTGTCTGCACGGCCCCAAAGACTAATATAGGTCCGTGCGAGGCGCGTGAAAATCATGCGCGTTGCACAGACGTATATCCCGTTCGTCTGAATAAGCCCTCAGGGTTACAGCACACATAGTGGACTATTTCCCGCTATAGATTTATACCATTTTGTGTTGCATGCAGATTTTGTAGTGGATTTGCTGCAGATTTTGTAGTAGATTTGCTGCAGATTTTGTAGCATTCTCTGATTTCCGCGCTGATTTTTTTTTGTTCTGCTACATGTATTGTACTATAAATTGCCGTGGATTCTTGGTCCAAAATCCATCTGTATGTGGCCTAATAGTCTGCCATCATCCAATTCTCCTAGCCAATACAGATCCTTACAGAGAAACCGCCCAAAGGTATACATCTTTGTTGCCTAATTACCATTACATGTCTTACCTTTCATTGTCCTCTAGTCTGTTCCCGCATGCAGTAATACATATATACCCTCATGTGGTGTGACTTCCCTGATCAAAAGTACATATGCTCGCTCGCACGCCCATCGTTCTACATGCATCAAGCACATGTTTTGTAATAGAAACACTGTGGTCAGTACTGAGCGGATTATACTTCAAAGGGGGCTCCCTCTTTCATGTCGTGGGCGAAACGCTGGTTTGATTATATTGCCTGGTATTAGTGTATATGTTTTTATGCACTAAAATACTTTAGATATATAATAATAATAATAATAATAATAATAATGTTATTATTATTAATCAAAACATCTGCCATAAAGTGAAGTTAAAAATTTGAAAAATAAAAAAAAGTATAATGAGTTTTTGGCCTTAATAAAGTTTATGACATACAGTATATGTACATGCAACCTATTTATCATGCTCAAATAATAATGTAAAAGCAAAACTTCGACAAAAACAATGCGCCTAATTTAACAAAACTATCTAACGAAAAAAATTGTCTTGTTGCCTATAGCAACTAATTACAGTGCAACTTTTATTTTCCCAGAGCAGTTGAGGAGGTATTACCAGAATTTACAATGATCATCTATTCACAGTACAGGTGATAGTTGTCTGACTGCTGGGGGCCCCACCGATTGTGATAACAGGAGTCCCGAACCCCCAGATCCTCCTCACTGCACCTGTCACATTGCATTGAGCACAAGCTTGAATGAAGCAGAGGTCGTGCATGCGCTCTCCGCTCCAATCAATGCTGATGGGACTGATGGAAACAGTCGAGCACTTCCGTCATTCTCATAGGTATTGAGTGGAGCTGCGGCACGCATTCTTGACTGCCACTCCATTTAACCGTAATGCGAAGGAAAAGGGGGTTCGGGACCCCTTTTATCACGATCTGTGGGCCGACCAGCTGTGGGGACCTCAGAGATCAGACAATTATCATCCATCTTGTGGATAGGTGATCATTGTCAATTCTGGGAATGCCCCTTTAAAGAGAGAAAAGCTGAGCTCTGATTGGTTGCTGTGTGCAGTAAGGCAAATTTTCTATTAGATGCGGTGCATTTATGTTGCGTTTTTAAACCGCAGCAAATCATTTTTCAATAGAAGTCAATGGTGAAATGTTTGTTATGGACAGACTGCTGCTATTATATTGCAATGTGTTTTTTGTGCAGTTAACTGCATCTTCATAATGTCCGACCACATGCAGTTAATGACCGCGCTGCCAATGTTGTTGCTGAACTGCTTGCGTTTTTACTAACAGTTCTGCAATGCAATGTAATGAACTATATACAGGCAGCACCGAACAAACTTCAACACGGTGTAAAACTATGTCCATCAATTATTTCATTTAAAAACGCAACAGAACTGCAGCATTACAGAGACAAAAAAAGCATGCAGTTGACCGCATCCGTTTTTCAAACGCAACAAAACCGCGTCAACGACGCACCGTGTGGCCTTACCCTAATAGCTGAGCATATTAAACTTTCTTTAAAAGTGAGATTCATATTATTAAAGCCAGATATTTGCTAAGCCAGACAACCACATGTATATATAGAGCAGCAGAACGTCCTCTTAAGATAAATATTGGATCAGGTTTTACAATAAACAATCAAAACATAACACGTCTTAAATTAAAACAAAAGACACTTTATAAAACAAACTTCCCATCTCTCCAGACAAGATATATTCATACAATAAAAAGCATTATTTGTCATTTACTTCCCACCACCAGAGTTCTGCCTATTATGTATGACAAGATTTACTATGTATTCCACAGCTGCTTATTCTCCTTGTGGAGAGTCATCTTGTATGGAATCTTTATGGCAATGCTCCCTGGGAAAAAGCATGCAAAATAGCTCTCCTCCAGAAGAAAGACAACTATCTCACTAGTGCCATCTTTAGGTGGCTACCCTGTAAGCATATGTCCAATCCTTTAAAGAGGATCTGTCACTAGTTTAGTAATGCCCTATCTCCTAGGTAATCTAATAGGCGCTCCCACACTGATATGCTAGTGAAAATTGTGTCCCAAAAAGTTTATTATTTTAAAAGTTATGAGCTTTTTTCTAAATATGCAAATGAGCCTGTGCTTGACAAATGAGCGTCAACAGCAGTGATTCTCCGGAGGTGGAGCCTCCTCACAGCCTCTAACCTATCAGCATGAAGCTGCTTCACACTGTATGAGAGACTGAGGCTAGAGGGAAGGGGGATCACATAAAACAGCCATATCTCGGGCTGTAGACCACCTAGAACAGCGGTTCTGGTGTAATTTGAAAGATGAGATTCTAATCCTTCATATAACACAGAGTTAAAACAACCGGAGATATCACTAGTTGAAACCATAGTTAGGTATAGAAGTTGTATACTATATGATCACGCTGTGTTGCTGGGAACGGAAGAGGGAGAAGCCGTATGATGATTGGACATCGCCAAACAGAAAACATTACACCACCCAGAGTGAAAAGAGTCACCTCCTATTTGGCTATTAGAGTCACATTAGCATATTTTGAAAAATGCTCATAACTTTGCAAATAATAAACTTAAAAAAAATAAAATAAAATCACACTGTATTTATCAGCATCATAGCGCCTATTAGATTAATTAGGAGATAGGGAATTAATAAACTAGTGATCCTCTTTAAATAGCCTTGAAACATGACTCTGCTTATCAGTCAAACCAGAGTCACCATCTGTAGATGACAAAGGATGTGCGTATGATTCATATGGCCCCATAGCAAAAGACTGGGATGGAGCCCCACCACCTAGATCATAGTAGATTAAACAGCAGAGAACAATCTGGCGGGGAACCCCGTTTAAGGGGTTAACATTAGCTCATAAGACTGAACGCCAATAGAAAACAATCTGGTTGACAGCTGAGCTCCGGCATATTAAACTTTATTTAAAAGTAAGATTCACATTTTAAAGGCCAAATATGTACTAAGCCCGACAACCACATGTATAACTAGAGCAGAAGAACTTCCTCTTCACATAAATATTGGATCACATTTTTTTCAACAAACAACCAAAACATAAGACGTATTATAATAAAACAAAAGTCACTTTATAAAATAAAAACTTCCAAACTCCCCAGACAAGAGGAGAAGAGATATTAATTAAATAAAATGCTTATTTGTCATTTACTTCCTCCCACCAGAGTTCTGCCTATTATGTATGACAAGATTAACTACAGTATGTATTCCACACAAAAAGGTGCTGATTCTCCTTGCGGAGATCCATTGTGTGGGGAATCATTAAAGAGGCTCTGTCACCAGTTTATAACTGCCCTATCTCCGACCTAATCTAATAGGCGCTTTAATGTAGATAACAAGTTATTATTTTTAGTTTTGAACATTTTTAGTTTTATGTTAATTTGCTAAAAATGCCCAACTAGGCGTTTTTTTTAACTTTTCACCAAGTGGGTGTTGTAAAGAAAAGTGTATGACGCTGACCAATCAGCATCATACATTTCTCTTCATTCATGCCCAGCTTGTTTAACCGCACAGCGTGATATCGCGACTTCCTTCCGCAGGTCCTTCACCGGAGCGAGGGAAGAGTCAACAGACATCGCCTCCAGCCGTGCCAGGTCGTTTATCCGAGTCTGCAACGGCTGGATGCGATGTCTGTTCAGTCTTCCATGGCTCCGGTGAAGGACCTGTGGAAGGAAGTCCCGTCACAGCGTAATCTCGCTGTGCTGTTAAACAAGCTGGGCTGGAATGAAGAGAAGTGTATGACCCTGATTGGTCAGCGTCATACACTTTTCTTTACAGTGCACACTTGCCCAGTTGGGAATTTAGAACAAGTTAGCATAAAACTAAAAATGATCATAACTTGGTGAAAAATAAAAGTTTTAAAAAAACAACTGTTGTTATCTACATTAAAGCGCCTATTAGATAGGTAGGATACAGGGCAGTTATAAACTGGTGACAGAGACTCCCTGCCCTGCTCCCTGCCCTGGGAAAAGGTATGCAAAGTAGCTTTCCTCCAAAAGGAAGACTCCTATCCCACTAGCGCCATCTCTAGGCGGGTACCCTGTAAGTCAATGTCCAAACCTTTAAAGAGCCTTGAAACATAAAATCACCCATCTGTAGAGGATGAGGGGTGTAACGAGGATTAATAGAGCCCCATAGTATAGACAGGCATGGGGCCCCACCGCCTAGATGATAATAAATTATACTGCAGACAGTACATGGGATAGATAGATAGACAGATAGAAGTCTAGAAATAGGCAGCACCCCTACATGCGTGAAAAAAACTGTGCTTTTATTAGCCCCTGTGCAATGTTTCAGCTCCACACACTAGAGCCTTTCTCAAGAAAGGCTCTAGTGTGTGCAGCTGAAAAGTCGCACAGGGGCTAATAAAAGCTCTGTTTTTTTCACATATGTGGTGGTGGTGGTGCCGCCTATTTCTAGACTTTTATCTATCTACTGTATCTATCCATCTAGAAATGTCAGATAGATAGATAGATAGATAGATAGATAGATAGATAGATAGATATTAGAGTCATATATGAGAGAAGGTGAACCCACATGATACATGAGATAGAAACCTGAAGGCTACTGACTTGTTTTTCCCCACAAAAAAGCAATGATGTTCTGGAACTTGACTAGGCCCCCTTAACCCCTGGCCCCATAAAAGCTGCTATGTCTTTAGCTACGCCCATGTAGATGAAGGTTTTGTTAATCACTAGTAGAGAGAAACTATGAACCTCTAATAATTCTGAATGTCTTATAATCCAGCACCTGTCCGTTTGATTGATGTCAGATAAAATGGTTATTCCCATTTTCTAAATTTCTGGCATATCCAAAGGAATTTTACTGCATATGTTAAATATACCATAATGTACATTTCTGTGCTCATAAGAGTATATGGTTTATCAGATATTCTATTAGAGTTGTGATTTAATAAAAGGTGGTACCTTGTGGGGCACTCTCAGTTGGAGCCGCCACTCAGAGACAGTATTATAGAATATGAAGCCTGTGCAACAAGCAAAGTAGAGCATCGCCGTAAGGGGGGATTCAGACGAGCGCGATTTGCGCGCGTGCAGGCCGCGTATTTTCTGCGCATCACGCACAGCACTATAGAAGGCAATGAGGCAGTTCAAACAGTGCGTGATTCTTGCGCAGCGTTTGTTCGCTGCGTACTATACGCGACCGGTTCAAAAACTCTGCGTATTTCACGCATCACGCACCCATTGAAGTCAATGGGTGCGTGAAAATCACGCGCACCACACGGAAGCACTTCCATGGGACGAGCGTGATTCGCGCAACAGCAGTGAAAAGGATGAATGAAAACCGAAAAGCACCACGTGCTTTTCTGTTTCCGAACATCCAAACGGAGTGTCTTTGCGATGAGCGAAGCCGGTCAAGCGTACCGAACTTCACCGGGTTCGGCCAAACTCGTTTTGGCCGATCCCGGCAAAAAAATTATCGGTACGCGATGTCAGGAGATAGTCACTGTCCATGGTGCTGAAAGAGTTAAACTGTTTCAGCACCATGGACAGTGACTTGCGATCACAAAATACATTAACCTGTAAAAAAAAACCGAAGTTCTAACTTACCGATTACTCCTGTCTCCTTCCTGCAGTCCGACCTCCCGGGATGACACTTCAGTTCAAGTGACAGCTCCAGCCAATCACAGGCCAAGCACAGGCTGCAGCCAATCACAGGCTGCAGCGGTCACTTGGACTGCTGCGTCATCCAGGGAGGTGGGGCCCGATGTCAAGAGAGGCGCGTCACCAAGGACGCGTCACCAAGGACGCGTCACCAAGGACGCGTCACCAAGGCAACGGCCGGGAAGTTCTCGGTAAGTAGGAACTTTATCTTTTTTTTTTACAGGTTTTTCGCTGTTGTGTTCGGCATTCACTGTCGAGGGTGCTGAAAGATTTAGCTCTTTCAGCACCTTGGACAGTGACGGGCGTTGACAAGCCTCATCTCTATGATGCCGGCTGCGCGAAAATCACGCAGCCGCGCATCAGACACGCATGACACACGCAGCTGTCAAATGGTTTTTGCGCTCGCAAAACGCTGCGTTGTTTGCGCGCGCAAAAACGCAACGTTCGTGTGAATCTCCCCTAAATAATAGTCCCTTAGGGGAGGCTTACAGAGGTACAGTAAGGTCCCATAGACTTCTAGAGCCATAATATGATAGTGTTCATGAGTCCTTACTCTATCACTAGGACTTCTGGACTAACCTCCCCTCTACATTCTTCTTTCCCTGATCTCTGACCCTCAATAAGGAAACTTTAAGTGGCAAAGTTGAGTTTTGGATTATCTCTGATTCTGAAATGTTTGCATACAACTCCATTAGTTTTATACTTTTGTTAATTTTTTTTTCCATAGGTGTTCCATGTCAGTATTACTGTAGGAAATTCTCCGAAATATACTCATTATGACACTTACACACTTCTTGAGTTCCAATGTGACCAATGTCCACCAGGGACTATTGTTAAACACGACTGCACGGCTGAGAAGAGGACAGAGTGTGCCCCTTGCCCTTCCAATTATTTTACCAACGAATGGAACTCCCACAGGGACTGTCAGTACTGCAGTGCCATCTGTAAGGAGCTGCAGCTTGTGAAACAAGAGTGTAGTAGCACCAGCAATAGGATATGTGAGTGCATTGATGGCTTTTTTCTGGATATAGAGTTCTGCTCACCCCACAAGGAGTGCCCACCTGGTTATGGAGTAATACAACAAGGTATGTAATACTTTTTCTATGTATTTGGTCAAAAGGCAAAGTTCTAGTTGGATATGAGAATTCTCCTTAGTTAATAGTGATAAAGAAACATAATTATTCAAGCTTTGCCAATATTATATGCTTATGCTATATATATATATATATATATATATATATATATATATATATATATATAATGTATACATCTCATGTTTCTACTGTCTCTCTGGAATGTCATGAGGTCTTAGTAGGATAAAGATTGAAACTTTATCAATTAGGTCTGCCGGCTATCCCTCCTTAAGGTGGATCGCGGTGGAGGTCATGCTGAGATAATATTTTCGCGTTTTCTGCAGATTGACTTGATGTTCAGGACAACAGGAACTTGTAAATAGAATGATGTGTTATTAGTACTCATTTCTAGTACGACCAATAACTTGTAAGGCAGTTCCTTGATGGCATTTAGCCAGAAAAGACCTTTAGAAGGTTAATCTAAAAGCCAATCTTTAGATCTTCTGTCTAAGGGTATGTGCACACGGTGAGAGGCTTTTACGGCTGAAATGACAGACTGTTTTCAGGAGAAAACAGCTGCCTCGTTTCAGCCGTGATTCCTCTTCTGACAGCCGTAAATTTTGAGCTGTGCTTCCTTGAGTTCAATGAAGTACGGCTCAAATTACGTCTGAAAGAAGTGTCCTGCACTTCTTTTGACGAGGCTGTATTTTTACGCGTCGTCGTTTGACAGCTGTCAAACGACGACGCGTAAATGACAGGTCGTCGGCACAGTACGTCGGCAAACCCATTCAAATGAATGGGCAGATGTTTGCCGACGTATTTGAGCCGTATTTTCAGGCGTAAATCGAGGCATAATACGCCTCGTTTACGCCTGAAAATAGGTCGTGTGAACCCAGCCTAACTCTTGAGAGGATCTCCATGACCATGTTTTTCTTATTTCTTACTTCTCTATCTCATTATTGTAACATTTCTTTCTTAATAAAGTCTCTTAATGTCACTGTGAGACAATAGTTTGTTCAAGATTTCCATATCAGCAGCAAATTATCATGGCAAAGCGCCCAATAACCCGAGATCTCTCAAAGTTCAAAAGAACTACTGATGGAGGTCTGTAAAAAGCTCAGATGAGGACCTCCATAAAGACAATGAAAATATATAGAAAAAAAAACTGTGGCTACCATTGGTGGGACAGATAAGAATTTGATAAGACGTGTCATAGCCTACAGGATGGTATATTCTAGTTTTTGCCACAAATGTGGTAGGTATCCTGTTTTATTGGCCGGAACAAAAGTTTTTCTCCACTCAAGGTCCCAAGAAACCTACCTAATCTGTGGTACTAACCAAAACATACCAGCTAGTTGGATGTGACATGAAAATTGATCTACCTGTCCAGGTTCTTTCTTGTCCAGTATTATACAAGGGGAGACATACCAAATAGCCTACTCATCTAGGCACTTGTAGTCAATGGGTCTCACCACCACATCAAAGAGGTTGCCAAGGTTCACGATTGCTAAAGATATTCAGTCTGGTTCGTCAGGCTAGAGGCTAAATGGACAACCATTTTTCTAAACTAGATCAATAAAAGTTCACAAGTAGTACTAATGGAGGTCTAGAAAATACGGTGCCCTTGGTCTGGTATTTGGTAAACTTACAGTTAAAGTTTTATTAAAATACAGTATACTCACATATAGTAGTGGTGTGTCAAAGTCTACAGGATGATATGTACTGGTTTGTTTCACATATTGGGTAGCTCTCGCGTTATCTTGGCTGAAGCAGAAGTTCTCCTTCACCCAAGATCAAAGGAGGCCTACATAATCCTTGGTACAAACCCCAACATACAAGTCAGTAGGACATGAAGTCTTCTCTAGGTTCTGGTCCTTGATTATGCCTATAGCATTCAGTATTACATAGCGGTATTATTTGCAGCTTGTGCGTCTTGGCGCCTGTAGACCATGTGCCCCACTACATCAAAAGAGGTGATACTAATGATTCCCAAGACTAACAACTATTGGTGTTAATGAAACTCAACCTAGTTTGTCAGGCCAGAGGTTGAATGGACCACCACTTTCGGAACGAGATATATACCTCCAGACACTTTCCTTCCTCAACTACTTTTGCAGTTCATAGAAAGTGCATTGTTCAGCAGGCGGATGAGGCATGATCGAGGTGAGCTTTAAAATGAGAAAAAAATTATTTAGAAAAAAGTTTTGCCTATTAACCTGTCCATAGGAAAATTCTCTTAAGCTCTCTTAAAGTGAAGCTTAAACTTGGTCAATTGATTCACCAATACATCCCATTGTCCAGTGTGTTAGATAATGGGTCAGAGCATGGAATTGCTCTTTAACATGGTCATTGTTGGGGGTCTGTGATCCCCATTGATCGCTGGAACAAAGGGTTAGCAGCCCTCTTCTTTCATCTTCTACAGTCCCATTACAATAAATGAGAGATTTACGACCACATACTTCTGAAGAGTCTTAGTTTGGAAAATAAATAAAAAATGAAAATGAAAATTGAATGCTGTGTCGGAGCTGCTAATAATTCTGTAGATGACGGAAAGCCTTTATAGTGTATTAGAGAGGGAAAGGTGCCCATCACACAGAAATGGACTGTAACTGTGTGAGAGGCGCCCACTCTAACCAACCCTGTGAAGGGAGGACTGAGAATGAAGACCGCGAGCATCAAAGGTAGACCATGCAGACTGAATGGGGCTGAGCTGCAATACCACACACAGCCTATGGACAAGAGTGGCGCTGTTTCTGGAAGAAAGCAGAAATTTTAACATGAAAAGGCTCGATGTGTACGTCTCCGTGGAATGCCTTCCTCATCTGTGCCCAACACCGCAGGGTAACATAGCCTGGCACCTACCACAGAGATCTGAAGTTCGGGTCACCCAGGCTGATAGCTTAAAAGTGGTTTCATATAAAATGAGCAAGACCCAGAATCAAAATCCTGCATGTTTACACAGACCCGTAACTCAGCATTCAACTATACAGCTAGTGTTCACTTTGCTGAGGTGAAATATGTTTTCCATTTGCTTTAGGCCTCATGCACACGACTTTAGCCATGTGCACGGCCCGTAATTGCGGCACGGATGGCCGTGAAGTGTCATCCGCGGGCCGTCTGCAAATCACGGACCGTGCACAGATTGATTTCAATGCAAATGAGGCCCATATAATGACATGTCCTATATTTTTGCGGTCCGGGCTCCCAGCCAATGCACGGACCGTGGAAACCAATAATTCAATAATTTTTTATCCATAAGTCTCGGCCTTCAAATATAGTACTCTGACCAATCCCCTATACACCCTCTTCAATGCCCCTATAATAGTATCATTCAAATTTCCTCATTAATTCTTTGTTCACAGAGGTCCTCAAACGTTCTGGTATTTTTGACCGCAAGAAAATCGCAGTCTACAGCACCGTCGAAAGTATCAGAATTTTGACAGACCCAATTAAAGTCAGTGGAGTGCATCAGTGTCTGTTTGGATCCGTCGGATTTGTCACTTCTCCGTTATAGATGGAAGCCATGACACTAATTTGAACAGAGCCTAACAGACTAGAGTTCCTCCCCATAACGGTGACATCCACAGTGTCCCCATAGAGAAGGCCAGAGTGCACCAGCAACTATGACAGCCACTCTGACATCCTCACAGTGACAGCTTTAACTACTGTAGTACCCTATAATTAAAAAAAAAAAACACTTACCTCCTTTGCACTAAAAAAATTGATCTCTTCTACTACAAAAAGTGAGATGTAAACCACCAATGAATTGGCAAAGAATGGCCGGTCACCTATCATATCTCTGAGTAGCACCAGACGAGGTTATCTCTCCGGAAGAAACTGTCTATGACTGATTGCTCGTGCCGATCAGACTCCCTACAAAATTGCCTGCTCTCCTAGGAGTCCAGGAGGTCTATCTAATTTCAATAGAAACTAAGCACCAATCAAATCATTATTGTTTGGATAAGTCAAAGATATTTAATTGTAGTTTCTGTGTTTTCAGGGACTCCTGACAGTGACACCATTTGTGGTGAATGTCCAGAGGGAATGTTCTCGAATGTAACTTCATCCAAAGCTCCGTGCCAAAAACAAACTGACTGCAAAAAGCTCAGCCGTAAAGTGCTGTACAAAGGAAGTTCTACACATGACTCAGTGTGTAAAGAAGAAACAACCAATTCATGTGAAATAGGTAAAGCACAACTTGAACTTATAGTACATTGTTATCTCACTGTTATGTCATCTTTTCAGCAAAAAGATAACTCAGAACTCATAAAACATGAAAAACCAAACATAATACACTGTAATGGCATAACCTGGAAAATTTGGCAAAATCACAAACTCAGCTCCTGGGCATTGACAAATTCAGCTCTACTACATATAGTTCACTCTTATGACAGGAAAAACTGAATATTCTTGTATATAGGGGGCAGTATTATAGTAGTTATATTATTGTACATAGGGGCAGTATTATAGTAGTTATATTCTTTTATATAGGGGGCAGTATTATAGTAGTTATATTCTTGTACATAGGAGGCAGTATTATAGTAGTTATATTATTGTACATAGGGGCAGTATTATAGTAGTTATATTCTTGTATATAGGGGGCAGTATTATAGTAGTTATATTCTTGTATATAGGGGGCAGTATTATAGTAGTTATATTCTTGTATATAGGGGCAGTATTATAGTAGTTATATTCTTGTATATAGGGGAGGTATTATAGTAGTTATATTCTTGTATATAGGAGGCAGTATTATAGTAGTTATATTCTTGTATATAGGGGGCAGTATTATAGTAGTTATAGTCTTGTATATAGGGGGCAGTATTATAGTAGTTATAGTCTTGTACATAGGTGCAGTATTATAGTAGTTATATTCTTGTATATAGGGGTAGTATTATAGTAGTTATATTCTTGTATATAGGGGGCAGTATTATAGTAGTTATAGTCTTGTACATAGGTGCAGTATTATAGTAGTTATATTCTTGTACATAGAGGGCAGTATTATAGTAGTTATATTCTTGTATATAGGAGCAGTATTATAGTAGTTATATTCTTGTACATAGGAGGCAGTATTATAGTAGTTATTTTCTTGTATATAGGGGACACAGTAGTATAGTAGTTAAATTCTTGTACATAGGGGCAGTATTATAGTAGTTATATTCTTGTACATAGAGGGCAGTATTATAGTAGTTATATTCTTGTATATAGGAGCAGTATTATAGTAGTTATATTCTTGTATATAGGGGACGGTAGTATAGTAGTTAAATTCTTGTACATAGGGGCAGTATTATACTAATTATATTCTTGTACATAGGGTCACTATTATAGTAGTTATATTCTTGTACATAGGAGCAGTATTATAGTAGTGATATTCTTGTGTATAGGAGCAGTATTATAGTAGTTATATTCTTGTATATAGGAGGCAGTATTATAGTAGTTATATTCTTGTATGTAGAGTGCAGTATTATAGTAGTTATATTCTTGTACATAGGGGGCAGTATTATAGTAGTTATATTCTTGTACATAGGGGCAGTGTTATAGTAGTTATATTCTTGTACATAGGGGCAGTATTATTGTAGTTATATTCTTGTATATAGGGGGCAGTATTATAGTAGTTATATTCTTGTACATAGGGGACAGTAGTATAGTAGTTAAATTCTTGTACATAGGAGGCATTATTAGGGCACATTCACACATGGCGGAATTGCTGTGGATTTCCACTGCGGACAGTCCGCAGTGGAATTCTCCAGCGGCCGTTTTTTTTTTCATTTCTTTCTATACATTTTTAGGAAAGTTAGTTCAGACGTTGCAGAAAATTACTTTGCGGAAATTAGGCTGCGGTGCAGAATTTCCCCTCCACAGCATGCACTTTCCATTGCGGAAAAGAAGCCGAATTTCACTGCAGATTTCAGCCTTTGCAATGCAAAAACTGAAATCTGTGGCAAGTCCAGCGTGATATCTGCAACGTCTGAATTACCTGTCAAATATGCAAATTTTGGTGCAGATTTGTTGCGTAATTGCCCCAAATCTGCACCAACATTTGCAGCGGAAAAATTCTGCCACGTCTGAACGTGCCCTTGTAGTGGTTATATTCTTGTACATAGGGGGCAGTATTATAGTAGTTATATTCTGGTATATAGGGGGCAGTATTATAGTAGTTATATTCTTGTATATAGGGGGCAGTATTATAGTAGTTATATTCTTGTATATAGGTGGCAGTATTATAGTAGATATATTCTTTTACATAGGGGACAGTAGTATAGTAGTTAAATTCTTGTACAGCGGTATTAATATGCACAAATTCTACTTTTATGTGAGGGTAATGGATACATTGGGTTGCAAAGCATTTTGTTGATCCGGACATCTGCTTAGAGCAGTTGTATTTTCCTCGCACCAGCGTACACTTCAACAGAAAGCAACAATGAGAACAAAAATCTTTAGTAAAAATAATTAAAAATATGTACACTATTCCAGTCCCAAACATGAATGGGGTTAAATTTCTATACCATGGAATAACATTTTGCTTGTGATTCTCTGCGTAGATGTTACGCTTTGTGAAGAGGCCTTGTTTCGGTTTCCAGCGCCCCCAGAGAACTGGATAATGACTCTCATTCAGAAATTTTCCAGCACAGCCGTGACATTACAGCAAATAAATAAAATACTGGAAAACCATAACGCAAACGAAAAGCCATTCTACGTATTTAAATTATACAAGAGTCAACGCAAAGCAGATACCTCCTTCACCCCTCTCATTAAAGGTAATTATATTGATGATATATAAAATGAAGTTTTCCTAACTGCGGTTACAGAATTTCCAGCCTTTTACTATAGGAGCGGCCGCACTGCCACCCTGCAAGAATAAGGGGAGGCCGCCATGACAGGTTAGGAGGGAGTGGGTAGGAAGGAGTTAATGAGGTTGTGTAGCGGTTGTTAGGGGAGTGAAGGGGAGTGACTGTGAGGGGAGGAGGGAGTGAGTAGCGCGGCTTCCCGCTGTTTTCCTCAGATCGAGGGAGACAGCGAGTAAGCAACAGCAGCAGAAGTCGGCAGCGTCTTACCTGAGCGAGATTACTTCCTTTGAGGGACTCGTGGAGCGACTCCGGGCGGCGGTTGAGTTCCAGGAGGCAGGATGGTTAGAGGCGGCAGTGACGAGTTTAGTGGGGATGCCTGTGCCGCCGACAGCTGGGCCCCGGCGCTCACATCGCGTGGTGTCCGGGGAGGGGGGAGGGGCGGTTTCTTCCCTGTCGCCCCCTGTTGTGCTGGATTTAGCTCTAGGCAGCCCTCTGCTGCTCAGCCCCCTGGCTAGTGGAGGGATTATCCCTGATTCAGGTACATCTGATGCCGTGCCTGCTCGCAGGTCACGGCGTGTCGGCCCTCAGCTAGACTAAGCCCTGAGGAAATCCCGCGGGTACGGCGGCGCAGGGGAAGCCCCTCCAGGGTCGCTGCAGGCCGGTCTCCAGGGAGAGCTGCATCCCCTCGGGGGCCCTGGCCTGGCAGAAATCCCCAGCCGCGGCGGTGCTTGGCGGTTAGGGGGGGGTTGGCTCCTGGCTTCCCAAATACCCCCCCACCGTCTGGTGTAGTGCAGGAGACAGGGACGTCGGCAGCCCCGCCTGGTGATACGCCAATCAGGGGGCTGGCTGCTTCTTGGCCTTCTTCAAGGGGGATGGTGAGTCCGGTGGGCCGTGGCGTACAGTCCGAAGTCTGGATACCGCGGACCGCGCAGCAGGCCGCTGGCCCTTTCAGCATCAGGGCCTCTAGGGAGGCCGGCCCTTCAGGACAATCGGTTCAAGGATCTCCGTGCTTGCATTGTGGATGTGGGCAGCGGTCGCAGATGGGGGTTGCGTTTGAAGAAGGAGCGGTTGAGGAGCCCCAGCGTGTTCAAGTTCGTCCGGCTGGCGGGATCACAGCGCCTGAACAGCCAGGTGGGTGTTTCTCTTCTGTCTCTTTTGCTAATACTTACATGGCGGGGGTTGCTTCGGGCAATGCGGACGTCGGCGGGTTGTCAGGGGTAAGTGGTAGTGGTTTCGCGGATCTAGTGGGTTGCTTGCCCGTGCTGGTCAACAAATTGGACGGGTCACGGGCCCCGGGGTCGGCAGGAGTGGCTCCGGTTGCGGTTTGTGGGGGTGGCAGCGCCGGCGGTGGTCGGACAGCCCCAATATAGGGCGCCGGTAGGAAGTTCTGGGGGGGCTGTGGCGGTGTCGGTGCAGACGGATGGGGCGCAGGAGGGTGACATCCAACTGCACGATAGAGTGAGGGGGGAGGTTTATGTATGTTTTGAGGGCCCGTTGGGGGCGCGTTTGAAACAGGAGGTGCGCGAGCGTATATGGAAGGATGAATATGTGGAGATATTTTCTCTTCTTCCTTTGGCAAAATGTAATTTGGATAAAGGAAAAAGGATGAGAGTAAGAAAGAGGAGGAGGAACGGCGGCGGTATCGGCTCATTCCGCAAACGTTTGTGAACTGGTTGCAAGCTTTTGCGATATTGGCTAGCGTTGTGGGGGAGAAGGCTCCGGAGCATTGTTCCACTCTTTTTTGTTATATGGATGCAATCGGTGAGATGCATCGGGTGTACGGCGGGGTGGCTTGGCTGTGGTATGATGAGCAATTTCGGCAGAGGAAGGCGGTGCGGCCCAGCATTAGATGGGATCAGAAAGACATCGCATTGTGGTTAAGGGTGACGGCTCCGGTTAAGACGGGACAGTCCTTTCCAGGGAGCAGGTCGGCCAGTCCGGTCAAGGGGCTGGTTCTAAGCTCGGTTTTTGCTGGCAGTTCAACGACGGCCAATGTAAATTTGGGACAACGTGCAAGTTTAAACACGTGTGTTCCCATTGCAGCGGGTCGTCGCATGGCGCGTCAAAATGTCTGCGAAACGGAAAAAAGGGAAGTGGAACAGGGGGTACAGCTGGTCAAGGGGATGACGCCGGTGAAGTTGGAAAAGATGGCCCCCTTTCTAAGTAGGTATCCGGATAGGGCTGGGGCGCAGTTGCTTGCGGATGGTTTTAGTGTGGGTTTTGTGATTTCCCCCCCCCTTATGTTGTTCCGGTCACTCGTTGGAATCTCCGGTCCGCTTATCAACACTCTGGGGTGGTGTCGGATAAGCTGCGTAAGGAGGTGACCTTGGGACGCATGGCTGGACCTTTTGTGGAACCACCGGTTCTGGATCTTGTTGTTTCCCCGTTGGGTGTGGTGCCTAAGCGTGAGCCGAACAAGTTTCGTTTAATACATCATCTTTCTTTTCCCCGGGGGGCTTCAGTGAACGATGGGATTGATCCGGTGTTGTGTTCAGTTGTTTACGTGTCGTTTGATAAGGCGGTAGTTTTGGTTCGGGAGGCGGGTGAAGGTGCCTTGTTAGCTAACTGGATTAAAAGGAGAAAAAGACACGGCGCCACCTTGTGCAGATCAGTCGGGAAAGGGTGAGACAAGAGTACAAGTAATGTGCTCACCTAGATACGATGGTAATAAGCGTGTAAGTAAGAACCACAGTGCTGCTGCCAGATCCGAGTCGGTATCCAATTGGACCGCTTAGGTAGAGAAATTTGCAGGAGAAAAAGGGATCATTCCAGGGGCGCTGCTGTGTGGTAGGAATAATAGGAACGAAATCCGGAGATAATTGTTATTCAATTTATTCGAAAAAGTGGCTACGCGTTTCAACGATGAACAATCGTCTTCATCAGGCCTGATGAAGACGATTGTTCATCGTTGAAACGCGTAGCCACTTTTTCGAATAAATTGAATAACAATTATCTCCGGATTTCGTTCCTATTATTCCTACCACACAGCAGCGCCCCTGGAATGATCCCTTTTTCTCCTGCAAATTTCCCTTGTTAGCTAAAACAGACATTGAGGCAGCTTTTCGGTTATTGCCGGTTCATCCCAAGAGGAAACGGTTGTTGGGCTGTTTTTGGGAAGGGGAATTTTTTGTGGATCGTTGTTTGCCTATGGGTTGCTCCCTGTCATGCACCTATTTTGAGGCTTTCATTCTTTTTTGGAGTGGGTAATTCGGGAAGTCGCAGGTGTAAGATCTGTCATTCATTACCTTGATGATTTTCTGTGTGTTGGCCCGGGTGGTTTTGGGGTGTGCGCCAATGTTTTGTATGCTTTGCAAGGTGTCATGCGAGAGTTTGGAGTCCCGTTGGCTCCGGACAAAACGGAGGGGCCGGTCATGGTTATTCGTTTTTTGGGCATTGAAATTGACTCGGTGTTGATGGAATGCAGGCTCCCAGAGGACAAATTGACGGCTCTGCAGGCGGAGGTTCAGGCGTTGTCTCGGCTTAAGAAGGTTACGTTACGCAGTTTGCAGTCTGTCTTGAGGAAGTTGAACTTCGCGTGCCGGATATTGCCCATGGGCAGGGTTTTTAGTAGACGTTTGGCGGCGGCAACTGCGGGTGTCATGGCCCCGCATCATTTTGTGAGGTTGAGTGGTGAGCATCGGGCCGACTTGGAAGTGTGGCATCGGTTTTTGGGGCAATACAACGGTCGGTCTCTTTGGATGGCCAGGGCTCTTGATTCCGTGAACTTGGACTTGTTTACGGACGCCGCTGGAGGGGGCGGTTTTGGGGCTTATTGTGGGGGCCAGTGGTGTGCTGGGGGGTGGCCTGATAGCTGGGTGGAGCATGGTCTGACAAAAAACTTGGCCCTGCTCGAGCTATTTCCTATCGTGGTCGCTGTGACCATTTGGGGGGATAGGCTCAGGGACAAGAAGATCAGTTTCTACTGCGATAATATGGGGGTGGTTTTGGCTATTAATAATATGTAGGCGTCGTCTCCTCCAGTGGTTCAACTGTTGCGGCATTTAGTGCTAATTTGTTTGTCATTGAATGCTTGGGTGGTGGCGGTGCATGTGCCGGGGGTGGACAATTGTGTGGCTGATGCCCTTTCTCGCTCGCAGTGGGATCGTTTTCGTCAGCTGGCGCCGGCAGCAGATCGGATCGGCAAGGTGTGCCCGGATCATCTATGGGATTTGGTTTCTCTGCAGCAGAAGCATTGATTGAGCGATCTTTGGCGAGTTCTACGTGGGCAGCATATCGGGCTGGCTGGGCTCAATGGGAGCGTTGGTTGGGAGCACTAGGTGACGTCCGGTCTGACCGGGACAGATTAGTGGCTCTGTTGTATTGGCTGGGGGACGCGTATGAATCAGGTGTGTCAGTGTCGAAAGTGAACAAGTTTGTATCTGCGGTGGCGTTCGGTCTGAAGTTGAATGGCGTCTCGGATGTGACTAAGGAATTTCTAGCGGTGCAAGCGTTGAAAGGGATTCGAAGGGGGAGAGTGTCGGTTGACAGGCGGCGGCAAGTTTCGTTCCGGATTCTTTGTTTGTTGGGTACGGCGGTGGAGGGGGTGTGTAGTTCGGCCTTTTTTGGGACTTTCAGAGTGGGTGAATTGGTGTTGCCGAGTGTGTCGCGTGCGGGAGGCATATGTCAGGATGATGTGGAGCTGTTTGCGGATAGGGTGGAGATCGTGCTGCGCAGGTCAAAAACTGACCCGACAGGCAGGGGGAGGCGGATAGTGTTGTTTGCGATTGAGGGTTCGGTGATGTGTCCAGTACATTGCGTTTCTGCCTTGGGTGTACAGGTGGGGTCACCGGGGGTTCCGTTATTGCGACATGAGGATGGGTCTTTTTTATCTAGGTTCCAGTTTGGTGCGGTGTTCAAGCGCTGTTTGCTGGCAGTCGGGATACGGGCGACTGATTACTCTTCCCATTCTTTTCGAATTGGTGCGGCGACTGAAGCGGTGAGATGGGGGTTGGATGAGGCAGGGGTTAGGCGTATTGGGAGATGGGAGTCTAACCGTTTCCGCTCTTACGTTCGGCCTCAGCTGTTGTAAGTCTCTTCAAAGATGGCTGGGGTGTACGTTATGCCTGTGTATGATGGAGTGTGAATGGGATTGGTAAGCGGTATGTGTTTTTTCTCTTTACAGGTTCACGCCCTTGTCTGGTTTGGATCTTGGGGCATTCCTTTGTGTATTGGGGCGCACTGAGGGCGGACGTTCACCCGTATTGACGCCAACTGAGGATTCCGCGGGATGATGCTATTCTGCATTGGTTAGGTTTTAGAGGGATGGTTTGGTCTAGGGTGTTGCAGGAATTTCAGGTGTATACACAGCTAGTTAGGGTTCCTGAGATGTTAGTGTTGCATGTTGGGGGGAACGATTTAGGTGTTCGCCCCTTTCGGGATTTAGTTAGGGACATTAAGCATGATTTGTTGTGCTTATGGGCGTTACACCCGAGACTTCTTATAGTTTGGTCGGATATTGTGCCCAGAAGGACCTGGCGTTTGGCCCGATCCGTGGAGAGGCTGAATAAGGCCAGGATAAAGGTTAATAGGGCGGTGTCCAGTGGCATAGCTATAGGGGTCGCAGCGGTCGCAGTTGCGACCGGGCCCGCAAGCCAGGGGGGCCCTCAGGGCCCCCTCGCCACACTAACGCTGACTGTAGGGCCGGGCTGCCTATCTGGCAAATGCCAGATGCCGGTGTATGTAGTGTGCTGCTGCTGCCCGCCCACCTCTTTATCCCCAGCGGCGGGCCCTACTCTGTAGTGTGACACATTTCGCCTCCCTGAGCAGCTCACAGCCCACTTGTTGGACGCTTTACTACGCAGCCTGCTGCAGTCCAGCCAATTAGTGTGGGTCATACTGATTGGCTGGGCTGCACTAGGCTGTGTACTACAGCAGCCAGCATATAGACTGTGCACTGCATAGGGGGGAATTGTCGTGGTCCTAGCAGCAGCAGGAGGTGCCTCATGAGTCGTGGTGGACTTAACTTTTCAACCCCCCCCTCCCCCGGTCCCATCATATTGCATCATGGCTCACAGAGCTGAGCAGAGAAATAGTCAGACTCCAAGGTAAGAGCCAGGGAGCACTGCAGCAGCTTATGAGAAAAAAGTGCCCCCAGTACTTTGCAAAGAAACTACTGTCTGTTGTGCCCTTCCCCTGCATGGGGAACTATAACTCCAAGCATGCCATGATACCTGTAGGTTTTCAGGACCTGCTGTGAGTTGTAGTTCTCCTCACCAATTGTATTCAACAAGTATGTTATTACTTTCTTAAAGAGGTATTCCTATTTACAGTATCTGCCATAAGTACCACCTATGGGATCCTCACCCATCAGCAGACCCCTGTTCGCCAATTCCTGCCCGCCGTAATCTCCATATAATTCAGTGGAGATATGGCTACACGCAAGCGCAACCACCTCCCTATTGAAGTGTATGACGAATTCTGCTGATAGGTGACGATCACATAGGTGAGACCAGCACTTTTTAGGCATTTATGGCATATATCCTATGCATATTCCATAAATGCCCAAGATAAGAATACCCCTTTAACCCCTTAACGATGAACAATATCCGTCACAAGCAGGTGCTAGTTCCCGCATCGTGACTGATATATTAGTCTCTTGGATCTTGTGAGTACTGCCAATGTACCTATAAGACTAGACACAGCCTGGCTCCTGCCAAAATTGTAGAGAACAATTCTGGCAGTTTAACCCCTTAAAGTGTGAAAAAAAAATACACATAAGGTATCGCCATGATCATAACTCGAACAATAAAGTTAACACATTAATTAAACCGCCAGGTGAATGCCATACAACAACACTTAAAAAAACAACAGCAAAAATACTTTTTCTTTTTATTTCCCCCCCCAATAAAATAAAATAAAAGTTGATCAATAAGTTCCACGTGCCGCAAAATAGTGCCAACGCAAACTACACTTTGTCGTGCAAAAAACAAGACCACATATGGCTATATAGGCGGAAAAATAAAAAAGGTTAGGGCTCTTGGAATGTGGCGATGCAAAAACAAAATCTTATTTTTTTTAAAAAAAAAAAGGTATTATTATTGTGCAAACGTAGGGAAAATTAAGAAACTATACTTATTTGGTATCGCCGCTTTCGTACTGAAAAATCCGCAGGATAATACAGTAGTAGCAGAGTGGATGAGATATAATCACATCTCCTCCACACGCTGTGTAAATGACGAGCGGAAAATCTGCTCAGAAATTTACCTGCGGTACGATTTTTAATCCGCAACATGTCAATTGATTTATTTTATTTTTTTACGGGCTTTCTCCATTTAAATCAATGGGAATGTAAAACCCGCAACAAATAGCAGGTGTTTTTTTGTGGTGGAAAAGCAGAGATTCAACTCTGAAAAAAAAACAAAATGTATAATTATCCAGAATTCTGTGTTTCTTCATCCAGGCCGTCCTCCTGGGATATCCAATGTGACTGTTACAGCCAATCAGAGGCTGCACCGGTCGTATGGGATAAAACAGCATCCCAGGCGACCGGCATGCAGGACAGCAGAGGGATGCGTCGCCATGGCTATGTAAAAGTATCACATTTTTATGTTTAATTTTCCGCAGCGGTCTTTCCGGCCGAAAAACTGCACCACAATTTGGTGCGGTTTTTCGTCCAGAATTCCCTGCGCCACAGCGTTTCCGCCCTGTGTGAACATAGCCTAACTCTGTAGAAGCACTGCGGGTAGCGACAGAATAGGAAGTGTGTGCGCAAAAACGAGTCATGACTGGAACTTGGAAGAAGTCGAGAAGAGAAGTCACATGTAAGTCACTGGATGTAACTGTACTATGCTCACTATTCACTGTGTAGAACTGGTATTTGACACTTATTCGGAGCTGCATTATTTAGGGGTATGGGGGGTGGGCGGTACAAAGTATATGTCTTTGACTTTGTGCCCATGATCTTTTCTGACCGTTGCAACGCCTCTGGCTGCCAATGCTGCATCAATGGTTCACTTAAGAAACCCAGCGATGCAGCTGTAAGTTATAGGTGGGCCACGGACATCGGCAATAAAGTGAAGTTGCGGGGGGGGGGGGGCCCAAGCTGAATTTTTGCACCAGGGTCCATGAGCCTTTAGCTACGCCCCTGGCGGTGTCTGCATTTGTGGCAAAAAATGGAGGTGTGGTGGTCAGGCACAGGGACCTGGAATCGGGTGTGGGGTGTTACTGGAGACAGGATGGGGTGCATTGGAATGAGGTGGGGATGGATTTGTGGAGTTTGGCCCTGACAGACGGGATTGAAAGAGGGGTGTTGGTGTGGAGGAGCTCATGGGCTTGAGGTGGTCAAGGCCCATTTCGCAGTGGCGGGGGGAGTCCTTGAGGTTGGTCAGTAAAACTGGTGGGGGGGGTCGCATCAGGGGTATGCGTCCTCCAAAATATGTGGAAGGCTTCTTAGGGTGTTACCCCTTTGAAGCGCTTTATGGGCAAAGCCATCTGCAGAAGTGAGCGGTGCCTTCGAGCCGGGTTACGGCTGGAGGTAAAAGCAAGTGGTGGTGGCAGATGGCTATTTTTTCTAAGTGGCGGTAACCTCAAGGGCTTCCCCTGGTCATTTTATTGATGTTATTTATATTGACCCAGTTAAGGGTCTGTTATGTGTATTTCGGAAGAATTAAAATTTTGGGGAATTCTTTGTTATTTAATGTTTGGTTCTAAAATTTTATTTTCATAAAATTTGTATTAATAAACGGCTGCTGTGGCCATTAAAATCCAATTTTGGTGTAGTGTGTTTATTCCTAAAAGGGTAAGGAAGTCTTATGGATCACTCGACTCTACCTATCCAAGTCAATGAGCGGCCGCACTGCCGCCCTGCAAGAATAAGGGGAGGCCGCCATGACAGGATAGGAGGGAGTGGGTAGGAAGGAGTTAATGAGGTTGTGTAGCGGTTGTTAGGGGAGTGACTGGGAGGGGAGGAGGGAGTGAGTAGCGCGGCTTCCCGGTTTTCCTCAGATCGAGGGAGACAGCGAGTAAGCAACAGCAGCAGAAGTCCCGCCCACCCGCCCTTTATATTACTGTTTTTTTTTAATGTGAAGTGTGAGAGGTGGATGGTGCATATTGAAAGGCATTGTGGGAGATGTGTTGTTTGTCACGGTGGCTGGCGGGGGGAGTCCTTGAGGTTGGTCAGTAAAACTGGTGGGGGGGTCGCATCAGGGGTATGCGTCCCCCAAAATATGTGGAAGGCTTCTTAGGGTGTTACCCCTTTGAAGCGCTTTATGGGCAAAGCCATCTGCAGAAGTGAGCGGTGCCTTCGAGCCGGGTTACGGCTGGAGGTAAAAGCAAATGGTGGTAGCAGATGGCTATTTTTTCTAAGTGGCGGTAACCTCAAGGGCTTCCCCTGGTCATGTTATTGATGTTATTTATATTGACCCTGTTAAGGGTCTGTTATGTGTATTTCGGAAGAATTCGAATTTTGGGGAACTCTTGGTTATTTAATGTTTGGTTATAAAATTTTATTTTCATAAAATTTGTATTAATAAACGGCTGCTGTGGCCATTAAAAACCAATTTTGGTGTAGTGTGTTTATTCCTAAAAGGGTAAGGAAGTCTTATGGATCACTCGACTCTACTTATCCAAGTCAAGTCTACTGTTTACAGGCTGCTGGTAATTGCAGAATTTTGTAAATAGTTAAAGTGACTGACATTACCGGCCTACCATAGAATGGATAACATAATGGTGGTGTTAAAAAAACAAACAAAAAAACCTCTGCACACCCACGTCTCCTCTTCCGGCCTCTTCAGTAACAGATTGGAGTGGATGGGCAGACACAAGTGAGTGACGTCACGAGCTGTGCCCACCCGATCCATTCACTTAGACCATACTGATATCTGTTACAGTCTTACACTACCATTTCCCCCATATTGCCACCGTAGGGAAGTGATCATCGGAAAGTTACGGCAACATCCATGGCCATGAATAACACCAAAATCAGCTTGTGCCTTATAGCTGCTAGCACAATTCTATTGACGAATGGCTTTATTCAAAGGTCAGGACAGAATAAAATTATTTTGTCTTGACTTTATATGAGGTGAAGGTCAATTTAAGTTTAGGGTTCTCTTTATCTATAAGATGGCACCCCCACAAATCACTAGAGTAGAATGAAGGGGCCCACATGTGCATTACAGTCCAGTTGATTTCAATGGGAGACCCTTCAAAAACAGATCTCCAAGCTAGAAGTCGAGGAATCCCCTTTATTCTTGCGATTGGTAGAAGTCCCACCTCACAGACCAACAACCACATATAATAACATATACATGATTGTTTGGTCACATTTAGTCTCCCTGTAAGGCCTAATTCACACAAACGTGTAATACCTCCGTGTCACGGCCGTTAAAATAATGGCCATCACACGGATCTGTATAATTCAATGGTGCTGTTCACACGGCCATTGTTTCAACGGACCGTGTGAAGGGTCCGTGATATGTCCTATTTTTTCACTCTTCACGCATCCCTCCATAGACTCTAGTCTATGGGGGATGCGTGTTAAAGCTTCCCGCAGCGCAGAGTACGGATACACCTCGGACGTGAAAAACTGCAGTTTTTCACGTCCTAGATGTGCAACGCTCTTGTGAATACGGCCTAAATGTGCTATTTTATGCAGGAGAAGAGGATAGACAGGGGTCCCACTCCTTTGTCTTTTTGGGAAACAAAGGATCAGACAGGTTCAAATACTGGAAAGAGAAAAAAAAAACCCAAGGGGAGGAAACCTCCAGCTCACCAGTCCTACGTCCTGCGTTCAAACTTCGCCCGGATCTCCGTGACGGCTCACGGTGAGTAACATATAAAAACAAAGGAAGGTTGATCCAGCGCTCTTTAGTATTTAAAAAGGAATCAGTGTTCCCACTTTTATTATAGTAGAAAAAATAGTAAAATATGAACAAACGCAGTAACGAGGTGGTTTCAAGTAATATAAGTTGAAGCCAAAAGGTTCAAAAACTTGTTGGATCTTTGTTTCATGCATAGACAGATTTCCATGGACTCTCTGTTAGGTCCCATACACATCATCTACAGTTGACAGGAAGTGGCTTGAAGGATTTCTCAGTGACAATGGCAGATCACACAGGATGATGGAGATCTGCTGTAGTCACCCGGTGCATAGGTGGTCTGTTGCTATGCAACAACCCAGGCAACTTCAAATGGATATCTTATTACTTGGCGGGAATACAAGTTAATACCTAAATACACATGAAAATTATTTTCCTCCACCTTTTTTTTTTACAGATTTGAAGGGATGTGAAAAGGGAGTGTTTAAACTTCTGGGACCCCTAAATCTGACGAGTAAACACTTAACGACCTTAATGCGGAGTTTTCCTGGAAAACGTGTAAAGCAAGAAGATATTGAAACAACCTTGAAGACATGTGAGCGACCCAAACACCTCATAAAACTTTTTAGTCTATGGAGGAATAAAAATGAAGGCAATACAATTGAGGGGCTCAAACTGTTAAAAATGGGCCAACTTCCAAAAGTATTACGCAAGAGGATGAAGAAACTGGGACAATTTCTAACCGGAGATTCCATGTACAGTCTGTATCAGAAAATTATTCTGGAAATTAATGGTAACCAAACACAACCTATAAAGCTGGAAACAATGTTATGACTGGCAAATAAGTGACCTCGTGTCTACTGAGGGTTTCACCCCGTTTTCTCACCCCCTTCCCCCAAACCGGAGCCCTACTCTGGTACCTGCTGTATAAGCTTTATTTATGGAAGTATTTTTTATTATATATGTCTTCATTAGGAGCTTTGTTTCCTTCAGATACATGACTGGTGTTGAAGGAGGCCATTGGTTCACTCAATATTGTAACGTCTGGTCTACAGGTGTCTGAATATTTATATATTATGTCGCTTTTTTATGGCTACCTGGACCACTGTAAATGGTATTTATACTAATTTAATGCTGAATTTATCAGGGTTTTAGATGTTTTTCTGCGAGAAGTGGTTTGTTTTCTAAATTTAACCCTAATAGAAGCCTAACCCCACTGCATTAACAGTGTACAGATGTAGCCATCTTTATCTTGACTATTAACCCATTAAATACACAATATCAGGAAACTTTAACTTGACTATTTCAATGGCTTTTGAATGGCTTTTGTTGTGTGATATCACGCTGCAGCAAGTTATCAGTCAAGATAAACTTGGCTTCATCTGTACTCATAATTAAATTAGTATTATATATACAGTATATATTTGATGAACCTGTGTTTACATTATAAATGTCTGATAGGGGGTATTCTAGAATACGTAATAAATGTCTGATATGTGGGGGGGGGGGTGGTGTTTCATCTGTGGCTGATAGAAGATATGCCATAAATGTCTTATAATCACCTGTAGGACATCCAACTATTGAAAGAATGGGAGTTACTTGAGCAAGTTCAGCAATCCAAAGTGGCCAAAAAAGGGAGAAGAAGGAAAGATAAGGTCAAACATCCACACTGTTCTCTCTATTGTAGTCTATAGGAGGGGTTTGGCTCCCATAGACTTTAATGGAGAAAGCAGCGCAAATACTTGGTCTGCTATCTTCTTCTTGGCCACAGACGGCCACTTTGGATTGCTACACGGGGGTCATGGGACACTGGTTCTGTGAAGGATCCATAGGCAAGACCACCACTGATCAGACATTTATAACATATCTTATATCAACTATACATAAGACTGCCTCTGCATACTACACAGACTTGTTTTAGGCAACTTTTATTGAGGCAGTAGGAGACACGAGACTGCACAAGGAATTATACAGCTGTAGGATAAAGTCATGCAAGACAAGGGTGAGAAATTGCAGGAAAATTAGAAGGAAAACATTGTGAAGCAAATGGATTTTGCTGGCTCTAGGCACATTGTAATTTTTTTAACCAAACTACCGGCTCCACATATAATTCAACAAAACGGGGCTACAAAAATGTCTAAAAATGCTCAAATTCAGGCAAGATAAAGTCGCCGATCTTGGGAACGCATCTGCACAGGGAAGAAGGAAGTAGATGCCTATGCTTAACCCATACGTAATGCTGCTCTGTGAACAGGGTACATTCATAGCTCTTTTTGGAAGCATCTCATCCAGGGGCATAGAGAGGAATTATAAGGCCCTGCAGCAACACTCTGAATGGGCCCCATTGAGAGTTTCAACAAATTTACTATATCTTTATTAACGTCTACTATTAAGTTTCTGTGCTGATTAATGTCATAACGCATTGGTATATGGACGCTCTGTTTTTCTGACTTAATAAATTATATAATTCTGGCTGCATGCAACCACCACTAGGTCGAGCTAACTGCATATGGATTTACACAGCTAGTATAGAACTCTATTGAAGTTGCATTAATTTGTATGCATAGGGCTCCCCTAGTGGCTATTGTAGGTAGCCACAATGATGTCACACAAGCAGTTCTGTGCCTGACTCCTCCCCCTAGGGGCTCTATAGTACTTGTATGCCCCGCTTCTATGGTAGGTTTGCCACTGATCTCAAGTATCATTTACATAGAGGATGAAGTATATGTCGACAAACACAGATAACCCTCTGAGATTAAGAAGTAATGTCCAATACTCAAACTTAATGGGTTCAGAATTCAGTGTCGCTTCTTTAATAAGTCAGACTTTTATTTTTACTCTCAGTACTTAAGCTAACAGTAATTTTTTTTATACCTCAGCATTTCTTCTATCAGGTGGTGTGTGTACTCAGTTCTATCTATCTATCTATCTATCTATCTATCTATCTATCTATCTATCTATCTATCTATCTATCTATCTATCTATCTATCTATCTATCTATCTATCTATTTCACCTGTACAGTTATATTTAGAAAGAAGTTATTATGCCTGCAGGACAGTAGATTTGGTATCCATATACAATTCTAACATTGCAGTACCTCAGATTTATCTATTTCTGATAAACTCCTCAGCTCAGTGGATAGATTGTCATATAATGTAAAACAGACATCTACATGAATGTCCTTGTGTTTTTTTGCTGTTTACATTTAAATTTGCCATTTGTATGACAGTCTTTGTATGTTTGTGCTTAATTTACAATGATACCGTGAGAATGCACTTTTTAATATTACGCATCACATATGATATAACTGATATTATATTAAATTACCCATAACCACCACTTACTCATGTACATAACACTAGTATAGATAATTATCCTAATACATTACATTAATTGACATATGAAGGCGTACATATTGTTCCAGGAGAATTATCCACTGTCATATGTTTGTTGGTTTTCTTTGTAGTTTTGTCCTCTGCAGGCTCCATCTCTAAGGGTCTATTCACACGGCGCAGTCAATTTGCAGTTTAATGCCACAATTATCAAAAAACAAAGCAAGATGGTGCAGTTTTGCCACAATTTTGCTACAACCGAGGCATTTGTTGCGATTTTGCGGTAATCGTGGCAATAAACTGCAATTTGGTGGTACCGTGTGAGTATACATTATGTCAATTTTTCCTGAGCTCCACTCAATTGTCAGGTACTGTATAGGATAAAAGGGGTGTGTGATAACTGGAGAAATTTTTTTTCTTTAACTCCTTGAAGACCAGGCCATTTATTTCTATTTGCCTCTTTGTTTTCCGGAAGTCATAACTTTTTAACATTTTTAGTTTGACATAGTTGTATGAAGTCTTGTTGTTTTCAGTACTAGCTATACTTTCTTTTGGTACCATTGTTGGGTACATATATGTTAGTGATTAATTTATATTAATTTATATTTTGAAGGAAATGAAAAAATAAAAAAAAATCTGACTTTTTATGTTCGTTTATTTACACCATTCACCAATCACCTTAAATAATGTAATAGTTTTATAGAACAGGTTGATATGGTCATGGTGATGCCAAATATATGTGTATTATAGCACTTGTTGTTTTATAACCGTTAAAAAATAAAATTTAGTAAATGTAAAAATATTGTGTTTGCAGGTTTTTTTACTTTTATTTTTCAGTTATTTTTAATTTAAAGAGGTTCTCCCACGAACCAAAATACAGTTAAATGTGTCCATAAATGGCAGTTCTACATTTGTACAATTACATGTCATTTTCTAAAACGTACTGTTATGAAGATATATTATTTCCACGCCTCTGTCAGAAGTTTTGTTTTGTTACTGGTTACACTTGGGTCCGACCATAACCGATTCCTCTTGGCTATGGTCGGGAAAAGACACATCCCGACCATAGTATGGCTTTGTGGTCGCTTTCAATGTTCTCATGAATGCGCTTTATTTCGCTTGCACTCGGGAACGTCCGATTATTCCAAGGTGCTTGGTGTGACTACAAGCCTGTCGCTGCTACTGAGCATGCGCAGCAGTAGCGATGTCCAAATCCCTGCCTGCCCTCGGGAACTGCCAGAGAGCCTGAGCCAGAAGAGCAGTGCCACCCATTCAGATGATTAGATGACCGAGCAAGTACTTAATGTAGATATCCACACCTACTCCCACTATGTGGGTAGTAATCCAGCCCTGACCCAGAGGAGCAGACGCTCTTTCTAAAGGGATGCCCTATCACCTCCCTCCTAAATGATGACAGGACCAATATCTCCTCCGTATTATTTCCCAAAAAACAAAATGCAATATGTATAATATACATTAAAAACAGCACATTAGAAACATTTATTTGTACATTTTACAATAAAATGGTAACCAATGTAATTTACTCCAACCTAAAAAGAATTTATATGCACATTTCTAAAATGCCATAGCTCAGTTGTCTCTATGCATGTAGACACATTTTCCAACACTGGGGGCGCTGTGACCAAGGATTCAGTGCCTAGGTTTCGCTAGTGGTATCTTTTACCAGGGCACATTAAGATACATGGATAAAGCTACCGTCCATTAGATTACCTTTCCCATGAGCATAAATAGCAACTTTGTATCCAGCAGAGCATGGGATTGCTGCTTACGTGTAAGCACAAACCACAAACAGCCTGAGTTGTAGGTAAAATGCTGAAGTGCGGGAACCTTATAACAGGGTCATTTTGCTTATTGGTTCCAGTCTGCGACAAGGAACTCCGGATAGGCATTAAAAAAGTTTTTTCGAAAATTTAAAAATTAGACATATATTAGTAAATCTGAAGTTAGAACTGAAGCCAAACCCCACTTTAAATGGAAGCCAAACTGACCATTAGCTGATTGCTGAGTCCGGCTTCTCTAATTATAATTAAGAAAAATGCCACCATATATATTATAGTTGGATGGAATCCGCTTCAGTTGAATTATTAGACGTAATTAAAAAAACATTTTTATGCTTTTTTTTTCATGGTCCTGAAATTTGGGACCTTAATTCTTATCATGGAAAAGCCGTGTGTAAATATCTGTATACTCCCCTGGGCAGGTCTTCTTTTCCTGTTCCTCTTCATTGCTGTGTTTGGTTGGGAAGTGGCGACCGTTCTCGTGACTCAAAATGATGTCTAGAGGTGTTTCTATCCCATTACCCAGGATTGACTTTGCCCTTAAAGCCAACTGGCACAGGATAATATTTTTAGCCATAGAGTGGGGCTACTACAGTGCAGGATTATTGTATAATCACCACGTAGCACCAGCATAAAATTACTGAGTAAGGGTCTTTGCACACAGCCCATGGACTGCTATGCGGCCATACTGTACCTACATGAGAATGCGGTGCCTCGCGGAGGTTTTATACATTATTCACAACCTCTTTCCGTTACAACTGGCGCACACAGATGACATCAGTCCCTGCAAATTATTCAAAGTGGAATCCGGCCTGACACCCTTGAGGTACTTTTTATAGCCTGTGTTTTGTGACTATTGATCCTGACTCTGATCTTGACCTTAACTTTGTTCCTGGATTCTGCCTTTATCTCTCTCCTTTGGATAATTGTCTGGTATCTGTAGTTCACCCTTTTGGTTTTAACCCCTGGTCCACCCTTTGACTCCGTCCTCCTGACCCCTCTCCTAGTGACAACCACTGCCTTTGTTACTGGCTGAACATACCCGCCGCTAATTGGTGACTTATCTGGAGACAGTGACTTGGGAATCTGACCAGGAAAGTCCATACCTCCTCTTGAAGGTTTGAGGGTGAAGATCGAGGAGATTTCTTAGACATCGCACCTCAGTTTAACCAATGCTGAGCCGATTACATTTCAAGGATCCACTACTCTGGTGAGAATTGTAAGAG
Organism: Rhinoderma darwinii; assembly: GCF_050947455.1. NCBI lineage: Eukaryota > Metazoa > Chordata > Amphibia > Anura > Rhinodermatidae > Rhinoderma > Rhinoderma darwinii. The sequence continues at coordinate 28,560,216 of NC_134691.1, forward strand.
AACAGCAGCATATGGAGTGCCTAAAGGTCCATTATACAAATCCGTAGGAACGCTGCGTGCCGCCATACACAGTCCATACATTCCGCTTTGCATAGATACTAATACAATATTTATATATTATTACTGACTTTATTTTTTAAAATTCTTGAGGAACATTGTGAAATTCAGCTCTACAATGTAATCTGGACTTTCTGGTTATGTCGTCCTTGTCATTTATCAACACAGAATAGAGGAAGAGGCACCACAGTGCGGTCATCACAAATTATTCCCATTTCAGAGGTTGTGTCTAAGGTATAGGGTAGAAGTATAAGGGTAAAATATTTAATTGGTATAAGGGTATAAACAAACAGAATATTAAAATTTTGAAATCCTGACTTTGTTTTCATTGATCTTTGTGTTTATGTTGTGCAATTTTCATTCTTTGTAAAATCTCATCTCACCTTCTAGGCCTTTAAATGGAAAGTAGAGTCGTATGACTATATAGATAAGGTATGGCATTCTCTAGGCATTGTTTTGCACTCTATGGCTTTATGTAGGTATTGTTTGACAATATTTAGGCACTCTTCTATGAAGAGAACCTGAAGGCTGCAGGTGAATAAGCTGCAGTAACCTGTTGAGCCTGCAGGTGGCGAGCTTGAGCATGTTTAGTAAATTGGGTTGTCTGGTTGGATAGAACTTGTCCTTTACTTGAGCATTTATTGTCCAGGACTTGAAGGGGTGGATAAAGAACTGGATGTTTTTGATGTGAGCAGCTGAGAAAAGGCTAAGCTTCCATATCCCCAAAAATTCACAAATACTAAGTTAGGCCTTGTTCACACTGTGCAGTTAAATCTCAGCTGGGTCAAAAACCCCTCCATGGGGTAGGTTATTTTCCTCTGTGGAAAGCAGATGTCTGGCCTTACGATTTGTGATATGTGATAGACCCAGACTATCAAACAAATGAATCAACCCAAAAAATTTGAAATAAAGTCACAAAACACTTTCATTTGGTGTTAAATGGTCAAAGCTTTATTTAATATTATATGACCACACCGCAAATGGCAAACCTCCAACTCACGAAGAGTCACCCTCCAGCACGCAGGAGAGGAAAAACCCCCTGTGGGGGAAACCTCTAGGGAAACCATGGCTGGAGGGTTGCCCTTCCTCTGGGCTTAGAAGGTGCCAAAATATAATTTAGTATATTATGAACAGAATTTGTATATAAATTAACAATGAACAACATTACCAAGAACAACATAAAATACTTAATTCGGCTGATCTGGTTGGCTTGGCGATGTTTTCTTTCTCCCATGGCACCCATTGAAATTAATGGGTGACATATGTAATGCACGGATGAGACAGGTCCTCCAGATGCTTCTTTGTAGCATCTGGCTCCGCTCTGGCTAATAGAGGGGGATCTCGTGCTGCAAACCCCCTCTATTACATACAACCCGTATAAAGAAGAAGGCATCACTGTGATGAAGAAGAGGTCTTGGGTGAAGGGTTCTCCTGCTAGAACCTCCAAATTACATCAAGATCGGCATTTGTGGGGTAGTCAAGCTCAAGGTCTGCAGTCGCATACAATATGGCGCTGAACGTGGCAGTAAAACCTAATATGGAATCTTCTTTATGTCGACATAAACATTTGTATTTATGACATCAGCACATCCGTCATCATTCCTACAGGTGTTTATTACCACTGCCGCCTCATTTATTGTGACGTCACCCACAGTGGTCTGAAGTGTTAACCCTTTGATGCGTGTGGAGAAGTATGGAGCCGGCTTGCGGTATTACAGCTGACACCTCGCACTAACAGTTAGGGGGGATTCACACGAACGTGTATTGAGTCCGTGCGGGCCGCGTGGTTTTAATGCGCCACGCACAGACCAATACAAGTCTATGGGGCAGTACAGACAGTCCGTGCTTTTTGAGCAGCGTTTGTCCGCTGCGCAAAAAGCGCGACATGTTCAATATCTCCACGTATTTCGCGCATCACGCACCCATAGAAGTCAATGGGTGCGTGAAAACCACGCAGGTCGCACGGAAGCACTTCCGTGCGAACTGCCTGTTTCGCACACCAGCTGTCAAAAGGATGAATGTAAACAGAAAAGCACCACGTGCTTTTCTGTTTACAAACATCCAAACGGAGTGTCTTTGAGATGAGCGAACCCGGACAACCAAACCGAACTTCACCGGGTTCGGCCGAACTCGTTTTGGCCGAACCCGGCAAAAAAATTTCCGGTACGCGACGTCAGGAGATAGTCACTGTCCAGGGTGCTAAAAGAGTTAAACTGTTTCAGCACCCTGGACAGTGACTTCCGATCCCAATATACATGAACGTGTAAAAAAAAAAAAGAAGTTCTGACTTACCGATAACTCCCGGCTTCTTCCTCCAGTCTGACCTCCCGGGATGACAATTGAGTCCAAGTGACAGCTCCAGCCAATCACAGGCCAAGCACAGGCTGCAGCGGTCACATGGACTGCGGCGTCATCCAGGGAGGTGGGGCCAGATGTCAAGAGAGGCGCGTCACCAAGGACGCATCACCAAGGCAACGGCCGGGAGGGAAGTTCTCGGTAAGTACAAACTTTTTCTTTTTTTTTTAACAGGTTTCTCGATATTGTGTTCGCCATTCACTGTCGAGGGTGCTGAAAGAGTTACTGCCGATCAGTTAGCTCTTTCAGCACCCTGGACAGTGATTGACGTCGACTAGACTCATCTCTATGATGGCGGCTGCGTGAAAATCACACAGCCGCGCATCATACACGGATGACACACGGAGCTGTCAAGTGGTTTTTATGCGCGCAAAACGCCGCGTTTTTTGTGCGCGCAAAAACGCAACGTTCGTCTGAATCAGCCCTTAGGATCAGACTTAACTCTGATCCTCGCCATTTAACCATTTAGATGCCGCTGTAACAAGCGACCGCGCTATCTAAGCTGTTAGACAGGGACGGGGCAGAGCCCTCCGACAGTCCATCGCCCACACCCCCTCCATCCCAAAACAAAATGGAGGAATCCCATTTTTTTTCCAATTTCACCCCACATATATTTTTTTTGTTGGTTTACCAGTGCATTACATTGTACTTTAAATGGTGCCAATAAAAACTACAGCTTGCCCTGCAAAAAAAGCCATCACACCGCTTCCTTGACTGAAATTTTAAAAAGTTATGGCTCTTGGAATTCGGGGACGGGAAAATATTGAAAACTAAAAACGGCCTGGTCCTTAAGGGGTTAAAGGAGTATTCCCATCTTAGGCATGTATGGCATATTCACAGGACATACATGCATTGAATATTTTGTTTTCTTTTGCGCAAATTGCGACTTTTCATACATTTGCGACTTTTATACGCCAGAAAACTGCAATAGAACATTTAATAAATTCCCCCTAATATCTTTTTATAATAAAATAACTAGGTTTTACTTAAAAAAAACTTTTACCATAAATAAATTAGCAGCAAAACCTTGTATTCCACAATGTACATAGAGAAATAAATAAATATACATGAACAAGGCAGACATATCTTATAACCCATAATGAAATCATTAATCAAGTACTGATGCATGATGGGACAATTAGATCGGCCATGAATATTAATCAATGGCAGAGGGAGAAGAGGAAACATATTAGCGCACATCATCTACTCGATTTTAAGATTGTTCGGTAGCATCTATGGGCTCATCAGGGCGTGGCCATGGTGCTCATGTCATTTCCAGGATTGACAGGTATGCATGGCTGTAGCTAAAGGCTCATGGGCCCCAGTGCAAAAGTCCTTCTTGTGCCCCCCCCCCCAACTTCTCTTTGTGACGGCCCGCAGCTTTCAGCTGCATCGCTGGGTCTCTTAAGTGACCAATCGATGCAGCACTAGCAACCTGGGGCGTTGTTAAGATCTTAAAACATCAGGGGCACAAGTCCCAAGTCATATGTTTTGCCCCCCCAGAAAAAAAAACGTTTAATATATGTATGTATATATATATATATATATATATATATATATATATAATTTATTTATCAAAGACACCATATCTATAAGGCTACGACCCCTACAGCTCCACCACTGGATAGGATTAGATACAGCATTCCAGCAGACAGTATCACACATCATAGGCTTAGATACAGGGTCCAGTGGACAGTATCACACATGATAGGCTTGGATACTGGGTCCAGCAGACAGAATGACACATGATAGGCTTCAGGGCCTGACTGGGACTGAAATTCAGCCCTGGCATTTGAAAGCACACAGGCCTACTTGCCACATTGTTCACTCTAAAATATTGGCTGGGTGAAAAAGGGGTGTTGTTTTTGGGACGTAGCTTCGTACGAAGTATGATTTGCCACTTAATCTGGTATATCATTGTTGTCAAGACGAGTGTCCTCTCTGTTACTTTACATATGATGTCAGGGATAAATCGTTATATTAATTCCCAGCATCCTATCTTCAAAGCGGTATTCCCATCTTGGATAGTGACTACGTAGGTCCCCCACGTTTTCATAACCAGCCAGATACAACACAGCAGCAGGCTAGAATTACCAGGGGGGAAGGGCCACGGTTTTTTAACTTTCTCAGCCTAATAATACCAGCATGCGGCCTCCCCAGTGCCTGACCATCACTACAGATCGTCGGGTACTGGATCGTACCCAGCTCTTCCTGGCACCCCTGGTGGCGGTGGATATCAGGGTAATAATGGGGGTTGGTGTTAGCGTATCTTCACACGCTTAACCAAAAATGTCTGAAAAGACGGAGCTGTTTTCAGAGAAAACAGCCTCTGATTTTCAGGCGTTTTGGAAGCTGAAAATGAAGCTTCTTTTCATTTGGAGCTTCTTTTGAGGCTTCTTTTCAGGCGTTTTTTGAGGCGTTTTTCATAGTGTTCAATGGAAAATCAGCTCCAAAAAAACTCCTCAAGAAATGACATGCTACTTCTTTTTATGGAGCGTCTTTTTACGACAGAGGCGTAAAAAGACACCTCGTACGAAATAAATGCTGTTCTTCCCATTGATTTCAATGGGCAGATATTTGTAGGCATTCAGCTTCCATTTTTTCAGGCGTTTTTTGAGGCATAAATGCCCCAAAATACGCCTGAAGACACTGCGTGTGAAGATACCCTTAGCCTTTTCACCGTTCACCGGTTAGTACTAAGCCCTGCCTTAGTTTTGGACGCTGTCAATCCGCCGGCGGCCATTACTAAGGTGGTAGTAATAAAGTTTTAAAAAAAATACAAAGACATAGAAAAAATATTTTATTGAAATAAAAAACCACCACACAACCCTCATTAACCATTTTATTGAAGAAAAAAAAAAGCCGTCATCGAAGTAGTCCTCGAATCCTACGTAGTCAGACGACCAAACCTGTAAAAAAAAAAGCACAAACACAAAGAAAACCCATCAGCAACACATGTGGTAGGCTTAGATACAGGGCCCATCAGACAGGATCAAAAATGGGCCATGTATCTAAGCCTACTATGTGGGCTTGGGCCCCGAAAGCCCGGTGCTAGCGAAGCCACTGCGTCAGGGGATTCCCCAGGGCCGGAATCCCTGGGCCGAGTGCTACCTGTTGCACTTCCTGGGGATTTCGGCCCTGATAAAGCTCCCCAAGGTATGAATTTATTGTATATCTGTGACGGATTCCATACAAGGAAATCTGTCACAAATACCATGCGGCATAGTTTTTTTGCAAAAAAAAAGGGAAACCAAAGTACCCCAGGCCAAAAGGACACTCTATGTAACGACGGGGGTAGGGAAACGAACAAGTGAGCCCTAATCTACCCGCCACTCTGTCCCTGCCTACTTGCAACGACCTGCCCTAGGCGACGGGGTACAACTGGGCGGCGGTCCCTATGCTCAGTAAGTGCACGAGAAAAACATACAAGGGAATACAAAGCAAAGGGAAAGGGGCAGTTGCCCACGGCAACACCGTGAGCAACCAGAGTGGTGAACGAGCCAAATCAAACCAGGAGAGCACGAGGAACCAAACGCAGAGCAGGAGAGTAGTCAGTAAGCCAGGGTCAGTATGGAGCCGGATCAAATAGTAGGAGCTGTAGCTGGGCCAGGAAACCACACGGAAAGAATCACAAGCAAGGAGGAACAGGAAAGGCAGGTATAAATAGACAGAGGGCGGGAGCTAGCTGAGTCTGGCCCGGCTGCGATAGGCTCTCCCACTCCTAAGCCTGCCAGCCTGAGTGGTGGAAGCTGGAGTCAGTCTCAGAGACATAGACTCAGGTGAAGACTGATTATCTATGGGCGTTAACCCCGAAGCTGTGCCTGGCAGATCCTTTACAGTACCCCCCCTTTTATGAGGGGCCACCGGACCCTTTCTAAGTGGACCTGGTTTATTGGGGAAACGAAGGTGGAACTTCCTGACCAATACCCCAGCGTGAACATCCCGGGCGGGTACCCAAGTCCTCTCCTCAGGCCCGTATTCTCTCCAATGGACCAGGTACTGGAGGGAGCCTTGGACCATCTTGCTGTCCACAATCTTGGCCACCTCGAATTCCACCCCCTCAGGGGTGAGAACGAGAACAGGAGGTTTCCTCGAGGGAGCCAAGGACGGGGAGCAGCGTTTAAGGAGGGAGGCATGAAACACGTCGTGTATACGAAAAGATGGGGGTAACTCCAGCCGGAAGGAGACAGGATTGAGGACTTCAATGACCTTATACGGCCCAATAAACCGGGGAGCAAACTTCTTGGACGGGACCTTAAGACGCAAGTTCCTAGACGATAACCACACCAGATCCCCGACCATAAACAAGGGGTTAGCAGAACGTTTTCTATCAGCCTGAGTTTTTTGTACCCTCTGGGACACCTCTAGGTTCTTCTGAACCTGGGCCCAGACTGTGCACAGTTCCCGATGAACGACCTCTACCTCGGGATTGTTGGAACTACAAGGTGAAACGGAGGAGAACCGTGGATTAAACCCAAAATTACAGAAAAAGGGGGAGACCCCTGACGAGTTACTGACCCGGTTATTAAGGGAAAATTCAGCGAGGGGAATGAATGAGACCCAATCATATTGACAGTCAGAGATAAAACACCTTAAATATTGCTCTAGAGATTGATTAGTCCTCTCCGTTTGGCCATTGGTTTCAGGATGGAAGGCAGAGGAGAAGGACAGATCAATCTACAACTTTTTACAGAAGACTCTCCAAAACAAAGAAACAAATTGTACCCCTCTGTCCGAAACAATATTGACAGGGACCCCATGGAGACGCAGGATGTGTTTCACAAACAAGGTAGCTAACGTCTTCGCATTGGGTAGTTTCTTGAGGTGCACAAAGTGGCACATCTTACTGAAGCGGTCTACTACCACCCACACCACCGACTTGCCTTGGGATGGAGGCAAATCGGTGATAAAATCCATGGAGATATGTGTCCAGGGTCTCTGGGGAATGGGCAACGAACGTAGTAAGCCCGCTGGTCGGGACCTGGGAGTTTTAGACCTAGCACAAACCTCACAAGCGGCGACGTAGGCCTTAACGTCTTTAGGCAACGCAGGCCACCAATAGTTTCTGGCAATGAGGTGTTTGGTACCCAGGATGCCTGGATGACCAGATAGTGCGGAGTCATGATTTTCCCTAAGTACCCTTAGCCGGTATTGCAGGGGAACAAACAGCTTGTCCTCAGGAAGGTTCCCGGGAGCTGAACCTTGATCAGCCGCAATTTCAGAGACTAAATCAGAATCAATAGAAGAAATGATTATACCGGGAGGCAAAATACAAGCAGGATCTTCCTCCGAAGGAGGGCTGGCCATGAAGCTACGCGACAGTGCATCGGCCTTAATATTTTTAGACCCAGCCCTATCGGTAACCAAAAAGTTGAATCTGGTAAAAAAATAGCGCCCATCGAGCTTGTCTCGGGTTTAGCCTCCGGGCAGATTCTAGGAAAACCAGATTCTTGTGGTAGGTAAGGACCGTTACCTGGTGCCTAGCCCCCTCCAGGAAGTGGCGCCACTCTTCAAATGCCCATTTAATGGCTAAGAGTTCGCGGTTGCCAATATCATAGTTACTCTCAGTGGGCGAAAACTTCCTGGAGAAGTAGGCACAGGGGCGGAGATGGGTGAGGGACCTGGTACCCTGGGACAAGACAGCCCCCACTCCCACCTCGGATGCGTCAACTTCCACGATAAATGGCTCCATTTGGTTGGGCTGAACCAGCACCGGGGCCGAGATAAAGCACTTCTTAAGGACCTCAAAAGCCTGGACAGCCTCAGGAGGCCAGTGGAGGAGATCAGCACCTTTGCGAGTGAGGTCCGTAAGAGGCTTAGCGATGACCGAGAAGTTAGCAATAAATCTCCTGTAATAATTAGCGAACCCCAAAAAACACTGTAACGCCTTCAGGGAGGCAGGTTGGACCCATTCCGCCACAGCCTGAACCTTGGCGGGGTCCATGCGGAATTCATGAGGAGTGAGGATTTGACCCAAAAATGGTATCTCCTGTACCCCAAACACACAGTTTTCGGTTTTTGCAAACAGTTTGTTTTCCCGAAGGACCTGGAGCACCTTCCTGACATGCTCAATGTGGGAGGACCAGTCCTTGGAAAACACCAGTATGTCATCAAGGTACACTACAAGAAATATCCCCAGGTAATCTCTCAAAATCTCATTTATGAAATTCTGGAAGACCGCCGGAGCATTACACAACCCAAAGGGCATGACGAGGTATTCGAAATTACCTTCGGGCGTGTTAAACGCAGTCTTCCACTCATCCCCCTCTTTGATGCGGATAAGGTTATACGCCCCCCGTAGATCAAACTTAGAGAACCATTGGGCCCCCTGAACCTGATTAAAGAGATCAGGAATCAAAGGAAGGGGATACTGGTTCCTTACAGTGACCTTATTCAGGTTACGGTAGTCAATGCATGGCCTAAGACCACCATCCTTCTTCCCTACGAAGAAGAAGCCAGCACCTACCGGAGAAGTAGAGGGGCAAATGTAACTCTTGGCCAGGCATTCCTGGATATACTCTCTCATGGCTTCACGTTCGGGACAAGAAAGATTAAATATCCTACACTTAGGAAGCTTAGCTCCTGGTACCAATTCGATAGCGCAATCGTATTCTCTATGAGGAGGTAACACTTCGGAGGCCTCCTTAGAGAAAACATCAGCGAAGTCCTGAACAAACTCAGGTAGCGTGTTCACCTCCTCAGGGGGAGAAATAGAATTAACAGAAAAACATGACGTCAAACATTCATTACCCAATTTGGTAAGCTCCCCAGTATTCCAGTCAAACGTGGGATTATGCAACTGCAACCAGGGAAGGCCTAAAACCAAATCGGACGATAATCCCTGCATCAACAGTACAGAGTACTGCTCCAAATGCATGGAGCCAACAAGGAGTTCAAAAACAGGGGTATGCTGTGTAAAATAACCATTAGCAAGAGGAGTGGAGTCGATACCCACTACCAGGACCGGTTTAAGCAAATCAATCAAAGGCATAGCAAGAGACCTAGCAAATTCCACAGACATAATATTAGCAGAGAACCTTGAATCCACGAAGGCACTGCCAGTAGCAGACCTACCACCAAAAGAGACCTGAAAGGGAAGCAAGATCTTATTATGTTTCATATTTACGGGAAATACCTGTGCGCCCAAGTGACCTCCCCGATGATCACTTAGGCGCGGAAGTTCTCCGGCTGCATTCTTACGCTTAGGACAGTTGTTCACTTGATGCTTGTCATCCCCACAATAGAAGCAGAGACCATTCTTCCTGCGGAACTCTCTACGTTGACGGGGGGACACGGAGGCCCCTAGTTGCATAGGTACCTCTGAGTCTCCCGGGGAGGAACGAAGCAACGGAACCTCGGAAGGCATCATGGAGGAGTCGGAGGAGAAAACACATAAACGTTCACGTTGTCGTTCCCTGAGACGTCGGTCAAGTCGTACCGCTAAAGCCATAACCTGGTCTATGGAGTCAGAAGAGGGATAGCTAACTAGCAGGTCTTTCAGGGCATTCGACAGACCCAACCTAAACTGGCACCTTAAGGCAGGGTCATTCCACCGAGAAGCTACGCACCACTTCCTAAAGTCAGAACAATACTCCTCAACAGGTCTCTTACCCTGACGTAAGGTCACCAGCTGACTCTCGGCAAAGGCAGTCCTGTCAGTCTCGTCATAAATGAGTCCGAGAGCAGAAAAGAAACGATCAATGGAGGAAAGTTCAGGGGCGTCAGGAGCCAAGGAGAAGGCCCACTCTTGGGGCCCTTCCTGGAGCCGGGACATAATTATACCCACCCGCTGGTTCTCAGAACCTGAGGAATGAGGCTTTAAGCGAAAGTAAAGCCTACAACTCTCCCGAAAGGAGAGAAAAGCCCCCCGGTCCCCTGAGAACCGGTCGGGCAACTTGAGGTGGGGTTCAAGAGGTGAGGTGAGGGGGACTACCATGGTAGCATCAGGCTGGTTGACCCTCTGAGCCAGGGCCTGGACCTGTAGGGAGAGACCCTGCATTTTCTGAGCCAGGGTCTCAAGGGGGTACATAGTAGTGAGAGGCACCAGGGTAGACTAGGTATGGGCTTGTAATTATGTAACGACGGGGGTAGGGAAACGAACAAGTGAGCCCTAATCTACCCGCCACTCTGTCCCTGCCTATTTGCAACGACCCGCCCTAGGCGACGGGGTACAACTGGGTGGCGGTCCCTACGCTCAGTAAGTGCACAAGACAAACATACAAGGGAATACAAAGCAAAGGGAAAGGGGCAGTTGCCCCTGGCAACACCGTGAGCAACCAGAGTGGTGAACGAGCCAAGTCAAACCAGGAGAGCACGAGGTACCAAACGCAGAGCAGGAGAGTAGTCAGTAAGCCAGGGTCAGTATGGAGCAGGATCAAATAGTAGGAGCTGTAGCTGGGCCAGGAAACCACACGGAAAGAATCACAAGCAAGGAGGAACAGGAAAGGCAGGTATAAATAGACAGAGGGCGGGAGCTAGCTGAGTCTGGCCCGGCTGCGATAGGCTCTCCCACTCCTAAGCCTGCCAGCCTGAGTGGTGGAAGCTGGAGTCAGTCTCAGAGACATAGACTCAGGTGAAGACTGATTATCTATAGGCGTTAACCCCGAAGCTGTGCCTGGCAGATCCTTTACACTCTACATGTTTAACGTGTACGTAGGGAGCTTTCCCAACATTAATGCTAAACCTAGGGCCAAACTGTGTACAGGCCCTTAGGCCTCATGCCCACTTCAGTCTTTTTCGATAGCACCCTGACACATTCATTTCAATGGGGCCATGCACACTTCAATCGTTTTAACGGAACTGTGCGGCCATCCGTCAAAAATAGGTCAGGTTCTACTCCTGCCCGTTTTTGACGGAACAGTCTCTGCCTTTTCATTGATTTGGTCCGTGAGACAACAGACTGCACACGGAAGCCATCCGTGTGCGACCCGTGTTTCACGGAACCGTCATTAGTGGCCGTAGAAGGGCCGACGGAAGTGTGCATGAGGCCTTATTTACTAGTAATTACCACTTTTCCATTGCACCATGCCGTGTAAAACAGTGCTCCACAGAATATCACAGATTCAGCTCTGCTGCATGAGTGCACGTTTAGCAGATACAGGATAATATCCTTGGTCTAGTATCTGTGTGATGAACATCCAACAGGAATGACATACAACAGGACACTGCTATGCAGATACTGTGTACACATATTCCACATAACTAAAGGTTTCTTACAGTTGGATGGGATTAGATGTCCATCACAAGACGAAGGCCAGAGCCAAGAACCTCCAGACACAGAATGAAACTTTTCAATTTGGAAAGAGATATAAACTGCTAAGGATATGTGCACACGATAACGACCATTACGTCAGAAATTACGGAGCTGTTTTCAGGAGAAAACCGCTCCCGCATTTCAGACTTAATTGCTCGTACTCGCGTTTTGCGAGGCGTCAATTACGGGTGTAATTTGGAGCTGTTCTTCATTGGATTCAATGAAAAACGGCTCAAATTACGCCCCAAGAAGTGTCCTGCACTTCTTTACCGAGGCAGTCATTTTACACGTCGTCTTTTGAGAGCGACGCGTAAAATTAAAGATCGTCGGCATTGTACGTCGGCAAACCCATTGAAAGCAATGAGCCGATGTTTGCCGACGTATTGAAGTCGTCTTTTCAGGCGTAAATCGAGGCGTAAAATGCCTAGTTTACGCCTGAAAATAGGTCGTGTGAACCCAGCCTAAGGGCATGGCCCCACGTGGCGTATTTCTTCCGCAACTGTCTGCATCAATGCCGCACAGAATCTGCGTTGCAGATTCTGTTGTGGATCTGCCCAAAATGTGCAGTAAATTGATGCGGACTGGCCGTTGCGTATTGAGGTGAAAGTACTTCCCTTCTCTCTATCAGTGCAGGATAGAGAGAAGGGACAGCACTTTCCCTAATGAAAGTAAAAGAATTTCATACTTACCGGCCGTTGTCTTGGTGACGCATCCCTCTTTCAGCATCCAGCCCGACCTCCCTGGATGACGCGGCAGTCCATGTGACCGCTGCAGCCTGTGATTGGCTGCAGCCGTCACTTAGACTGAAACGTCATCCTGGGAAGCCGGACTGGAGGAAGAAGCAGGGAGTTCTCGGTAAATATGAACTTCTATTTTTTTTACAGGTTGATGTATATGGTGATCGGTAGTCACTGTCCAGGGTGCTGAAACAGTTACTGCCGATCGCTTAACTCTTTCAGCACCCTGGACAGTGTCATGTTAAAAAACCAATACGCTCCGCAGCACACATAACCATGTACGTTACATCTGCGGACTTCATTGCGGAATTTTGAATCTCCATTGAAGTCAATGGAGAACTTCCGCAATGAGTCCGCAACCAGTCCGCCACAGGTCCGCAACATCCATTGTATGCTGCGGACACCAAATTCCGCACCGCAGCCTATGCTCCGCAGCGGAATTTTCTGCATCGTCTAAACGAACCCTACTAAAAAGAAGTGGAAGGCAATGGAGAAACGGGTCTGCTGCGGATTAACGCTGCGGAGTGTCCGCAGCGGAATTCCAGAGCATTTCCGCCACGTGGGGCCTTGCCCTAATAGTTAAATCATGCTGCTTGGGGGAGAAGGGTTATTCATTTAACCCCTTGAGTACCCAGCTCATTTTGGCCTAGAGGACCAGACCCATTTTTTCAAATCTGACATGTGTCACTTTATGTGGTAATAACTCTGGAATGCTTTTACCTATCCAATTGATTCTGAAATTGTTTTCTTGTGACATATTGTACTTTATGTTAGTGAAAAAATTTTGTCGATAAATTGATTGCTTATTTGTGAAAAACACCAAAATTTCGAGAAAATTTGAAGAAATTTTGATTTTTCCAATTTGTAATGTATCTGCTTGTAAAACAGATAGTAATACCACACAAAATAGTTACTGATTAACATTTCCCATATGTCTACTTTATATTTGCATCATTTTTTGAACATCCTTTTATTTTTCTATGACCTCACAAGGCTTAGAACTTTAGCAGCAATTTCTCACATTTTTAAGAAAATTTCAAAAGGCAATTTTTTTCAGGGACGAGTTCAGTTCTGAAGTGGTTTTGAGGGCCCTATATATTAGAAACCCCCATAAAACACCCCATTTTGAAAACTGCACCCCTCAAAGTATTCAAAACAGCATTCAGAAAGTGTTTCAACCCTTTAGGCGTTTTACAAGAATTGAAGGAATGTAGAGCTGAAATGTTATAATTTCATTTTTTTTTACAAAATTCATTAATAATAAAAAAAATTCTGTACCACAGAAGGTTTTACCTGAGAAACGCAACTCAATACTTATTGCCCAGGTTCTGCAGTTTTTAGAAATATCCCACATGTGGCCCTAGTGTGCTAATGGACTGAAACACCGGACTCCGAAGCAAAGGAGCACCAAGAGGATTTTGGGGCCTCCTTTTTTTAGAATATATTTTAAGCACCATGTCAGGTTTGAAGAGTTCTTGTGGTGCCAAAACAGTGGAAACACCCCAAAAGTGACCCCATTTTTTAAACTACACCCCTCAGGGAATTTATCTAGGGGTATAGTTAGCATTTTTACACCACAGGTATTTTGCTATATTTATTGGAGTTAGTCTGTGAAAATGAAAATCTACTTTTTCTCTGGAAAAACTTAAAAATGTCTAATTTTTGCAAGAAATAAAGGAGAAAAATCACCCCAACATTTGTAAAGCAATTTCTCCCGATTACGGAAATACCCCATATGTGGTAATAAACTGCTGTTTTGACCCACAGCAGGGCTCAGAAGGGAAGGAGCGCCATTTGGATTTTGGCGCTCTGATTTTACTGGAATGGTTTTCGGTGCGGTGTCACGTTTGCAACGCCCTGGAGGGATCTAAACAGTGGAATCCCACCAAAAGTGACCCCATTTTGGAAACTATACCCCTCAAGGAATTTTTCTAGTGGTATAGTTAGCATTTAGACCCCACAGGTTTTTTGCTGAATTTATTAGAATTAAGCCGCAAAAATGAATATCAATTTTTTTTCCACTAAAATGTTGCATTTTCTCATTTTCACAAGGGATAAAGGAGAAAAAGCCGCAATTTCTCCCGAGTACGGAAATACCCCACATGTGGTCATAATTTTTTTTTTCATTAGAAATGAATTAACTCTTTCAGGACTGATCCATATTTTGCTTTCTTATTTTCATTTTCACTTCCCACGTTCTTAGAGCTATAACTTTTTTCATTTTCCGTCAGTAGAGTGGTGTGAGGACTTATTTCTTGCGGGAGGAGTTGTAGTTTCTATTGACACCATTTAAAGAACAATAAAATATACTGGGAAACTGAAAAATAATTATTTGTGGGCTGAAATTGGAAAGAACAGTGATTCCTAAATTTTTTTGGGGGTTTCATTTTTTACGGCTTTCGCCGTGCGGTAAAAATAAAAAAAGTGCTTTATTCTGCGGCTCACTACAATTATGGTGATTCCAAATTATTATGCAAATGTTATTTTTCGCTGATTTTCCTAAATAGTCGATGCAAATGACAGTCAGTATAATCTTCAAGCCATCAACCGTTGGAGTATAATGCAAATTTTATTGAACAAATCTCCTAATAACAGATTTTTTTTTTAGAAGTAAAAAAACTCAAAATGCACTGTTTCCAATTATTATGCACAACAGAGATCAAAACATTTTAAAGGTTGTAAAGAGAACGAAAATGGTAATTTGTTGAATTTGCAGCATCAGGAGGTCATATTTACAGAAATCAAAAGCTCTTTCAATCAAAAAAAAACGTAACAGGCCAAGTGACATGTTAACATAGGACCCCTTCTCTGATATCACCTTCACAATTCTTGCATTCATTGAATTTGTGGGTATTTGGACAGTTTCTGCTTGAATATCTTTGCAGGATGTCAGAATAATCTTCCAGAGCTTCTGTTTTGATGTGAAGTGCCTCCCACCCTCATAGATATTTTGCTTGATGATGCTCCAAAGGTTCTCAATAGGGTTGCGGTCATGGGAACATGGGGGCCACACCATGAGTTTCTCTCCTTTTATGCCCATAGCAGCCAATGACACAGAGGTATTCTTTGCAGCATGAGATGGTGCATTGTCATGCATGAAGATAATTTTGCTACGGAAGGCACGGTTCTTCTTTTTGTACCACGGAAGAAAGTGGTCATAAACTCTACGTACTTTTCAGAGGTCATTTTCACACCGTCAGGGAACCTAAAGGGGCCTACCAGCTCTCTCCCCATGATTCCAGCCAAAAACATGACTCCGCCACCTCCTTGCTGACATCGCAGCCTTGTTGGGACATGGTGGCCATTCACCAACCATCCACTACTCCATCCATCTGGACCATCCAGGGTTGCACGGCAGTCATCAGTAAACAACACGGTTTGAAAATTAGTCTTCATGTATTTCTGAGCCCACTGCAACCGTTTCTGCTTGTGAGCATTGTTTAGAGGTGGCCGAATAATAGCTTTATGCACACTTGCAAACCTCTGGAGGATCCTACACCTTGAGGTTTGCGGGACTCCAGAGGCTTCAAATACCTGTTTGCTGCTTTGCAATGGCATTTTAGCAGCTGCTCTCCTAATCCTATTAATTTGTCTGGCAGAAACCTTCCTCATTATGCCTTTATCTGAGTGAACCCATCTGTGCTCTGAATCAGTCACAATCTTTTCACAGTACGATTCACGATTAAGTTTTCTTGAAATATCCAATGTTTTCATACCTTGTCCAAGGTATTGCACTATTTCACGCTTTTCGGCAGCAGAGAGATCCTTTTTCTTTCCCATATTGCTTGAAACCTGTGGCCTGCTTAATAATGTGGAACGTCCTTCTTAAGTAGTTTTCCTTTGATTGGGCACACCTGGCAAACGAATTATCACAGGTGTCTGAGATTGATTACAATGATCCAAAGAGCCCTAAGACACAATACCATCCATGAGTTTAATTGAAAAACGAATAATTTAATGTTTATGACACTTAAATCCAATGTGCATAATAATTTGGAACACGGTGTATATAGTTTTTTTTATATTTTACTACTTTTACAAAGAAAAATCTATTTGTTAAAATAAAAAAATTGTTTGGTTTCACCACATTCTGAGAGCCAGACATTTTTTATTTTTCGGTCGATTGAGAGATGTGAGGGCTTATTTTTTGCAGGACGAGCTGTAGTTTTTCTTGGTACCATTTTTTGGTACATACATATTTTTGATCACTTTTTATTGCATTTTGTTTTGACACAAAAACTGCGATTTTGCCATTTTTCATTTATTTATTTTATTTATTACGGTGTTTACCGTGCGCTTTAAATAATGGTATACTGTACTAGTTCGGACTTTTACAGACGTAGCGATACCAATTTCGTTTATTTTTAATTTTTTTACATTACTTTAGAAGAAAAACTTACGTATTGCAGTGTATTGCAGCTTTAATGGTCTCTTATTAAGCCATGCCTCTGGTAGGGTTTAATAGGTGGAGAAACATGGCAAACATGGGGCTTTCATTAGGCCCCCGGATGCTATGACAAACCATCGGCACCCGTGATCGCGAAGCAGAGGGGCAGATCAAGGCCGCACCTTCCATGAGGCGAGATGAGCTTCTCACCTCAGACGGCGGCCTGTTGCCTCTGTGAGGGGGCGGCGGCACAACTGAAACCAGCCGCCGCCAGCCCCTGCTGCACTAATTGTACCTGCGTCTATAGGACGCAGATACTATTACATGCATAAGCGCTGAAGGCAGTGCACGTTCCGTGCCCGACCATTCAGCGCCTTTCAATGATGCTGATTGGCAGGGCAGAATGACCTGCCCCCGCCAATCAGCACTTTTCAACGATGACGTAATCGCATTGCTTCCGTTGTTGAAAGGCGCCGATTGGTGGGGCAAGTCACTCTGCCCTGCCAATTAGCTCCTTTCAATGACGCAAGTGACGCAATGACATCATCACGCCGTACAGCCCCAGCAGACCTGCTCAGAAGAGAGCAGGCTTGATTTGACACAGGACGGCATGGGGACGGGATCACGGTGAGCATGTAAAGTTTTGTTTATTTCACTTAAAAGTGTGAGTGGCATTATCTACGGTGGGGAGCTACATGTGGGATGCAATCTACAGGGGAGGCTATATGTGGGACACTATCTACAGGGGGGGCTATATGTAGGGCAATACTACAAGGGGCTATATGTGGGGAATTATATACAGGGGGTGCTATATGTGGGGATATATCTACAGGGGCTATATGTTGGGCACTATCTACAGGGGGGCTATATGTGGACCGCTATCTACAGGGGGACTACATGTAGAGCGTTATCTACAGGGGGCTATATGTGGGGCACTATCTATAGGGGGGCTATATGTGGGGCACTATCTACAGGGGGCTGTATGTGGGCTACTATCTACAGGGGGATTTATTTAGGGCACTATCTACAGGGGGCTCTATGGGGGCACTATCTACAGGGAGCGCTGTGTGTTTGTGTGAGACACAGTGTATAGTGCTATTATAATCAGGGACACAGTGTATGGTGCTAATATATTTAGGGGCACATGGTGTGTGGCACCATGAAACTTATCTTCGTTTATAGGTGCAGAAATGTTTGAAAAGTGAGAAGCTAAAGACATCTGAGCGTCAAATTGCAGAAATGGGCCATGGCCGGGAGAAGTCATCATAGAGGTCTGGAGCGGATGGAGAAGAAAAGAACAAATAGAATCTGAAAAGACGTCACCAGTGAGTCACTTAATGTAAATTATTATTCTGCCTCTAATCAGTACTGTAGTCACTGTATGATCTACAGCGAGATGATGGGTGGTATGATTTTTTTTATTGTGAAACAGTATCTCCCAGCATATCCTTACAATTGTTTGGGCCATGCTGTATACAATATAGTGCAAACCTATACGGCAGGGGTTGCACTAAATTGAGCTGTATTTGTGCTGGTGTTTTATTTATGTGCTGAGCTTTGTTCTGGTGCTGTATTTATGTACTGAGCTTTGTTCTGGTGTTGTATATATGTACTGAGCTTGGTTCTGGGGCTGTATATATGTACTGAGGTTTGCTCTGGAGCCATATATGTCAGAGCTTGGCTCTGGAGCTGTAATTATATAGGATATATTTATAATAACAAAATTGCAGAGCAGATGGGATTGTTTTCAATTCATTGTATATTTCATTGGCACCTGTCAGGTCGTTTTAACCCCTTGAACCGCCACCATGCGTTAATACATGACCTGACAATATTTACAAACATTCCCTTGTATGTTTTTTTCAGTTTCAGCAAAATCTATAAAATCAACTTTTAAACCGGCACACACTATATGTTAATTACTGATTAAAGGGTCATGGGGCGGTGCCGCTATCCTGAAGAGTCACATAGTGCTGCCTCCAAACCCACCTTTCCATGTTTGATTAACATCCCTCTAGCTGTTATACATCACTACTCGCCTCCTCCAACTTTCTCGGATGTGCCATTGCCTTGTAGTACTTGGGCACGCACCGTGCAACGAGGTGTACTCTGCCCGGCTGCACCGCGCATGCCAGTACAAGGCAACGGCACATCTGCAAGAGTTGGAGGAGGCTGCTAGTGATGTAGAACAGCCAGGAGGATGTCAATCAAAATCAGAGGGGGTTCCATTTAAATTTTTGCCTCAGGCAGCAGAAAAGCTAGAATCAGCCCTGGGGCAGATGGAATGACAGAGGCTGTACATAAAATCTAAGACGCCATGGTCGTTATTGACTGTGGCATCTAAGTGGTTCAACGCCAGGATCAGAGTTATCTCCGATCCCGGCCGTTAGAGCAGGGTGTAATATAGAGCTAACACCCACCGGGCGCTCAGCCCGTGAGTCTGCTCCATTCTTCTCCTCAGCAAACGTGACATACAGTTACGTCATGATGGGTTATGGGTAAAGATCAAGAGCAATAATGCACACGATGATGTCATCATGTCCATACTAGAGACTATAAAATAATTGACTGACACAGGCATGGAGGAAATAGAGAGAGCTGTAAGGGTATGTTCACACGAGGTCATTACGTCCGTAATTGACGGACGTATTTCGGCCGCAAGTACCGGACCGAACACAGTGCAGGGAGCCTGGGTCCTAGCATCATAGTTATGTACGACGGACAACTGTCCCGTACTGGAATCATGTTTTCAGTACGAGACAGTTGTCCGGCAGCGAGGCAGGGACTCCTAACGTCGTACATAACTATGATGCTAGGACCCGGCTCCCTGCACTGTGTTCGGTCCGGGACTTGCGGCCGAAATACGTCTGGCAATTACGGACGTAATGACCTCATGTGAACATACCCTCAGAGGACCAGCAACATCATGTAGATTTAAGAGGCGAATAGTGGCCACTGCCTCATAACACCAAATATTCTTCCTGGTGCTGGTGCCATTAGGAACTCTAACGTTCCTGATATTGGGTAGATCTTTTAGCAAGCATGTCAGAAATTGGGAAAGTTTTAGGCTCTGTTTACATCACGTTTGAGGTGTCCAGAATATTTCCAGATGTATATCTCCAACGTACTCCACTGTATAGGAATACAGTGGCATACATTGCCCATAGGCTCTCATTATAAGAAAACGTATGCTGTGCGGTATACTTTTTTTTATAGTATGCCTCTGTGTGGGAAAGGGCAGCAGACTAAGCTTTCCTATATGGTTAAAAGAAAAACGTATATTGATGTAAACCGGAATGGTGGATGTTAATAGCGCAATTGTGCCCTATGGATACAGTCACGTACGTGATAGGAACTTTTCCCCATGAAAGAGGCAAACAAATGGATATATTTACCTCCAGTGTTTCATGAATAAAGCTTTAAAACAATGGGATATGGAAGTTCTTGAAGTACACTCCGTACTCGGTACCAATAAAAGGCAAATAAATGACTAACAGGTGTTTTTAGCTTGTGCTGTGCCATCAATTCATTCATCTAATCTGTATGCAGTAATGGAATAAATAACTCCTGGGTGTTTATTCTGTTTATTATGGATTCCTATTGTGTTACTCATGAATAGATGTGGAGTTTCCATGACTATTTTTTTTTCCCTCTGGATTTTTAAATCGCCCTAATTACATTTAACAGTAAATATAGTGCTAGACCTGTGAAGATCTTTAAAGGGGTTGTCCAGTATTAAAAAAATATGTCTGCTTTCTTTCAAAAACAACGCCACACCTGTCAATGGGTTGTGTCTGGTATTGCAGCTCAGCTCCATTCACTTCAATGGAGCTTACCACACACGACCCATGGGCATATGAAGGACACATTGGTAGTGTACTCTACCAATGTCTTCACTCTGCCCAGCTGATATCCTACACCTGTGTGCCTCTTAAGAAGCAGATAGCTACTATACTTCACTAGCCCTGGACTCTTAAATATTTTGCAAAAGTTTAAGAATAATTTTCTAGGAGAATTGAGATTTCTATATAAACCGTCAATTACAGACGATGCCCTCATATTCAAATTTGGCATTTTGCATTTTTGGAGTCCCAAGAAAAGTTATGCCTAGGGGCCCTAATCAAAGACTCCTGAGAGTGCCACACAAACACCGTGCCCCTTGAAGAGAGTGACACACACAGTATGCCCTATAGAAAATGCCACACACGGAACCCTCTGTAGATAGTGTCACACAGTGCCTCCTGTAGAGAGCATCACTGTAATGACAGGGATAGTGAAACAGACAAGTGAGCCCTAATCTACCCGCCACTCAGTCCCTGCCTACTTGCAACGACCCGCCCTAGGCGACGGGGTACAACTGGGCGACGGTCCCTACACTCAGTAAGTGCATGACAGACAACCAGACAAGGAAACACAGAACAAAGGGAAACGGGGCAGTTGCCCACGGCAACACCGTGAGCAACAAGAGTAGTAAACGAGCCGAGTCAAACCAGGAGAGTACGAGGTGCCAAACGCAGAGCAGGAGAGAAGAGAACAAGCCGAGTCAAACCAGGAGTGTACGAGGTACCAAACGCAGAGCAGAAGAGTAGTCAGTAAGCCAGGGTCAATACGAAGTAGGGACAAGTAGTTCAAGAAGCTGCAGCAGGGCCAGGAAACCAACAGAGAAGAATCACAAGCAAGGAGGAACAGGAAAGGCAGGTATAAATAGACAGAGGGCGGGAGCTAGCTCCGTCTGGCCAGGCTGTGATAGGCTCTCCCACTCCTAAGCCTGCCATCCTGAGTGGTGGAAGATGGAGTCAGTCTCACAGACATAGAAGCAGGTGCAGACTGATTACCTATGGACGTGGATACAGAAGCTGTGACTGGCAGATCCTTAACAATCACACTGTTATGGCAGGAAGGAGGTGAAGGGAACAAGTGAGCCCTAATCTACCCACCGCCCTGTCCCTGCCTACTTGCAACGACCCGCCCTAGGCGACGGGGTACAACTTGGCGGCGGTCCCTACGCTGTCTAAGTGCAAGGGAATACAAACAGGGAACAAGCAAGGGAAGGGGCAGTAGCCCACGGAACGCCGCGAGGAAACGGAGCGGTGAATGAGCCAGTCAGGATCAGGATGTAGTGGAGTATACAAACGGGAGCACGGAGCAGGAAGCAAGCCAGGGGCTGAGCGAAGCAGGATAAACGGAACTGAAGCAAGGCAGAAGCACGGCAGAAGCAGGCTGGAGAAGGCAGCAGTGGGGCCAGGAATCCAAGAAGAATAACAAGCAAAGAGGAAGAGAAAACGTCAGGTATAAATGGACAGGGGGCGGAGCTAACTCCGACTGACCAGGCCGCGATAGGCTCTCCCACTCCTGAGCCTGCCACCCTGATTGGTGGGAGCCGGTGTCAGTCTCAGAGGTCTGGCCTCAGGTGTCGACTGATTAATCCTGGGAGTATACCCAGGCGTAGTGCCTGGCAGATCCTTTACAGTACTCCCCCTTTTATGAGGGGCCATCGGACCCTTACTAAGAGGACCCGGTTTAGTGGGGAAGAGAAGGTGGAACCTCCTGATCAATACCCCAGCGTGAACATCTCGAGCAGGTACCCAAGTCCTCTCCTCCGGCCCGTATCCTCTCCAATGGACCAGATACTGGAGGGAGCCCTGGATCATCCTACGGTCCACAATCTTGGCCACCTCGAATTCCACCCCCTCAGGGGTGAGAACGGGAACAGGAGGTTTCCTCGAGGGAGACCAAGACGGGGAGCAGCGTTTAAGGAGGGAGGCATGGAAGACGTCGTGTATGCGAAAGGATGGGGGCAGCTCCAGACGGAAGGATACAGGGTTGAGGACTTCAATGACCTTATAAGGTCCAATAAATCGGGGAGCAAACTTCCTGGACGGAACCTTAAGGCGCAAGTTCCTCGACGACAACCACACCAGATCCCCGACGACAAACCGGGGGTTAGCAGAACGTCTACAATCAGCCTGAATCTTTTGTACGCTCTGGGACGCCTCTAGGTTCTTCTGAACCTGGGCCCAAACTGTGCACAGTTCCCGATGAACGTCCTCTACCTCGGGATTATTGGAACAACCAGGGGAAACGGAGGAGAACCTTGGATTAAACCCGAAATTACAGAAAAACGGGGAGACCCCTGACGAGTTACTGACCCGGTTATTCAGGGAAAATTCGGCGAGGGGAAGGAATGAGACCCAATCAAATTGACAGTCAGAGATGAAACACCTTAAATATTGTTCCAGGGATTGGTTAGTCCTTTCCGTTTGGCCATTAGTTTCGGGATGGAAGGCGGAGGAGAAGGACAGATCAATCTCCAACTTTTTACAAAAAGCTCTCCAAAATAAGGAAACAAATTGTACCCCTCTGTCAGAAACGATATTGACTGGGGCCTCATGGAGACGCAGAATGTGTTTAACAAACAAAGAAGCTAACGTCTTGGCGTTAGGTAGTTTCTTAAGGGGCACGAAGTGGCACATCTTGCTGAAGCGGTCTACTACCACCCACACCACCGACTTGCCCTGAAATGGAGGCAAATCGGTGATAAAATCCATGGAGATATGGGTCCAAGGTCTCTGGGGAATGGGCAAGGAACGTAGTAAGCCCGCAGGTCGGGACCTAGGGGTCTTGGACTTAGCACAGACCTCACAAGTGGCGACGTAAGCCCTAACGTCTTTAGGCAACCCAGGCCACCAATAGTTTCTGGTAATGAGGAGTTTGGTACCCAAGATGCCAGGATGACCAGATAGTGTGGAGTCATGGTTTTCCCTGAGTACCCTTAGCCGGTATTGCAGGGGGACAAACAGTTTGTCCCCAGGGAGGTTCCCGGGAGCTGAACCTTGATCAGCCGCGATGTCAGAGGCTAAATCAGAATCAGTGGCAGAAACAATTATACCAGGGGGTAAAATACAAGCAGGATCCTTCTCACAAGGAGGATTGGCCATGAAACTACGTGACAGTGCATAAGCCTTAATATTTTTGGACCCAGCCCTATAGGTAACCAAGAAATTAAATCTGGTAAAGAATAGTGCCCAACGAGCTTGTCTAGGATTAAGCCTCCGGGCAGATTCTAGGAAAACCAGATTCTTGTGGTCAGTAAGGACCGTTACCTGGTGTCTGGCCCCCTCCAGGAAGTGACGCCACTCTTCAAAAGCCCATTTAATGGCTAAAAGTTCGCGGTTGCCAATATCATAGTTACTCTCCGTGGGCGAAAACTTCCTAGAGAAGTAAGCACAGGGGCGGAGATGGGTGAGGGAGCTGGTACCCTGGGACAAGACGGCCCCCACTCCCACCTCGGACGCGTCAACCTCCACAATAAATGGCTCCCTTTGGTTGGGCTGAACCAGCACGGGGGCCGAGATAAAGCACTTCTTGAGGGTCTCAAAAGCCTGGACGGCCTCAGGGGGCCAATGGAGGACATCAGCACCCTTGCGAGTGAGGTCCGTAAGAGGCTTAGCGACGACCGAGAAGTTGGCAATAAATCTCCTGTAATAGTTAGCGAACCCCAAAAAACACTGTAGCGCCTTCAGGGAGGCAGGTTGGACCCATTCCGCCACAGCCTGAACCTTGGCAGGGTCCATGCGGAATTCATGAGGAGTGAGGATTTGACCTAAAAATGGTATCTCCTGTACCCCAAACACACATTTTTCGGTCTTCGCAAACAGATTCTTTTCCCAGAGGACCTGGAGGACCTTCCTGACATGCTCCACGTGGGAGGACCAGTCCTTGGAAAACACCAGTATGTCATCAAGGTACACTACAAGAAAATTACCCAGGTAATCTCTCAGAATTTCATTAATAAAATTCTGGAAGACGGCAGGGGCATTACACAACCCAAAGGGCATGACTAGGTATTCGAAATGACCTTCGGGTGTGTTGAACGCAGTTTTCCACTCATCCCCCTCTTTGATGCGGATAAGGTTATATGCCCCCCGTAGATCGAACTTAGAGAACCATTGGGCCCCCTGAACCTGATTAAAAAGATCCGTAATCAAATGTAGGGGATACTGGTTCCTTACTGTGACCTTATTCAAGTTCCGATAATCAATGCACGGCCTAAGACCACCATCCTTCTTCCCCACGAAGAAGAAGCCAGCACCTACAGGAGAAGTCGAGGGGCGAATGAAACCCTTGGCCAGGCATTCTTGGATATACTCCCTCATAGCTTTACGTTCAGGACATGAAAGATTAAATATCCTCCCCTTAGGAAGCTTGGCACCAGGCACCAAATCGATGGCGCAATCGTAATCTCTATGAGGGGGCAACACCTCGGAGGCCTCCTTAGAAAACACATCAGCGAAGTCCTGAACAAACTCAGGAAGCGTGTTTACCTCCTCCCGGGGAGAAATAGAGTTAACCGAAAGACATGACATCAGGCAATCACTACCCCATTTGGTGAGATCCCCAGTATTCCAATCAAACGTGGGATTATGCAGCTGCAACCAGGGAAGACCTAATACCAGATCGGACGATAATCCCTGCATCACCAGTACAGAGCACTGCTCCAAATGCATGGAGCCAACAAGGAGTTCAAAAACAGGAGTATGCTGAGTAAAATAACCATTAGCAAAAGGAGTGGAGTCGATACCCACTACCGGGATAGGATAAGGTAAATCAATAAAAGGCATTTTTAGAGACATAGCAAATTCCACAGACATGATATTAGCAGATGAGCCAGAATCCACAAAGGCACTGCCAGTGGCAGACCGGCCAGCAAACGAGACCTGAAAGGGAAGCAAAATTTTATTGCGTTTCGTATTAACGGGAAATACCTGTGCGCCCAAGTGACCTCCCCGATGATCACTTAGGCGCGGAAGTTTTCCGGCTGCTTATTCTTGCGCCTGGGACAGGTGTTCAGTAGATGCTTGTCGTCCCCACAATAGAAGCAGAGACCATTCTTCCTGCGAAACTCTCTACGTTGTCGAGGGGACATGGAGGCCCCGAGTTGCATAGGTACCTCCGAGTCCTCCGTGGAAGAGCGAGGAGACGGGACCTCGGGGGGAATCGCAGGGAAGTCAGAGGGGAAAACATTGAAACGTTCAAGCTGACGTTCCCTGAGACGTCGGTCAAGTCGTACTGCTAGGGCCATAACCTGGTCTAGGGAGTCAGAAGAGGGGTAGCTAACCAGCAGATCCTTCAGGGCGTCAGATAATCCTAACCTAAACTGGCACCTTAGGGCCGGGTCGTTCCACCGAGAAGCTACGCACCACTTTCTAAAATCAGAACAGTATTCCTCAACAGGTCTCCTACCCTGACGTAAGGTCACCAGCTGACTCTCGGCTAAGGCAGTCCTGTCAGTCTCGTCGTAAATGAGTCCGAGGGCAGAGAAAAAATGATCAACGGAGGAAAGTTCAGGGGCGTCAGGAGCCAAGGAGAAGGCCCACTCTTGGGGCCCTTCCTGGAGTCGGGATATAATGATACCCACCCGCTGGTTCTCGGAACCTGAGGAGTGAGGTCTTAGGCGGAAATAAAGTCTGCAACTCTCCCGGAAGGAGAGAAACGTCTTACGGTCCCCTGAGAACCGGTCAGGTAACTTGAGGTCGGGTTCTAGAGGTGAGGTGAGGGGTACTACTAAGGCAGCGTCAGACTGGTTGACCCTCTGAGCCAGGGCCTGGACCTGTAGGGAGAGGCCCTGCATCTGCTGGGTCAGGGTCTCAAGGGGGTCCATGATAGCGTAAGCGTAGAAGAAATGGTAGACTAGGTATGGGCTTGTTATTATGTTATGGCAGGAAGGAGGTGAAGGGAACAAGTGAGCCCTAATCTACCCACCGCCCTGTCCCTGCCTACTTGCAACGACCCGCCCTAGGCGACGGGGTACAACTTGGCG
Source organism: Rhinoderma darwinii (assembly GCF_050947455.1). NCBI lineage: Eukaryota > Metazoa > Chordata > Amphibia > Anura > Rhinodermatidae > Rhinoderma > Rhinoderma darwinii. The sequence continues at coordinate 28,586,825 of NC_134691.1, forward strand.
GCGGTCCCTACGCTGTCTAAGTGCAAGGGAATACAAACAGGGAACAAGCAAGGGAAGGGGCAGTAGCCCACGGAATGCCGCGAGGAAACGGAGCGGTGATGTAATGGCAGGAGGGAGGTGAAGGGAAAGTGAGCCTTAATCTACCCACCGCCCTGTCCCTGCCTACTTGCAACGACCCGCCCTAGGCGACGGGGTACAACTGGGCGGCGGTCCCTACGCTGTCTAAGTGCACGGGAGAACAAACAGGGAACACGCAAGGGAAGGGGAGTAGCCCACGGAACGCCGCGAGGAAACGGAGCGGTGAATGAGTAGTCCGGACCAGGATGAAGTGGAGTATACCCAAGAAAGCACGGAGGAGGAAGCAAGCCAGAGGCAAAGCAAGCAGGTTAAGCGGAACTGCAGCAAGGCAGAAGCACGGCAGAAGCAGGCTGGAGCAAGCAGCAGTGAGGCCAGGAATCCAGAAGAATTACAAGCACTGAGGAGGAGAACACGGCAGGTAATAAAGGACAGGGGGCGGAGCTAACTCCGACTGACCAGGCCGCGATAGGCTCTCCCACTCCTGAGCCTGCCACCCTGATTGGTGGGAGCCGGTGTCAGTCTCAGAGGTCTGGCCTCAGGTGTCGACTGATTAATCCTGGGAGTATACCCAGGCGTAGTGCCTGGCAGATCCTTTACAGTACTCCCCCTTTTATGAGGGGCCACCGGACCCTTACTAAGAGGACCCGGTTTAGTGGGGAAGAGAAGGTGGAACCTCCTGATCAATACCCCAGCGTGAACATCACGGGCAGGTACCCAAGTCCTCTCCTCCGGCCCGTATCCTCTCCAATGGACCAGGTACTGGAGGGAGCCCTGGACCATCCTACTGTCCATAATCTTGGCCACCTCGAATTCCACCCCCTCAGGGGTGAGAACGGGAACAGGAGGTTTCCTCGAGGGGGACCAGGACGGGGAGCAGCGCTTAAGGAGGGAGGCATGGAAGACGTCATGTATGCGAAAGGATGGGGGCAGCTCCAGACGGAAGGATACAGGGTTGAGGACTTCAATGATCTTATAAGGTCCAATAAATCGGGGAGCAAACTTCCTGGACGGGACCTTAAGGCGCAAGTTCCTGGACGACAACCAGACCAAGTCCCCTACGACAAACCGGGGGTTAGCAGAACGTCTACTATCCGCCTGAATCTTTTGTGCGCTCTGGGACGCCTCTAGGTTCTTCTGAACCTGGGCCCAGACAGTGCACTGTTCCCGATGAACATCCTCTACCTCAGGATTATTGGAACAACCAGGGGAAACGGAGGAGAACCTTGGGTTAAACCCGAAATTACAGAAAAACGGGGAGACCCCTGACGAGTTACTGACCCGGTTATTCAGGGAAAATTCAGCAAGGGGAAGGAATGAGACCCAATCGAATTGACAGTCAGAGATGAAACACCTTAAATATTGTTCCAGGGATTGGTTAGTCCTTTCCGTTTGTCCATTAGTTTTTGGATGGAAGGCGGAGGAGAAGGACAGATCAATCTCCAACTTTTTACAAAAAGCTCTCCAAAATAAGGAAACAAATTGTACCCCTCTGTCAGAAACTATATTGACTGGGGCCTCATGGAGACGCAGGATGTGTTTCACAAACAAAGAAGCTAACGTCTTGGCGTTAGGTAGCTTCTTAAGGGGCACAAAGTGGCACATCTTGCTGAAGCGGTCTACTACCACCCACACCACCGACTTGCCCTGAGATGGAGGCAAATCGGTGATAAAATCCATGGAGATATGGGTCCAAGGTCTCTGGGGAATGAGCAAGGAACGTAGTAGGCCCGCAGGTCGGGACCTAGGGGTTTTGGACCTAGCGCAAACCTCACAAGCGGCGACGTAAGCCCTAACGTCTTTAGGCAACCCAGGCCACCAATAGTTTCTGGTAATGAGGTGTTTGGTGCCCAAGATGCCAGGATGACCAGATAGAGCGGAGTCATGGTTTTCCCTGAGTACCCTTAGCCGGTATTGCAGGGGAACAAACAGTTTGTCCCCAGGGACGTTCCCGGGAGCTGCACCCTGATCAGCCGCGATATCAGAAGCTAAATCAGAATCCGTGGCAGAAACGATTATACCAGGGGGTAAAATACAAGCAGGATCCTTCTCGGAAGGAGGATTGGCCATGAAACTACGTGACAGGGCATCAGCCTTAATATTCTTGGACCCAGCCCTATAGGTAACCAAGAAATTAAATCTGGTAAAGAATAGTGCCCACCGAGCTTGTCTAGGATTAAGCCTCCGGGCCGATTCTAGGAAAACCAGATTCTTGTGATCCGTAAGGACCGTTACCTGGTGTCTGGCCCCCTCCAGGAAGTGCCGCCACTCTTCAAAAGCCCATTTAATGGCTAGAAGTTCGCGGTTGCCAATATCATAGTTACTCTCCGTGGGCGAAAACTTCCTAGAGAAGTAAGCACAGGGGCGGAGATGGGTGAGGGAGCTGGTACCCTGGGACAAGACGGCCCCCACTCCCACCTCGGATGCGTCAACCTCCACAATAAATGGCTCCTCTTGGTTGGGCTGAATCAGCACGGGGGCCGAGATAAAGCACTTCTTGAGGGTCTCAAAGGCCTGGACGGCCTCAGGGGGCCAATGGAGGACATCAGCACCCTTGCGAGTAAGGTCCGTAAGAGGCTTAGCGACGACCGAGAAGTTGGCAATAAATCTCCTGTAATAGTTTGCGAACCCTAAAAAACACTGTAACACCTTAAGGGAGGCAAGATGGACCCATTCCGCCACAGTCTGAACCCCTTACAGGGTCCATGCGGAATTCATGAGGAGTGAGGATTTGCCCTAAAAATGGTATCTCCTGTACCCCAAAGACACATTTTTCAGTCTTCGCAAACAGGTTATTCTCCCGAAGGACCTGGAGCACCTTCCTGACATGCCCCACGTGGGAGGACCAGTCCTTGGAAAACACCAATATGTCATCAAGGTACACAACAAGAAAATTACCCAGGTAATCTCTCAGGATTTCATTAATAAAATTCTGGAAGACAGCAGGGGCATTACACAACCCAAAGGGCATGACCAGGTATTCGAAATGACCCTCGGGTGTGTTGAACGCAGTTTTCCACTCATCCCCCTCTTTGATGCGGATAAGGTTATATGCCCCCCGTAGATCGAACTTAGAAAACCATTGGGCTCCCTGAACCTGATTAAAAAGATCCATAATCAAAGGAAGTGGGTACTGGTTCCTTACGGTGACCTTATTCAGGTTACGATAATCAATGCACGGCCTAAGACCACCATCCTTCTTCCCCACGAAGAAGAAGCCAGCACCTACAGGAGAAGTCGAGGGGCGAATGAAACCCTTGGCCAAGCATTCTTGGATATACACCCTCATAGCTTCACGTTCAGGACATGAAAGATTAAATATCCTACCCTTAGGAAGCTTGGCACCAGGCACCAAATCGATGGCGCAATCGTAATCTCTATGGGGGGGCAACACCTCGGAGGCCTCCTTAGAAAACACATTGGCGAAGTCCTGAACAAACTCAGGAAGCGTGTTTACCTCCTCCCGGGGAGAAATAGAGTTAACAGAAAGACATGACATAAGACATTCACTACCCCATTTGGTGAGATCCCCAGTATTCCAATCAAACGTGGGATTATGCAACTGCAACCAGGGAAGACCTAATACCAGATCAGACGATAATCCATGCATCACCAGTACAGAGCACTGCTCCAAATGCATGGAGCCAACCAGGAGTTCAAAAACAGGAGTATGCTGAGTAAAATAACCATTAGCAAGGGGAGTAGAGTCGATACCTACTACAGGGATAGGATAAGGTAAATCAATAAATGGCATCTTTAGAGACATAGCAAATTCCACAGACATGATATTAGCAGATGAGCCAGAATCCACGAAAGCACTGCCCGTGGCAGACCGGCCAGCAAACGAGACCTGAAAGGGAAGCAAAATGTTATTGCGTTTCACATTAACGGGAAATACCTGTGCGCCCAAGTGACCTCCCCGATGATCACTTAGGCGCGGAAGTTTTCCGGCTTCTTATTCTTGCGCCTGGGACAGGTGTTCAGTAGATGCTTGTCGTCAGTGGCGGATTAAGTAGACCATGGGCCCTGGGCTGTTACCCAAACTTGGGCCCCCCTTCCTCACCGCGCCGTAACTATTTTTAACACTACCTTTTTGGGCAAGCATTAACAGTGTTACGATTTCCCTTGTCACAGCGCGGTGTCCCTACATACTGACAGGATCACACTGTGCAGGGACACAACCTCCTGACAAGGGGAATTGTCTATCAGTCCTGGACTGCAGAAAGACTTTTTGTGAAATACAAGGATTTCCTATAATAAACATGTCAGGAGAGGTGACAGATTCTCTATAAATCTAGTGACTCACAGGTGACGACGTCTCAGATTCTAGTAGTTTTTTTCCTCTTTTCTTCTCCATCCGGTCCAGCACTCATGACGACTTCTCCCGGCCATGACTCATTTCTGCAGAATTTGCCACTTAGACGTCTCCTCACTTTTCCAACATTTCCACACCTATAAACGAAAATAAAGTTATCATGGTGCCACATAGTGTACCCCTAAATATAATAGCACCAAACACTGCGCGCCTGAATATAATAATACCACACACTGTAAAACACCACATACACACAGCCCCCTGTACATAGTGCCACACACAGCCCCTGTAGATATTACACACCCCCATAGATATCGCCATACACAGCCCCCGCTATATATTACACATCCCCCTCGTAGAGAGCGTTACACACAGCCCCCTATAGATAGTGCCATACAGCCCCCCTGTAGAGAGCGCCACACAGCCCTCCCCATCTTGTAAATAGCACCAAAAAGCCCCCCCTATAAAGAGCGCCACACACATACCACTGTGGATAGCACTACACAGCCCCCCCTTGTATATAGTGCCACACAGCGCTCCCCCTTGTATATAGTGCCACAATGTTATGTACACATTTAAAAACTTTATATTATAATTATATATATATATATATATATATATATATATATATATATATATATATATATAGCAAACAAGAAGGCAGCAGCACTCGCTAATGCATAATCGACCAGGTGCCCAGCAAAACGTCCCGATCCTAGGACGTATAATAATATATAGAAGAAGAAGATTTGCAGCACTCCAACATGAAGAAAGTGGTGGTTTATTCAATCCAAAACAACAGCAACGTTTCAATCCTACAATAGGATCTTTATCAAGCCTAGTGACACATCTATTCAACAAACTTATATATGGTTGAGCCTGTTTTACATAATTGGCCTCATTATAATACAATAAAGTGCAAAGTGTATGAAAACATACATAATACATAGTGTACGGTATCATCGTAGAAATAAACATGATACAGAAAATACAGAAATGTGTATGTGACATCGTGAGTAACAATACATAATATCAAAAACATTAAAAACAACTGATTACATCATAATCATTTATGCAGCAGTGGTGTAAAATATATCGTCATATCATCACTCACCAATCAGAACTTCAGATTTAACTAGTCAGTCATTAGTATATGTGTTCGTAAGAGTGTATTGCAGCGATCAGCTGCAACCCTCGTGGTGATTAAAGTTTGACACATCAGTGTAATCCCCCGAGGCGGAAGTGTATCATCATTCAGCAGCAGAGAGCATCGATCGCATCCATATGATGTAATGCGTGTCAATGCGCTCCACTGAACTGACCCGTCTATAACGGCATCATAGGTTGCTAAGCAACTGTTATAACACTGTCATGGATACCTAATGACAAGGCTATGTCAGTCAAGAAGTCAATTGCAAAAAAATGTAAGAATATTAGTCAATGCTCCTCATGGTAAGTGATAGAGATATTAAAGATATCCAACAGTAACTTTATATCAGTTTTTTAAGGACGATCCACACGTGGGTGCAAAGATCTCTGTTCACAATCAAGTATCCAGAACGATCTTGTTCCCGGAGCTATGGGACCACATAGCTACGTCTTCACGTGTCTAGGATGTCCCATTACCCTCCTCCGTGTAACGGACCGATTGTCACATCAGTGACATAGTATCTCATAAAGTATAAGGCATAAAAAAATAAAAAATATGTGAGAATCCTTCTCACTTTTCTTACAAAGGACTATAATATCTCTATATCACTTTAAACCAAATAGGAGACTAGAAAAATAAAGAACATATTTTATTGATATAATAAGACTTGATGAATTGAACACAGCCCCGTCAGATATCATAGCACAGTAACATTACTATTTGAAAAAATCAATCAGAGAAGTTCCGAAATTCTGTTGGGAGTGGTATTCCAATCTAAAAAAATACAAAAAATAAATTTTTAGTATTTATCAAACATTGACAGTAAATGAGAAATATAGATATTGATGTTAATGTGTCAACAATCATCATACCGAAGAGGACATCTAAAGGACCCAAGTAAAGAGAACATGAGGACATCATCAGGCTATTCTATCTACAACAAATTCTACATTAAGCCCACAAGGTTTTAAGGAGTTCAATAAAAATATCCATCTCAATTCTTTTTTGTGTAATGCCAGATGGCGATCACCGCCAAATTGTAATGGAGGAACATGGTCCAGGATCATGAATGTTAGATCCCTTTCATTGTGACCATATTCCGAAAAATGTTTAGCCACAGGTAAGTCAAGTTTCTTTTTGCGTATAGAAAAACGATGATTGTTTAGACGAGTTTTAAAGGCACAGGTGGTTTCACCCACATATAGGAGACCACAGGGACACCATAGGACATATATGACCCAGTCTGAGTCACAGGTGAAATTGTGTTTAATTTTAAACTGTTGTCCAGTCACTGGATGTCTAAAAAATTCCCCTTTGCACATCAAGGTGCAATTGACACATCTGTAACATGGGATATTGCCCGGTTTTAATGGTTTAAAGATAGGTTGTGCCGCTTTTTTATGTTCTGGCATTCTGGTTTTCACCAGTCTATCTCGAAGATTTTGTGAACGTCTATAAGACATAAGTGGACCATTATTCAATACATCTATGTGTCCAAAGCTATTGCTGATAATTGGCCAATGTCTATTCATAATCCTGGAAATATCTCCACTTTTGTCATTATACGTTGAGATAAATTGAATGCGTTTCCGCTTTCCATCTAGTAACGGTTTTTTAGACTGTAGCAAACTGTCCCTCGCTATACTATCGATCTTCTTTCTATGTGTCCACAGTAATGATTTAGGGTAACCTCTTAGTAGAAAGTTATCAATCATGGTGTCTAAAGATATATCCAGATCCTCCTGTCTGTCAGTATTGCGTTTGGCCCTAATCATTTGGCTGTATGGCAAAGACCTTACCATACTTCTTGGATGACAACTATCAAATCGTAGCAAAGTGTTCCTATCGGTCTCTTTAGTATACATTTTAGTTCTAATTGTATTATTAACAATGGATACAGTAACATCCAAAAATTGGATGTTATCCATAGAGTGTATCATAGTAAATTGAATATCATCATCTATCGAATTAAGAAACTGGTGAAAATCAGTTAATGTAGTGGCAGTGTCAGTCCAAATGAGGAAGATGTCATCTATGTATCGCCACCACCTCAAAACATGTGAGAAGTGGTGGGATACATAGACCGACATCTCCTCAATATTGTCCATAAAAATATTGGCGTACGTGGGAGCCATATTGGATCCCATGGCCGTTCCTTTCAACTGAATGTAATAATTATCTTTAAATAAAAAATAGTTGGATGTCAGAATAAGTTCTACTAATGACATAATAAACTCACAAGTAGCGTTGTCATAGTCTACAGTCATCAATTTACGTCGTACAGCATCAAGCCCCTTGTTATGATCAATGGAGGTATAAAGAGATGTAACATCAAAGGAGACTAAAATGGATCCCTCTGGTAGTTTTATAGATTTTAATTTCTGTAAAAAATCAGTAGTGTCCCTGATATAAGATTTGGAGTTAATAGCAAAATTTCTTAGCACTTTGTCCACAAAGATAGAGATGTTGCTCATTAATGAACCCCGGCCAGATACAATTGGGCGACCTGGAGGGTTCATTAAATCTTTGTGGATTTTTGGCAATAAATACAAGCAAGGAGTGACAGGAAATTCAATGATGAGGAATTTATATAGCATTTGATCAATTATGTCCTCCTCTAATGCTGTCTTAATAAGTAAAGTAATCCTTTTTGTAATATCCTGTCTAGGATCATTATTAAGTACTCTATATACATTGGTATCTGCTAGTTGTCTATAGCATTCTCTTATGTACATATCTGAATCCATAACCACGATCGCTCCACCTTTGTCAGCAGGTTTTATAATGAGATCGTGGTTATGGATCAACTCATCTAATGCCAATATGTCAAGAGTAGTCATATTAGGCTGTTTAAAGCCCAATTCACATGTTTGGGACCTGAGTAAAGCAATGTCTTTCTGTACAAGTTCTCTAAAGGTTTCTATCGCATGTGATGTTATAGGAGGTTGGAACACACTCTTATTAAATAATCCCAATTTTTTAAGTGATAGTATCGGAAGAGTATCATGAACTACTGTATTAACCGGTTGTGTCTCAAACCATACCTTCAATTTAATAGCTCTAACAAAACTATATATATCCAGCTCTAGTTGAAACCAATCAATATGTTGATTAGGGCAAAATGACAATCCTTTTGATAGTAATTGTAATTGTGTATGAGACAACTGATGCTGGGAGATATTTACCACTGTTGTTTGGGCAAAGTCCTCTTGTTGCTGTCTAGCACCGGTTTCTGCCCTTTCTGATGTGTAGATTTTTGAAAACGGGTTCTTCCTTCCTCTACTTCTCCTGCGACCTGCTCGTCTGGTTTTCTTCTTTTTGATTTGTCCAATGGACTGGAATCTAAAAAATCTTGATCATTTTTTGGAAGGTATTTCTTAGTATGTCCTTGATTACGGGAATCGCCTTTATTGAAAGCCGGTTCATTGCTTCTTTTGTTGTCACGTCTAAAGGCACCATCAGCATAGTTGAGGGAGTTGTCCCATGTATAAACACGTCCCGTTGAATAATCTGTTTGATCACGGAACCATTTCTTCTTTTTGGTTTCTTCTATCTCCATCCTTACTTTATTGAGCGTCATACGTAATTTATCCATGTGGGTATTGAAATCTTCTATTTGTATCAACGTTTTGAGTGTGTTCTCCAAATCTTGTACTTTCACTCTTAAAGCTCTCAGATCTCTCTGCAAAAAGTCCATATTGAGTAATATAGTTTCCAAAGCATATTTGCTAGCGAGTTGTTCATTTTTACTCCTGAACTCTTCGTGTTGCATATGCATAGTTGGTTTAAGTAGGATTCTCATCCCCCGTGGGATCATGTTGTTCCTATAGTATTGTCCCAATGTGAGTAGGTGTAATTCAACATTAATCAAACGTCGTGACTCAAATTCCAGATTTCTCTTGATGTCAGTTATAGAAGGAACACTTAAAAATGACACATATGGACTTTTTGCAGAGAGATCTGAGAGCTTTAAGAGTGAAAGTACAAGATTTGGAGAACACACTCAAAACGTTGATACAAATAGAAGATTTCAATACCCACATGGATAAATTACGTATGACGCTCAATAAAGTAAGGATGGAGATAGAAGAAACCAAAAAGAAGAAATGGTTCCGTGATCAAACAGATTATTCAACGGGACGTGTTTATACATGGGACAACTCCCTCAACTATGCTGATGGTGCCTTTAGACGTGACAACAAAAGAAGCAATGAACCGGCTTTCAATAAAGGCGATTCCCGTAATCAAGGACATACTAAGAAATACCTTCCAAAAAATGATCAAGATTTTTTAGATTCCAGTCCATTGGACAAATCAAAAAGAAGAAAACCAGACGAGCAGGTCGCAGGAGAAGTAGAGGAAGGAAGAACCCGTTTTCAAAAATCTACACATCAGAAAGGGCAGAAACCGGTGCTAGACAGCAACAAGAGGACTTTGCCCAAACAACAGTGGTAAATATCTCCCAGCATCAGTTGTCTCATACACAATTACAATTACTATCAAAAGGATTGTCATTTTGCCCTAATCAACATATTGATTGGTTTCAACTAGAGCTGGATATATATAGTTTTGTTAGAGCTATTAAATTGAAGGTATGGTTTGAGACACAACCGGTTAATACAGTAGTTCATGATACTCTTCCGATACTATCACTTAAAAAATTGGGATTATTTAATAAGAGTGTGTTCCAACCTCCTATAACATCACATGCGATAGAAACCTTTAGAGAACTTGTACAGAAAGACATTGCTTTACTCAGGTCCCAAACATGTGAATTGGGCTTTAAACAGCCTAATATGACTACTCTTGACATATTGGCATTAGATGAGTTGATCCATAACCACGATCTCATTATAAAACCTGCTGACAAAGGTGGAGCGATCGTGGTTATGGATTCAGATATGTACATAAGAGAATGCTATAGACAACTAGCAGATACCAATGTATATAGAGTACTTAATAATGATCCTAGACAGGATATTACAAAAAGGATTACTTTACTTATTAAGACAGCATTAGAGGAGGACATAATTGATCAAATGCTATATAAATTCCTCATCATTGAATTTCCTGTCACTCCTTGCTTGTATTTATTGCCAAAAATCCACAAAGATTTAATGAACCCTCCAGGTCGCCCAATTGTATCTGGCCGGGGTTCATTAATGAGCAACATCTCTATCTTTGTGGACAAAGTGCTAAGAAATTTTGCTATTAACTCTAAATCTTATATCAGGGACACTACTGATTTTTTACAGAAATTAAAATCTATAAAACTACCAGAGGGATCCATTTTAGTCTCCTTTGATGTTACATCTCTTTATACCTCCATTGATCATAACAAGGGGCTTGATGCTGTACGACGTAAATTGATGACTGTAGACTATGACAACGCTACTTGTGAGTTTATTATGTCATTAGTAGAACTTATTCTGACATCCAACTATTTTTTATTTAAAGATAATTATTACATTCAGTTGAAAGGAACGGCCATGGGATCCAATATGGCTCCCACGTACGCCAATATTTTTATGGACAATATTGAGGAGATGTCGGTCTATGTATCCCACCACTTCTCACATGTTTTGAGGTGGTGGCGATACATAGATGACATCTTCCTCATTTGGACTGACACTGCCACTACATTAACTGATTTTCACCAGTTTCTTAATTCGATAGATGATGATATTCAATTTACTATGATACACTCTATGGATAACATCCAATTTTTGGATGTTACTGTATCCATTGTTAATAATACAATTAGAACTAAAATGTATACTAAAGAGACCGATAGGAACACTTTGCTACGATTTGATAGTTGTCATCCAAGAAGTATGGTAAGGTCTTTGCCATACAGCCAAATGATTAGGGCCAAACGCAATACTGACAGACAGGAGGATCTGGATATATCTTTAGACACCATGATTGATAACTTTCTACTAAGAGGTTACCCTAAATCATTACTGTGGACACATAGAAAGAAGATCGATAGTATAGCGAGGGACAGTTTGCTACAGTCTAAAAAACCGTTACTAGATGGAAAGCGGAAACGCATTCAATTTATCTCAACGTATAATGACAAAAGTGGAGATATTTCCAGGATTATGAATAGACATTGGCCAATTATCAGCAATAGCTTTGGACACATAGATGTATTGAATAATGGTCCACTTATGTCTTATAGACGTTCACAAAATCTTCGAGATAGACTGGTGAAAACCAGAATGCCAGAACATAAAAAAGCGGCACAACCTATCTTTAAACCATTAAAACCGGGCAATATCCCATGTTACAGATGTGTCAATTGCACCTTGATGTGCAAAGGGGAATTTTTTAGACATCCAGTGACTGGACAACAGTTTAAAATTAAACACAATTTCACCTGTGACTCAGACTGGGTCATATATGTCCTATGGTGTCCCTGTGGTCTCCTATATGTGGGTGAAACCACCTGTGCCTTTAAAACTCGTCTAAACAATCATCGTTTTTCTATACGCAAAAAGAAACTTGACTTACCTGTGGCTAAACATTTTTCGGAATATGGTCACAATGAAAGGGATCTAACATTCATGATCCTGGACCATGTTCCTCCATTACAATTCGGCGGTGATCGCCATCTGGCATTACACAAAAAAGAATTGAGATGGATATTTTTATTGAACTCCTTAAAACCTTGTGGGCTTAATGTAGAATTTGTTGTAGATAGAATAGCCTGATGATGTCCTCATGTTCTCTTTACTTGGGTCCTTTAGATGTCCTCTTCGGTATGATGATTGTTGACACATTAACATCAATATCTATATTTCTCATTTACTGTCAATGTTTGATAAATACTAAAAATTTATTTTTTGTATTTTTTTAGATTGGAATACCACTCCCAACAGAATTTCGGAACTTCTCTGATTGATTTTTTCAAATAGTAATGTTACTGTGCTATGATATCTGACGGGGCTGTGTTCAATTCATCAAGTCTTATTATATCAATAAAATATGTTCTTTATTTTTCTAGTCTCCTATTTGGTTTAAAGTGATATAGAGATATTATAGTCCTTTGTAAGAAAAGTGAGAAGGATTCTCACATATTTTTTATTTTTTTATGCCTTATACTTTATGAGATACTATGTCACTGATGTGACAATCGGTCCGTTACACGGAGGAGGGTAATGGGACATCCTAGACACGTGAAGACGTAGCTATGTGGTCCCATAGCTCCGGGAACAAGATCGTTCTGGATACTTGATTGTGAACAGAGATCTTTGCACCCACGTGTGGATCGTCCTTAAAAAACTGATATAAAGTTACTGTTGGATATCTTTAATATCTCTATCACTTACCATGAGGAGCATTGACTAATATTCTTACATTTTTTTGCAATTGACTTCTTGACTGACATAGCCTTGTCATTAGGTATCCATGACAGTGTTATAACAGTTGCTTAGCAACCTATGATGCCGTTATAGACGGGTCAGTTCAGTGGAGCGCATTGACACGCATTACATCATATGGATGCGATCGATGCTCTCTGCTGCTGAATGATGATACACTTCCGCCTCGGGGGATTACACTGATGTGTCAAACTTTAATCACCACGAGGGTTGCAGCTGATCGCTGCAATACACTCTTACGAACACATATACTAATGACTGACTAGTTAAATCTGAAGTTCTGATTGGTGAGTGATGATATGACGATATATTTTACACCACTGCTGCATAAATGATTATGATGTAATCAGTTGTTTTTAATGTTTTTGATATTATGTATTGTTACTCACGATGTCACATACACATTTCTGTATTTTCTGTATCATGTTTATTTCTACGATGATACCGTACACTATGTATTATGTATGTTTTCATACACTTTGCACTTTATTGTATTATAATGAGGCCAATTATGTAAAACAGGCTCAACCATATATAAGTTTGTTGAATAGATGTGTCACTAGGCTTGATAAAGATCCTATTGTAGGATTGAAACGTTGCTGTTGTTTTGGATTGAATAAACCACCACTTTCTTCATGTTGGAGTGCTGCAAATCTTCTTCTTCTATATATATATATATATATATATATATATATATATGGTATGTCTGTGTATCAGTGTGATTGATTGATTTTATTAAAAAATATTTTCACTTTTTGAGATACAGCTGCTTTGTATCCTGTATCCGTCAGGTCAGCAGGACTGACAGGATCAGTGACACGCAGGATCCACCTCAAATCTATCACATCTAAGATTATAATTTAGCGCAGGGCCCGTTTCACTGATCCCGTCAGTCCTGCTGACCTGACGGATACAGGATACAAAGCAGCTGTATCTCAAAAAGTGAAAATATTTTTTAATAAAACGTAATTACAAAGTTGCCCCAAACACACATTTTTATTAAAAAAAATATAAAACCGACGTGATTTTTGCGACGTTTTTTCCGTAGACAATGCAGGTTTCGTTTTTTTAGCGTTTTTATACACACCTTTTTTGCTATTTTAGAATTTTTATTCATAAAGTTTGAAAATAATAGTAAAAAAATAAGCTTTTTTACGTTTCAGCTATTTTTTTTTGGTAATAACATTGTTTTACCCTAAAATAGACCTTTTATTTGTAATCGTCATTGTCTACCGTAAATTTTAATATATTACATGTCTATATTAGGGTAATTGGGTCAGCGCTAGCGTTACAACAATGATTGGCGGGGGGGGGGACGTTTTTTTTGGGGGTGGGTATTTTATGTGTATTTATTATTTAATTTTTTTTTGCACTTTACTATTTTTTATTACTATGGTCTGATCCTCAAAGGTCAAAAAAGACTTTTGGGGAACTTTATATATTATTTCTCTTTGTTTTACACCATGTTTTTCCACTGTAACTGGAGCTGCACAGCAGCCCCAGTTACAGGGGAAATCAGCCCTCTCATAGTGACGATTGTCACTAATAGGGCTGTGCTGGGTCTAGTAAGACCCAGCAACAGTCTGCCACTAACGGCACCCGGCAATCATGTGACCAGTCACATGATCACCGGGAGGAATAGAGACAGCGCCGCTGCTGCTGTCTCTATTCCTTTACACAGCGTTCATTGAGCGCTGTGTAAAAGAGATCAGAGAAGACAGAAGCAGCGAAAGCTGCTCCTATCTTCTCCTCAGGGTCCCCTGCAGTCACTGACAGCCGGAGACCCGACATTCAGCTGCCCGATCGCACGGGCAGCAAGTTAAAACCCGAGCCGTAGAAAGTCTATGGCTCGGGTTTTAAGGACCCGTCCCTGACCGCTGGCCGTAAAAATACAGCCAGCGGTCGGGAACCAGTTGGGCAGGAGGATAAGCCTGTACTGACCTCAGCGCCGGTGACCGCCCGCCCGGCTCTTGTCTTGCTGCTTTGGAGTAACAGAACAGCCGTCCGTCGCTGTTCTGTTACTCAATGGCGGCGGCCCGCACTTGTCAGGGAGGCGTGTCCTACCTATTTCCCGGCCAATTCCCTGCTCCTCCTCATCTTCGGCCGTTAGCAGCGCTAGCGCGCTGAATAGATTTAGGAGATGATGTGCGTTTCGGGCTGCCATGGGCCCCCTGGGAGCCTCGGGCCCCGGGCGGCCGCCCGAAACGCCCATATGATAATCCGCCACTGCTTGTCGTCCCCACAGTAGAAGCAGAGACCATTCATTCTGCGAAACTCCCTACGTTGTCGAGGGGACATGGAGGCCCCGAGTTGCATAGGTACCTCCGAGTCCTCCGTGGAGTGGCGAGGAGACGGGACCTTGGGGGGGGATCGCAGAAAAGTCAGAGGGGAGCACATTGAAGCGTTCAAGCTGACGTTCCCTGAGACGTCGGTCAAGTCGTACTGCTAGGGCCATAACCTGGTCAAGGGAGTCAGAAGAGGGGTAGCTAACCAGCAGATCCTTCAGGGCGTCAGATAATCCTAACCTAAACTGGCACCTTAGGGCCGGATCGTTCCACCGAGAAGCTACGCACCACTTTCTAAAATCAGAACAGTATTCCTCAACCGGTCTCCTACCCTGACGTAAGGTCACCAGCTGACTCTCGGCTAACGCAGTCCAGTCAGTCTCGTCATAAATGAGTCCGAGGGCAGAGAAAAAACGATCAACAGAGGAAAGTTCAGGGGCGTCAGGAGCCAAGGAGAAGGCCCACTCTTGGGGCCCTTCCTGGAGTCGGGATATGATGATACCCACCCGCTGGTTCTCGGAACCTTAGGAGTGGGGTTTTAGGCGGAAATACAGTCTGCAACTCTCCCGGAAGGAGAGAAACGTCTTACGGTCCCCTGAGAACCGGTCAGGTAACTTGAGGTCGGGTTCTAGAGGTGAGGTGAGGGGAACTACTAAGGCAGCGTCACCCTGGTTGACCCTCTGGGCCAGGGCCTGGACCTGTAGGGAGAGGCTCTGCATCTGCTGGGTCAGGGTCTCAAGGGGGTCCATGATAGCGTCAGCGTAGGAGAAATGGTAGACTAGGTATAGGCTTGTAATTATGTAATGGCAGGAAGGAGGTGAAGGGAAAGTGAGCCCTAATCTACCCACTGCCCTGTCCCTGCCTACTTGCAACGACCCGCCCTAGGCGACGGGGTACAACTGGGCGGCGGTCCCTACGCTGTCTAAGTGCACGGGAGAACAAACAGGGAACACGCAAGGGAAGGGGAGTAGCCCATGGAACGCCGCGAGGAAACGGAGCGGTGAATGAGTAGTCCGGACCAGGATGAAGTGGAGTATACCCAAAAAACACTGCGAAAATCGCGAGTAGCACAAAAAACGTCTGAAAATCAGGAGCTGTTTTCCCTTGAAAACAGCTCCGTATTTTGAGACGTTTTTGACTCTGCGTGTGAACATACCCTAACTAAACTTTCAGAAAACTTCTGACATGTCATAGGTATTTTCAAAGACTTTCTATTGAGCTGAGCATAAACCAAGTGGCTCAGCGCTCACCCGAGCAACCGGTGGGGGTCTCTACAGGGGGCACTGTGTGTGACACGATCTACAGAGGGCGCTGTGCATGACACTCTAAAGGGGGCGCTGTGTGTGGCACTATCTACAGAGGGTTCCGTGTGTGGCATTTTCTATAGTGGGCGCTGCGTATGTGGCACTCTCTACAGGGGGCACTGTGTGTGACACTCTCTACTCTCTGACCTGCACTTCTTTTTTGCGGGCGTTTTTTTACGCGGCCATTTTTCATAACGGCCTCGTAAAAAAATGGCCCGTCGGAACAGAACGCCGTTTTTCCCATTGAAATCAATGGGCAGATGTTTGGAGGCGTTCTGCTTACGATTTTTCGGCCGAAAAACGACCGAAAATAAGCCGTGTGAACATACCCTTGGACGTTATCGGTGGGGGTCCGAGCAATGAGATCCCCACCGGTTGCTCGGGTAAGCGCTGAGCCGCTTGGTTTATGATCAGCTCAATAGAAAGTCTATGACCCCGTACACCAACCGCTCGGCTTTCTGAGAAAAGCCAATCAGAAACCAAGCGGCTCAGCGCTCACCCGAGCACTTCTGACACTTCATTTTAGTGTCTCAGTGCTCGGACCTGCACGGATCAAAACTTCTGACAGGTCACTATTTTTTTGAAAGTTTAGTTACCCTTTAACACTTGAGCGACAGCAGCAGTCCACAAGATTGCATGTAATGTATTAATTTGGACCGTAGCAATAGTTAAAATAAATCAGTAGCACTACAAAAAGTCTGGGTGTAGCCCCGACCCAACACTTGCTGTTTTGTTGTTTTCAATGTCATACATGTGTAGCTGCTGCCATCTGCTGGTAGTATCTACATATTACATCACTACATACATGTAGAATATGCAACCACACCTGGCCTCTGGAATTAGGAAGAAGGACTATACCTTATAATAGGCCCCAGTTATTCTAATCTTTGATTATAAATGATATTCCTAAATCATATGTGGAGATGTGTACCGTCGTTTTTAGCAGCACTGCATTAGTCGTTACACTGTGAATGTCAGAACATCTGATAAACGTTGTGGTTGCATTATATGTCAATTCCAGAGGGGATCTAGAAGAACATCTGGCGTGCACTGCGTTTGTGACAGTCACTCACTGCGGCTTGTACATAGAAACTCTGGTAATGAATAAAGCAAAGGACCTGTTCACATCTGCGTTGGAGGTTCCGTTTGGGGTTTCTGTCGCAAATCCGGCAGAGATTACCGGAAACAATAGCGCAGCATGCTGCGCTAATTTTTCCGGTCAAACCATGGACATTGGACAGCCGACGGAACCCATTAACCCCTTACAGTCCAAGCTAATTTTTTTTTCCATTTTCGTTTCACACTCCCCGCCTTCTACGAGCCATAATTTTTTTATTTTTCCGTCAATGGTGTAGAGTAAAGGCTTGTTTTTTTGCGGGAGGAGTTGTAGTTTCTATCGGCGCCATTTAAAGTACCATATAATGTACTGGAAAACTGAAAACATTTATATATGGGGTGGAATTGGTAAAAACTGATTCCTCCTTTCTTTTGGGTTTCATATTTAAGTTTTTTAACCGTGCGGTAAAAATGACTAACTTTATTCTGCTGGTCAATACGATTACGTCGATACCAGATTTATATAGGATTTTTAATGTTTTACTCCTTTTAAAAATAAAAAAACTTTTTGTTTTTTCCATATTCTGAAAGCCATAACTTTTTTATTTTTTCGCCAATTGAGCGGTGTGAGGGCTTATTTTTGCGGCACGAGCTTTGGTTTTTATTGGTACCATTTTTTAGTACATACTATATGACTTTTTGATCACTTTTTATAACTTTTTTTTCACCGCTAAGTTGACCAAAAAACAGCGATTCTGGAGTTTTATATTTTTTTCTTTTTACAGCATTCACCATGCGCATTGAATAATGATATATTGCAATAGTTTGGACTTTTACGGAACCAGCAATACCAATTTTGTTTATTTTTTATATTACTTCAGAGGAAAATTGGAAAAGGTTTTTTTTTTTAGCTTTTATTTATTTGTTTTTTTACACAAACTATTAGGGTATGTGCACACGATAACGACCATTACGTCTGAAATTACGGAGCTGTTTTCAGGAGAAAACAGCTCCATCATTTCAGACGTAATTGCTCGTAATTGACGGCCGTAATTTGGAGCTGTTCTTCATTAGATTCAATGAAAAACGGCTCAAATTACGTCCAAAGATGTGTCCTGCACTTCTTTGACGAGGCAGTCAATTTACGCGTTGTCTTTTGAAAGCGACGCGTAAAATTAAAGGTCGTCGGCACAGTACGTCGGCAAACCCATTCAAATGAATGGGCAGATGTTTGCCGACGTATTGGAGCCATATTTTCAGGCGTAAATTGAGGCATAATACGCCTCATTTACGCCTGAAAATAGGTTGTGTGAACCCAGCCTTAGTCCCCCTAGGGAACGTGAACCAGCAATTTCTGATACAATACACTGTGATACAGTGGCAGGGCTTAACAGACGCAGAGTGAAGGCAACCCTGGGGGCCTTCATTAGGCCCCTGGACTGCTATGACAACCATTGGCACCCCACAATCGCGTTGTGGGGGTGCCGATGAGCTGTCAGTGGGGGCCGCCCCCTCTCTATAACGCCTCAGATGCTGCAGTTGTGATTTGAGCAGGATAAAAAAACGGCTGAAAATGAGAGGCTGTTTTCTCCGTATTTGACAGCTGTATTTTGTTTAGCGTGTGAACATACCCTTGCTCAGTAATTCCAGGTCTTTTGATCATTGGCAAGTGCCAGGAACACCAGGACTGAAAATGCAGTTGGGTATGTAGTTAGAATTGTTGCCAGCAAGCAGTGTTAGGGCAGATTCAGACGAACGTTGCGTTTTTGCGCGCGCAAACAACGCGGCGTTTTGCGCGTGCAAAAAACATTTGACAGCTGCGTGTGTCATCCGTGTATGATGCGCGGCTGCGTGATTTTCGCGCAGCCGCCATCATAGAGATGAGGCTAGTCGACGCCCGTCACTTTCCAAGGTGCTGAAAGAGCTAACTGATCGGCAGTAACTCTTTCAGCACCCTCGACAGTGAATGCCGAACACAATATCGAGAAACCTGTTAAAAAAAAGAAAAAGTTCGTACTTACCGAGAACTTCCCTCCCGGTTGTTGCCTTGGTGACGCGTCCTTGGTGACGCGCATCTCTTGACATCGGGCCCCACCTCCCTGGATGACGCGGCAGTCCATGTGACCGCTGCAGCCTGTGCTTGGCCTGTGATTGGCTGGAGCTGTCACTTGGACTGAATTGTCATCCCGGGAGGTCAGACTGGAGGAAGAAGCCGGGAGTTATCGGTAAGTCAGAACTTCGTTTTTTTTACAGGTTCATGTTTATTGGGATCGGTAGTCACTGTCCATGGTGCTGAAACAGTTTAACTCTTTCAGCACCCTGGACAGTGACTATCTCCTGACGTCGCGTACCGGAATTTTTTTTGCCGGGTTCGGCCAAAACGAGTTCGGCCGAACCTGGTGAAGTTCGGTTCGATTGTCCGGGTTCGATCATCTCAAAGACACTCCATATGGATGTTTGGAAACAGAAAAGCACGTGGTGCTTTTCTGTTTACATTCATCCTTTTGACAGCTGGTGCACTGTTTCAGTCGGTTCGCACGGAAGTGCTTCCGTGCGACCTGCGTGGTTTTCACGCACCCATTGACTTCAATGGGTGCGTGATGCGCGAAATATGCGGAGATATTGAACCTGTCGCGTTTTGTACGCAGCGAACAAACGCTGCGCACAAATCACGCACTGTTTGAATTGCCCCATTGACTTCTATAGGGCTGTGCGTGGCGCGCGAAAAATACGCGGCCTGCACGCACGAAAATCACGCTCGTGTGAATCCCCCCTTAGGATAAAATACCCTGGACTTTGTAGCTAAAATACTAGCTCATTAAGAGTGCAGACATGGAAGGTCCCTAAGGCCAGGGCTACACCTGGACTTTTTGCATTACCACTGATTGCTCGATCGCTGTTCCTGGCCATTAGTGCCGGGTGTCAGCTGTAATACACAGCTGACACCCACAGTGTATGGAACACGCTCAGCACTTCATTCTTCTCCTGCTGCACCATGACGTGCACTTACGTCAAGGTGCGTTAAGGGGTTAAACTCAATAGGTTCTGTCAGCCACCGGTGACGTCCGTTCTGCAACGTAATCGTTGGTTCCGTTATTCCCTTGTTCTGCTCTTCTGACGGAGCAAAACAACGGAATGGCACAACACAGATGTGAACAGGCCCTAAGTCACAACAAATCTAAGATTGGTTGCCAGGAATATAATTGCCAAAAGTATGTGAACGTCTAATTTTCTATAAATAGCTCCTTACAAAGCCATGGGTATTATGGAGTTGGTCCACCTTGTAGACACTGAACCGTTTAGAGAAAGCGTCATGGACTGCAAGGGTTAATTATAAAGGAGTTATCGTATACAAAAAATGCCCAGGACGAGGATTGGTTTACAAGTTGTAAGAGGGGTGTGGTAAATGTAATAAAAGTGAGGGGTCTCGGGCAGAACGCCCTCTGACCTTCAGTTACAGCGTGAGGAACACCCGCTCTCCCTCCCCTTGTGTTTTTGGTTTTTGGTTTTCAGGATTCTGCGGTTTTCTGATTTCTTTTGCAGATGTCACAGCTGGCGGAAAGTACGGCTATGAAGGCAGAGTTAGAACCCTACATGCCTGATGGATAACAGCGATCATCGGCATTACAGGATTAAGAGGAGAAAGGAGATAAGGATGTCTTCATGCCGATGTGTGATGTAAACAATAAAGCTGTGGCCACTTCCACATTTCAAAAAAGGTGACTACGTTTTATTATAGGATAAATAATGGTTGTAAGATCCTGGGCAAATAAGGTTGGTGAAATATCCTGGCAGTCCTTTGCTGCTAGTTACTACAGCGAGCACTCTTCTGGGGAGGCTTTCCACATGGTGATCGGCCGCCCTGTTGGGTGATGGACCCTGGCTCACAGTCAGCAGCAATGTTTTTTTGATGTTGTTCTGTTTTTGTGTTAATGCATTGTAACATTTACGCTTTGGATTGTACGGTACAGGAGATGATGATTGGCTTTACGGAATTATATTGTTTGGCGTTTGGATGTACAGTGTGGAAGTTATTTTGGCTGCTCTACTTTGCGCACTGTGGCTACGTCATGTCCTGATGCTGGGGGTCACGTTTTCTCTATAAAACGGGGATGTTCACATCAGTAAGTGTTCAGGAAGAAGATTGGGGAGAACCTGAACTGCGTACAGCGAGAGAGCTGCTACAGAGCTCTGGCGGGAAGTGTGTGGAACTGCTGAGGAAACTATGTTTCTCCCCGTAATTGTGTGGGAGTTGTACCATGGTGGATACGGACAGGATGGTCTCCACGAAGCAAGGAGCAAGACAGTTTCGGGCCTACTGGGTCTTACTTTGCCAGACCAACTCAAGTATCTAAGAGGAGTCCCCCTTTGCCCACTGCGACAGCAAACAAAGCCAGCCAGCCAGTCATCATCATCTGCCTGCCTGAATCGTGTCTAATGCCTCATGCACACGAAAGTGTGCGCTGGCCGAGTCCCGTCAGTGATCCGTGGAAAGATAGGACATGTCCTATCTTTCCACGGATGTGAGAATCAGGTCTGTTTTCACAGACCCGATTCACCCGCTAAAGTGAATGGGTCCATGACGACTATCGGGTGCCACTTGGATGCCGTTAAAAACGGCCCGAGTGGCACATCGGTTGTGTGCAAGAGGGCCTAGACTGTGCCTCTCATATTTGGAGAAAGTGAACTTTGTGTTTTCCCTGCTCTGGCTGGTTGACTTGAGGACACCGGTAGAGTAAGGCTGGGTTCACACAGAGTTTTTTGCAGGCAGAAAATCTGCCTCAAAATTACGTTTGGAATTTTGAGGCAGATTTTGCTCCGCCTGCACGCAGATTTTCGTTGCGATTTTCGCCCGCGGCCATTGAGCGCCACGGGCAAAAAATGTAGCGACATACGCTTTCTCTGCCTCCCATTGATGTCAATGGGAGGTCAGAGACGTAAATGCCTGAAGATAAGGCATGTCGCTTTTTTTTCCCGCGAGACGGTTTTTCCGCTCGCGGGGAAAAAACGCCTCCGTCTCCCATTGAAATCAATGGGAAGCATTTTCGCCCGTTTTTTGGCGCGGTTTCCAGGTCAAAAAACGTGTAAAAAACTCTGTGTGAACTTACCCTAAAGTTTCAGTTTGCAACTGATCTCCTGCTTCATACCAGCTTTTTCATGACACACCTAGGAGGAGAAAGGGCCCATGCACCACCCAGGCCCCCACCTTACATGGACATAAAGAAAAAGATAACTTTTTTAGAGAGGTTTTCATGTGGTGCCTTCATCTCTAGGGGGGAAAGAACAAATAGGGGTCAACAGTCAGAGGAGCAGAGGCTAAGACAATGGGAAATTAGCCTCATTGGAGGAAATTTCTATACAGCGCTGCAGAATATGTTGGTGCTATATAAGCAATGGTAAAATAAAAAAAAATAAAAAGGCTCAGGATACCTCCTGTATGCAAGGCCCATGAACAGTATGTGAACATGCATTTTTACAACTCTAGCACTGATAGGGTCCTATATCTCCAGCAGTATGTAAACCTAACCATATATAGGTGCCCATGAGCGTAAATTTTTAGATGCCATTTTCACAATGTGCCAGGTGTCTACTTTTAAAAAATATTTGGGTACAGGGCTATGATGTGATTTTTTTAAATTTGATAATTCATTTGTGGTTTTTTATGTACGTATTTTGAAAGTGTGAAAATTGTCTCGCAAATCATGACAGTAAAAGGGTTAATGGGCCAGTAAGCTCCCCCTACAGCCAGTAACAAAAGTATTATTGTTTACATTTCGCTAATACACTATCTTGGTTATAATATTTGCCTATAGCAACAGGTAACATTTCATGAGACAGAACATATCATATTCTGTCTAATTTTTTTGCACCTCTAACTCCAGAACTACCAGTGCAGGTAAGATACTTTCTTTTTCTGTGTTTTTAGGAGAAGAAAGGATTTTTAAGATTCATGGACAGACCTTTAAAGTGCCAGTTAGGTGACTTACGCAGTTCAAGAAGTTCTTAAGGCAAACTATTACAGACACTTACATAAGTCAAGCTGACAATTCTCTACACTTCTTTTTAAAGACATAAAAAAGGACACCAGTCAGACCTTCTACCTCGGGATAATAAGAACTATTCTCATTGCCTGAAAATGGATTATATTAAAAGTGTTAATGCGCAACTCATCTATCCTCAATTTTCTTCGTTACAAGACTATATAGAACTACTTCTTGCATTTCAGTTTTTCATGACATTTCCAGGCAACCGCCAAAATTTGCATTGCAAAATGATCTCTTAGAGATATGGTCTTCCCAAAGAAAAGGGCCAACATGTATAGGATATACCGTATATATCGGCGTACAAGACGACTTTTTACACCCTTAAAAAAATGTCAAAAGTGTGGGGTCGTCTTATATGCCGGATATTGTCTTGTACACAGGTTGTTTCTTACCTTGTGAGCCTGCAGTCCGGTACACAGGCTCCCGGGATGCACGGAATCCGCCACGGATCTGAGGGAAGCCGGTATTAGCCGCCAGGGAACATCTCTGTAAGCCTCCGTAGATCTCCCTTTCCTCTCATTCCCTGCCTCTTAGATCTCGCGCGATGAAGCAGCCTATCTGCGCATGCGCGAGTTCAAAGAGACAGAGAGTCCTGGGTCCTGCCGCCGATGTCCATAGTGAAGCGCTCCTGCACGAAATGGTGAGTATATCTTAAATTCTATATTTTAAGGGTAAAAGTTGGGGGTCGTCTTATACGCCCAGTCGTCTTATACGCCGACATATACGGTAATGGAATTAAAAAATTTGGCACAGAAAAAATGTGGTGTCGATCAGTGGTGGTCTTCTCAAAGAGGTAATTTCTTGGAGAGGTGGAGGCACCAGACGAACATGGGCAGATATTGTGGCTAACTGGACTTGGGGGCTCATGGAATTGCAGTAAACATGCTCTACGGTTCTTAATCCAAGGGTGGGTAGACAATGGGTCGCTTGGGACTCTGTTGCTCAAGGGTCCACATGCACCTGGAATCGACCTTGCGGAGATGTTTCACTGTATATATGTTTAGAAGCTGGACCATGAAGCCACCTTAAAGGAGAATATCCCTTTATATATGCTTTGGAAGACCGTCTCCATATACCCACTTACTCTGGAGGACCACATGCACTTAATGTGTTACATAGTCGGCCCATTGACTGCAGCTGGTGCTGTGTGCATCTATACTAATCAGTTAGCAGGTGTCACGATCTGGGGGTATGTGGACCCACTAGGCCGCACCGCCAAAGTTGAGAAGCAGCTGGCCAAACAACAGTCCATGAAGTTTATGCAAAGTCCTTAGTACAAGAGTATTTGTAAGAGTCCAGACAGTAGCAGAGGCTTTGGCACAGATGGAACTTGAGGTGCCAGATGACACCAGACGTGGCAGATGATACTTGACGTGGTATCTGACAGCAGGCGTGACATGACACAACACGACTTCAACACTAGATAAGGCGCTTCAACCAACACAGCACAGGATACAGGATACCGGAAGCAGGATACGGGGACACTGGGAACAGGATAACACTAAGGGACCATTTGCTAAGACTAACATGGGAATACAATAACAACAACATTCAGGCAAGGAATGGAAGGGCAGAAACCTTTTATAGTCCAGGGTGATCTGGGCATAATTGGGTAATTTAATGATTGTGCGCATGCTGGCCCTTTAAGTCCAGGGATGAGCGCGCACCCTAGAGGAAGCAACAGAGCTGTGTAGCTGCAAGTGCTGGCTTCTCCTGGGTGGGAGATGCCGGCAAGATGATAGAGGTCTGCGGTCGCAGCCGTCAGGAGGTAAAGGGAGGCGGCGGTCCGTGGCCGTTACATCAGGGCTGTAGCAGCTGATCCCTACGAGTCCAAGCAACAAGACAGTAATCAGCTAATGTTTTGGAGACGCGGCTGCTGCACAGGGGTTATCCCAACCAGTCAACTTTAGTATTTTACACAAATCACTTTTTCCTCCCCACCTTCCAAGAGCCGTAGCTTTTTACTTTTCCATCACCTTAGCCAAAGGAGGGCTTTTTTTTTTGTTGCAGGACAAGTTGTAGTTTTTAATGGCACCATTTATTGCACCATATAATGTTCTGATAAACGTAAAAAAAAAAAGTGTTGTAAAATTGAAAAAAACAACGCAGTTCAACCATAGTTTTAAGCATTTTGTTTTTAATGCGTTGACTGTGCAGTAAAACTTGCATGTTAACTTTATTCTGCGGGTCAATATAATTGCAGCGATACACAACTTAAAGGGAACCTGTCATCCGCATTTCACCTATTAAACCAGCAATACCTGGTGGTAGTGGGTGAAAAATCATTTTTATGTAACCTATAATTGTCTTCTAAATAGCTCTGTACCTTTAGTATTTAATTTTTTGTGTTCCCGCGCCTTATGCTAATGAGCATAAAAGTAAATAAAATATCTTCATCCCTCAAGTCTTTCCGAGTTAACCCCGCCTCCTTATTTTTGATTGACAGCTCCCCGCCTCCCCCCCGCATACACGAAATCCCACGCTTGCGCATCGATGTCCTGTTCTGGTGCGTGCGCAGTAACTACATTTGAGGCCCGGACGAAGCAGGAAAAGGGTGTCGGACCATACATGACGGGTGCATGCGCGCTATCTCAGGCGAGATTTCAGCACTCAGGGCGGGCCAGTTTTTCGGCGGTGGGTGGGCATAAGAAGTGGAATGAACGAGACTGTCGATTATTGCAATAAAAGGCGCAAAATGTTTACAGACCGATATTTACAGTCGGAGGAGGAGTTTAGGAGAGGGGATAACGACAATGAACTTTTGACAGCAGCGGCCAGTGAGGGGTGAATAGAGTTCAATAGGTGAAATGCTGGTGACAGGTCCCCTTTAAAAAGTTTTATTTTATGTTTTACTACTTTTATAAAATAAAAACAATTTGTTTAAAAATATGTTTTTTGTGGCGCCATATTCTGAGACCTAAAACAGTTTTATTTTTCCATTGATGTAGCGATGTGAAGGCTTGTTTTTTGCAGGGCAAGCTGTAGTTTTTATATGTGTTGTATTTTGTATGTATTTTAAGATAGATATGACTGTTTGATCACCTTTTACTTCATTTTTTTTGGGGGGGGAAGCGAGGTAACCAAAAAACAGCAATTTTAGCATTGTGAATTTTTTTCCCCCTACATCATTTATCATGGTATTTTTAGGCCTTGTCCACACATAGTTTTTTGTCGCGATTTTTGCCACAGAAACCGCGGCAAAGAACGCCTAAAATTGCCTCCCATTGATTTCAATGGGAGGTGGAGGCGTTTTTTTCTCGCGAGCGGCATAAAACGTTGGCAGGAAAAAGAAGAGGCATGCCCTATCTTGAGGCGTTTTCCGCCTCAAAAACCCCATTGAAATCAATGGGAGACGGAAAAAACGCAGCAAACAGCCGCAGAGTTTTTTTACGGGTTTATTTTACACATTTTATGGCAAAAACCGCTCGCGTTTTTTTCCTTTGCCTGTTGCAGAAAGAGGCAAAAGAACGCGACAAAAAATGCCTGTGGTGCAAAACTACTTAAAAAAGCTGATCTTTCCAGGCCGAATTTTCTGCCTGCAAAAAAACTCAGTGTGAACAGGGTCTAATAGTTCAGACTTTTATTGGCACGGCGATACCAATTATGTATATTTTTTATTGTTTATATTATTTTATGTAAAAAAGTGGAAAAAGGTTTTTTTTACTTTTATTTTTTGTTTTCTTTTATTAAAATCTTAGTCAACCTTTTTACTTTTTATTTTAGTCCCCCATGGGGACTTTACCATGGGATCGATGGAACCCTCGTGCAATACACTGCAATACTTATGTATTGCAGTGTATTGCCTTTTTCTGTGCTCCCGTTAGGCCTCGTGCATACTTCCATCACCGTTATCACGGCCGTTTTGGACGGATCCGTGTGCCCGTTTTAGCGACCGTGTGATTTCCGTGTGCACTCCGTGTTTCTGTTTCCGAGCGCCGAGCATGGTACTGTCCAGGGTGCTGAAAAAGTTAATGGGCTGCACTGATCGGCGGTAACTATTTCAGCACCCTTGACAGTGACTAGCGCTGAAGAATGACCATGCTTGGTGCTCGCAAAATACAATTTTGCGAGGCTGTAGTGGCGGTCACGCAAGTCTGGATGACGTCAGAAGGCCGGCCTCCAGGGATGACGCTTCATCCCACGTGACGGCCTCTGCAGCCGATCACATGCTGCAGCGGCCACATGGACTGCCGCGTCATACAGAAAGGTCGGACTGGAGAAAGAAGAGGGACTCGTCACCAAGACAACGACCGGGTACGTATGAACTGCTTTTTATTTTATTTTTATCAGCAGCCTCTTCTCTCTATCAGTGATGGATAGAGAGAAGTGGCTGCCGATTAGTGTAATATATCTGTAATGTACTTCTGCCCGCCCGGCGTTTGCTAGGCAACGGCTCCATCATACACGGACGGCATACGGATGCCTTCTGTGTACCTTCAGTTTTTTTGACGGCCCCATTGACTTGCATGGGCCTCACGGTCACGGAATCTCAGACCAAAGTATGACATGCTCTACTTTTGATCGGAACGGAGCAACGGGACCGTCAAAAAAAAATTAAGTGTGCATGGCCCCATTGAAATGAATGGGTCAGGGTGCTAGCCGTCAGAAAAACGGCTAGCACCCTGAATTAAAATACTGAAGTGGGCATGAGGCCTAAAGCATTGCCTCTGGCAGGGCTTAGTAATATAGCACAGAAGCCAGACCTAGAGGCCATCACTAGGCTCTGTCTGTCATGGCAACTTCTCTGCACCTTGCAATTTTGTCTCTGGCTTGGCTATTGGGGCACATGGGGAGTTTAACGCTCAGGTTCCGGGGTCACTATTGATTATGCCATCTGAGGGGCTAAACGCGCTCCCGATCTCTTGGAGGCCGCAGGCCTAAACCAGGCTGTGTTCTACAAGAGCAAACGGCGGAACAGGGAGCCAAATGACCAGGGGTTAGCTTGCAAATTTTAGCCTGGGAGCAAGCACACAGCACTGGCCCACTGGGGGCACTGGGCATTTGGCGAGTTTGCTCCCCTAAATCCGCCCCGTAAGAACTCTGCTACCTGTCAACTGAAAAATCATCCGCCAGAAGGAAAAATGTTTCATGATGGCGGAGTACAAGAAAGCCTCACCTGGGAATTAGACCTTCTTGTACTCCGCCATGGGGAATTTTTTTTCCCTCTGGCAGATGACTTATCAGTTGACAGGTAGCAGAGTTACATGAAGGGGAATTATTTTTCCTTGACCTCTAGTTTCTATTCTGGCGCAGGGCAGGAGAAAAAGACAAAAGACTGCTCTAGGTGAGTTAAAGTTTTTTTCTTTTTTTACACTGCTAACTTTTTTTTTGGTAGGTTCAGCTCGACCGTTTGGACTACATTGTAGATTCATTGAATTACTTCAATGATCTACTTTTTTTTTTCTTTTTAAATAAAATGCTGAACGAGGGTTGCATGGGGGAGTTTTGATTTCAATAAAAAAAAAAATTCTTATGTGTTTTTTTTAACACTTTATTAAGGCCTTACTAATGGCCTCTGTCTGATTGACAGCATTTAATTACTAAGGCTGGGGCTTAGCATTAGCCAGTAAAAAGGCTAGCACTAAACCCCATTATTACCCCGGTTCCCACTGCCGCCACGGATACCGGGAAGAGCCGAGTACGACCCAGTACCTGACCAATGCTAAGTACTGGCTAGCGCTAAGCCCTGCCTTAGTAATGGACGCTCTCAATCAGACAGCTGCCATTACTAAGGCGGTAATGAAGTATTAAAAAGCAAACAGACATATATAAAAATTATTTTATTGAAATAACAACTCTTCCACACAATCCACTTTAACAATTTTATAAAAAAAATAAAATCTTAAATCGGCAAAGTAGTCCAACGAACCTACGACGTAGTCCAAATGGTCCAGCAGAACCTGCAAAACAAAAATGAGCAGTATGAAAAATAAAGATGCTGCCCCCACAGACGTACACATGAATAAATAGTTACTTTAGGAAACATATTAAAATAACTAGAAAAGATAGGCCCATGAAATAAAACATATCAAATAAGAAAATATTTTTAAAAATTATAACACCTTTCCTTTAAGGAGAACCTTTCACCTGCCCATACATGTGCAGCTGAGTGCAGCATGTAACAGGCAGGGCTGCACAAACTCTGGGGCACTTTACATTTTTTTTCCTAGCCTCCTTCGTTATTTACATATGTGTGTCGTAATATTTGGCGCCCGATCTTGAAATAACCCCCTGAAGTCTCAATGGGGCGGTAATTGGCAAGGGGGCGTTCAACGTCGCTGTGACACTGTCCAATCAGCTACGGACAGTGTCACAGCAAGAGCTGGAGAGAGGAGAGCGTGTGCGGGGAGCTCCGTCGCCACTACGGAACAGAAGAGGAGAAGAAAAATTTGAATTCTTTTTCTGTTCCATGGCATCGGAGCTGTACACGAAAGCGGGCGGGCATGCACGCACACTCTCACTCTTTAGCTCTCGGCAGACAAAGACGACAAGGCTGATCTCTCACGAGAGATCACACAGTCTTGTACTTGCCTGCCAATAGCTGATGAGTGAGAGAATGCGCTCCGAACGAGGCCGAAAGCTGAAACCAGAGTAAGTGAGCTTATTTTCCATGAATGAATGTTAATCATCTAAGGTTTCGTTGTACGACAATGTTAGATACATTGAATGGTATTTTTTATAGTAGTTACTTTTTGACCGGGGATGAACCCTTCTGGTTATTAAGAAATACATATGGAAGACAAATAAGTAAATAGAGAAGCTTGTGTGAGTACGGCTTGTACAATAGGATTATGGAAAAGATTACAAATGTAAACAAAGACCAATATTGACTTTTTTTACATGTGTTGAAAAATACAGAACATGAGAATATATATATATATATATTTACATAATCAGAGGCATGTATTTGTTTCTGGGGCAAACAGAATAGAACATTCGAAGTTTATTTTTGTGCTAATATCCTTATAGGGACCTGATTATGTTTAATATAATTTGTAGGGACAAGAAACTGTCCCTACATTAATTATTAACCCTATAATATTTCATGTTTATGTATGTCCCATTGAAAGCCTTTAAAGATATAAAAGATATCGTTCCCACTTTGTGGTTTAAAATAGTGTTTGCTTTCGATGGAAGGGAAAGGAGAGGATATAGCAGTTGAATGAATTAAGTTAAAGCTAACTATTTGATTTCATAATTATTTGTTTTAATAGTGAAACATTAACTCTTTCTTCAGATTTAGTCCATGTGGATGTCTAGTTTTCAGGCGGTATATCCAATACGCTTCCCTTCCTAGAGTTTTGTGCTTTAAATTTCCTCCTCGTCTGGGTACGTGTACCTTCTCAATAGCATAACATTTAAAAGTGTTAGTGGATCTGTTGTGATAATTAATAAAATGTTTAGCTGCACTAGATGTGTTGGTAATATTGGGGTTTCTGATGTAACTTAGATGTTCCAATACTCTCATTTTGAATTTACGACTTGTGCAGCCTGTGTATTTTAAGTTACAGTCTGTGCATTCTAAGAGATAGACTACAGCTTCACTATTACAATTAATATAGTTTTTGATGGAGAAATTGTTTGTATCTGTAGAGTCTGTAAAAGTTTTTTTCGGGGAAGCATAGGAGCATATTTTATTTTTTCTTCCAGCCAAGTGGTTTTACGTTCGTCTGGTTGTAACATTGAAGGAGACAAGAAATTACCTAGAGTGGGAGCTTTACGGGCTACAACTCTACACCCATCTTTTAAAATATTCTCCAACACCTAATCTTCCATGAGGATTGGTAAGTGTTTGACGATAATATTTTTTACTTTCATAAATTGATTGCTGTGTTGTAATATTAGAGTCGTTTATTTGTATTGGACACTGTAGAATGTTTGATATCAGTAAGCAGGTTGTCTCTAGTTTTCTTTTAAATAGGGCTTGAGACCCCTGCCCTAGAGATACCCCTATTCATCAACTACTTCAACTCCAATTCAGATAACCTCAAATTCACCTATACCTATCATACAAACAATACAATTTTTTTAGATCTAGAACTGAAAGGAACTGACGGAGAAATAATATACACTAAAACACATCGTAAACTGATTTCAGGAAATACAATACTTCATGCAAAAAGCAACCACCCAAAACAAACAATAACATCTATCCCTGTATGTGAAATGCACAGGGCAAAACGTAACTGTAATACCCAAACTAGTTATGAAACAGAACAACAAGTAATTTCAAAAAGATTACAAAAACGAGGGTATCCCCATTGGACACTCAAAAGAGCAGTGTCAATTACTTAAAAAAAAAAACTAGAGACAACCTGCTTACTGATATCAAACATTCTACAGTGTCCAATACAAATAAACGACTCTAATATTACAACACAGCAATCAATTTATGAAAATAAAAAATATTATTGTCAAACACTTACCAATCCTCATGGAAGATCAGGTGTTGGAGAATATTTTAAAAGATGGGTGTAGAGTTGTAGCCCGTAAAGCTCCCACTCTAGGTAATTTCTTGTCTCCTTCCATGTTACAAGCAGACGAACGTAAAACCACTTGGCTGGAAGAAAAAGGCTTTTTCAAATGCGGTACACATCCGTGTAAAATATGCTCCTATGCTTCCCCGAAAAAAACTTTTACAGACTCTACAGATACAAACAATTTCTCCATCAAAAACTATATTAATTGTAATAGTGAAGCTGTAGTCTATCTCTTAGAATGCACAGACTGTAACTTAAAATACACAGGCTGCACAAGTCGTAAATTCAAAATGAGAGTATTGGAACATCTAAGTTACATCAGAAACCCCAATATTACCAACACATCTAGTGCAGCTAAACATTTTATTAATTATCACAAGAGATCCACTAACACTTTTAAATGTTATGCTATTGAGAAGGTACACGTACCCAGACGAGGAGGAAATTTAAAGCACAAAACTCTAGGAAGGGAAGCGTATTGGATATACCGCCTGAAAACTAGACATCCACATGGACTAAATCTGAAGAAAGAGTTAATGTTTCACTATTAAAACAAATAATTATGAAATCAAATAGTTAGCTTTAACTTAATTCATTCAACTGCTATATCCTCTCCTTCCCCTTCCATCGAAAGCAAACACTATTTTAAACCACAAAGTGAGAACGATATCTTTAAAGGCTTTCAATGGAACATACATAAACATGAAATATTATAGGGTTAATAATTAATGTAGGGACAGTTTCTTGTCCCTACAAATTATATTAAACATAATCAGGTCCCTATAAGGATATTAGCACAAAAATAAACTTCGAATGTTCTATTCTGTTTGCCCCAGAAACAAATACATGCCTCTGATTATGTAAATATATATATATATATTCTCATGTTCTGTATTTTTCAACACATGTAAAAAAAGTCAATATTGGTCTTTGTTTACATTTGTAATCTTTTCCATAATCCTATTGTACATGCCGTATTCACACAAGCTTCTCTATTTACTTATTTGTCTTCCATATGTATTTCTTAATAACCAGAAGGGTTCATCCCCGGTCAAAAAGTAACTACTATAAAAAATACCATTCAATGTATCTAACATTGTCGTACAACGAAACCTTAGATGATTAACATTCATTCATGGAAAATAAGCTCACTTACTCTGGTTTCAGCTTTCGGCCTCGTTCGGAGGTTCAAAAACACCCACTAGACATGGCACGTGCCGACTTTCTCTTTCTGCGTTCCAAGTAAATTACTGTGAAATGCATTCAAATCCACCTGTTACTGACCGGATATAAACCCCAATCATGTTGTCATAACTTTCACTTCAGCCATGATTAACCCCTTAATGACCGCCGATACGTGTTTTTACGGCGGTCATTAGTGGGCTTTATTCTAGAGTGCCGCCAAACTACGTCGCTGCTGTAGAATAAAGTAAACAGAGCAGGGAGCCGTGAAATCTCCCTGCTCTCAGCTGCCAGAGGCAGTTGAGGGCTGGGGGCGTCCCTGCTCTGCCGGGTGAGATAGATATTAGTATCGATCTCACCCGTTTAACCCTTCAGATGCGGTGCACAATAGCGAGCACCGCATCTGAATGGTTTTGGAGAGAGGGACGGAGCTCCCTCTCATCTCACTGACACCCGGCGATAAAATCGCCGAGTGTCTGTGTCTTCTATGGCAGCCGGGGGTCTAATAAAGACCCCCAGGTCTGCCTGGAGCGAATGCCTGCTAGATCATGCCGCAGGCATGACCTAGCAGATGCCTGTCCGTTTTAAACGAACAGGCAGTAATACACTGCAATACAAAAGTATTGCAGTGTATTATAATAGCGATCGGAGGATAGTGAAGTCCCCTAGTGGGACTAGTAAAAAAGTAAAAAAAGTTTAATAAAGTTAATAAAAAAAAAAGTGAAAAAAAAAAAATGAAAAACCCAGCTTTTCCCCTTACAAAATGCTTTACTATTAAAAAAAACTACAATAAAGCAAAAAAGTTACACATATTTGGTATCGCCGCGTCCGTAACGACCCCGACTATAAAGCTGTTACATTATTTAACCCGCACGGTGAACGTCGTAAAAAATAAAATAAAAAACAATGGAAACATTGCTGTTTTCTGTTAATCCTGACTTTAAAAAAATGTGATAAAAAGTGATCAAAAAGTCGCATCTACTCCAAAATGGTACCAATAAAAACTACAAGTCGTCCCGCAAAAAATAAGACCTTATACAGCTATGCCGACGCAAAAATAAAAAAGTTACAGCTCTTTGAATGTGACAATGTAAAAATGTAAAAAATGGCTTGGACATTAGGGCCCAGAATGCAAGCAGGGGGAAGGGGTTAAGGACACGGAAGCCGTCTGAAACGCATGGGCAGCGTGCACCATTCACATCCACCTTTCTCCGTGGGATATTGTCTCCCTGTTTTACTACGTCTACAATAAAATTGGAACAGGTTTCCATTTTAAACTATTTCTTTTTGCACTGGAACCTGCCTTGTACCATTGTCTACTCCTATACATCGTGTGCCGACACGAGGACCCGGGCGAAGCTAGCAGCGAGTTTCTGCTGAAGGTGAGCTGGAGGTTTCTCTTCTATGTATATTTTCCGGACAGGGTGATTGAGGTCCGCAGAGAAGAGTGGTTGGCAGAGGGAAGCAGGAGCCTGCCAGCACGTGTGTTTTCCACTGCAGCCATAGCAGAAGGAAGAGGAGAACAGTAACGGAGTGTGTCCACCGCAGTCATCCAGAAAGACAGAGGACCGTCCGGAGCACAACGGAGTGTGCCAACAGCCACAGGTACCGGTCATAGACCGTAAACCCCCTGACCAGGAGTCCAGGTCCTGTCCTAGAGAAAGTGCCCTCGTCATAGCCCGTGACTCTTTCCAGTTGTTAAACACTGCCACAGTGCGCCCAAAAGACTAGTCCTTAAAGGGACAGACACCTCAGCCTGAGCTAGGCCCAAGATCAGTCATGCTATCTCGTTACCCGTGCCGGTGTCCCTGCGTGTATCCAAGAGTGTATGATATCTGTAATCACCGCCTGTAAAGATACTTTGAACTGTTATTGGCGAAGATTGTTGGAAAAGGGGCAGACAGAGGGAACGGTCGGGTTGACGGGACTTATTAGACGATTAGATGAACTTGTACACCCGTTATTGTCAACCTCACCTGTTCAGTTGCGTCCTAGGTGTGTTCAACGTTCGGACCACCGACTCAGGAGAGAGAGGGTTTGTCGCGAAAGGTAGCGGATAGCTCCGCAAGGACCCGTGACGGTGCCAGTAGGTACGGTAGTTCACTGATTCCCACGATGCGATCCATGGGCCGAGAGTGTGACTCTTACCCTAGGGTAGGCTGCCAGTAGTGGGTAGCTCCCACCGTGACTGACAGCGGCGTGTCCGTAGCCAAGCCTGGCAACGTGGGTTCAGGCACAACCTCTGTCCGAGGGACTTCCAGCGGGATCGAAGTCCCCAACCTCAGGATTCCTGTCTGCTCCACTAAAGAGAAGTTTCTGTACGTGTTATTGCTGAAGAGAAGTTCCTGTACGTGTTATTGCTGAAGAGAAGTTCCTGTACGTGTTTATTGCTGAAGAGAAATCCATGTACGTGTTTATAACAGTAAAGAAGTTGAACCAAGGTGTTGTGTCTCTTTAATTGCGTTACCGACAGTGGTGATCCCTCCTACAGGCTGACCCCTTTTAAATTAGTTAAGGCAGGAGCGTTAGCGCTGTAAGTGGCGCTCAGTTTTTAATATAGGCCATCGCTCACCTCGTGCGTGTCGTCACTTCTCTTCTTCGCTCGACCGCTCCTCCTGCAGACGTGCTCCACTCTGGCGGCACGTGCGGTGTACAGCATCAGAGAGAAGGAGGAGTGTTACAGACATGCACATCACGCGGCATCTGCTAAGTAAAATAAGGTATGCCAACTCCCCCGGGTCCAGTCCGTCCCTGGTTAGGTGGCGCCGCCTGAGGCTGTTGGCTCACTTCGCCTCATGGCAGGTGCGCCACTGAATGTAACAATAAAAACTACATCTCATTCCCACAAAAAACGAGCCCTCACACCGCTCATATGACTAAAATATAAGGTGACACAAAACATTTTCAACAATTGTTTTTTTTCCTTGTAAAAGTAGTAAAACATAAAAAACTATATAAATTTGATATCACCGCAATCATATTGACCCATAGAATAAAGTTAACATGTCATTTTTACCACATGGTGAATGCTGGAAAATAAAACCCCAAAAAACAATGGAGGAATAGCTGTTTTTGACAATTCCAACCCACACAGAATTTGTTTTCAGTTTCCCAGTACATTAAGTGGTGACATTAAAATGAACAACTCATCCTGCAAAAAACAAGCCCTCACTTGGCTATGGCGACGGAAAAATAAAAAAAAGTTATGGCTTTTGAAAAGCAGGGGGGGGGATAAGTGAAAAAGAAAAAACAAAAATTGGCTGCATCTACAAAGGGTTAAAATTTAGCAAGTCGTTTTTCATTAAAAATGCTTCGAAAACTTCCATGTGTAGAAGCAGAGTGTTTGGGCCTTCCATAATTCATATATCTTCCAGTACGCTGTCAAACGTTCTTTATTAATGACCAAACATATCCTTAGGATTACTTGGGCAGCAATTTTACAAAGTCACTTAATACACGTTGATATCTGCTCATAACTAATATCATCAGATCCATGTTTCAAACCATTAAGCATATTTTTACTAAATAGCCCCAGGGCACTCTATGAACATCCCTTTAACGATGGACTCGAGAACTACAAAGTGAGACTTGTATAATTAATTTCATGTTAGAAATATTCCTGTTAGAGAATTCATGCCATCAAGAAATAGAAGCTGTGGGCGATATCTTCCAGGACTTAAATTAATATATAAGTATAATTAAACCACTAATAAAAAAGATTTAGATTAATTCTAGGAAAAAGTAGTAAATCCCGAAAATGGAAAATGATAAATTGGTGGTGAGATTGGACACGTCTATCAAGTAGTTAAAATAAAACACAAGGTTCTGTTAATCTGGCAGTACCTGCTGTACTGTGATACGTATCAGTCTGCGGACTGGAGATTGCGGATCACAAATTTATTCTCAGGCTTTTCAATTTTAGGAACCTGAACCTTTATGGTAAGGAATTGCATAAATAGCTATTCCCAAATATATAGGAATCCTAACTGTATGAGCAGTAGAGGTTCTTATCATTGCCCTATGAATCCACCTCCCTTATTACATCCTTTTGCTCCCATCTGCTGAACTTCTCCCGTGCTGCACCCATTCTATAGATTTCTCTGCCAACTAACCATAAGACTTGCTCCTAACATTTCCAATTGCTGCGTATTTTCCGTCCGAAATTGCGGACGGAAAATACGCAGCAGAATACAGTAGCAGCAAAGTGGGTGAGATTTAACAAATCTCATCCACACGCTGCACAATAATTCCGAACCGAAATTGACTTGTGGTGCGTATTTTTCATACCGCAGCATGTCAATTCCTGCTGCGGAAAGTGGACAGAATTGATGCATTTTTCAGAGGAGATGTCACCATCTTCCAACATTGAGAAAAACACAGCAACATCCGCACCATTTACTGCTGTAAAAAACGCAGGAAATTGTGAGTATTTTTACGCAGTGGAATGCCTACTACTTTCAACGGAATTGCTGCAGAAATTTTCTGCAGCAATTCCATTACATGTGTACAAGCCCTAAAGTGTGCCTTAAAAACTCATTTCTTCAAGGAGGCCTTTGTCACATGACTTTATTTAGTCTGCAACCATAGTCCATGGCCAATACACAACCTGACTTGGTTATCTCCATTCCCCCCCGGTATGTCCTCGACTACAGATGTGTCCTTCCTTACCTTTCCTCTTATCTAAACATATCTTAAGATGTGTGGAGTGAGATGAACAGATTTGAAAAACAAAACAAAACATAATTTTGTGATTCTCTGTCACAAGATGTCTATGCTATATGTGTCTTTGTGTGGCCACCCGTTGGTTATGAGATACATTGCAGCCTGTCAAAGGTTTGGCTAGCATGTCGCGATATTGTGTTGAATTTATTTCATGACTAAATTCAAGCAAAAGTAAGGCCCTGTTCACATCAGCATTGCCCTTCCGTTGAGGGGTTCCATCGGAGGTTTCCGTCGGGTTAAACCCTCAACGGAAAGGCAAACGGAAACCTTAGCTTCTATTTGCATCACCATTGATCTCAATGGTGACAGAAACTTTGCTAATGGTTTCCGTTTGTCACAGTTGTGAACGGGTTCCGTTACTTTGACGGAATCAATAGCATAGTCGACTGCGCTATTGATTCCGTCAAAACAACGGAACGCTGTCACAACAGTGACAAACGGAAACCTTCAGCAACTTTTCGGTCACCATGGAGATCAATGGTGAGGGAAACAGAAGCTGAGGTTTCAGTTTGCCTTTCCGTTGAGGGGTTACCCAACAGAAACCTCCGATGGAAGGGCAGTGGTGATCCTTACTAATGTTTTTTTTTGTGTTTTTGTGATTCGAGGACTACTTCGATAACAGATTTTTTTTTATTATCATCAATAAAATGGTTAATGAGGGTTGTGCAATGTTTTTTTTATTTCAATAAACCTGTATTTTCTATGTCTTTGTATTTTTTTAAAACTTTATTTCTATCGCCTTAGTAATGGCCGCTGCCTGATTGACAGCATCCATTACTAAGGTGGATCTCAGTGATAGCCGATACAGAGGCTAACACTAACCCCCATTATTACACCGGTACCCACTGCCCCCGGTGGTGTCGGCAAGAGCTGGGTCATATCCAGTACCCGATCATCTGTAGCGATGGTCCGGCACTGGGGTGGCCGCAGACTGGTTCTATTAGGCTGGGAAAGGCCAAACACAGTAGCCCTTCCCACCCTGGTAATGCTAGGCTGCTGCTGTGTTGTATTTGTCTGGTTATGAAAAATGGTTGGGACATTTAAAAAAAAAAAAAAAATTGGAAAGAACTATGTAAAGGTCCCCCTCATTTTTATAACAAGCCAGATACAACACAGCAGCAGCAGGCTAACATTACCAGGATGGGAAGGGCCACTGTTTTTGGGCTCTCCCAGCCTAATAATACCAGACTGCGGCCGCCCCAGTGCCCAACCATCACTACAGATGGTCGGGTACTGGATCGTACCCGGCTCTTCCCGGTACCCTGGTGGCAGTGGGTACTGGGGTAATAATGGGGGTTAGTGTTAGCCTCTTCATGTCTAACATTAAGGTCCGCCTTAGTAATGGACGTTGCCAATCAGCCAGTGGCCATTACTATGTTGGTAGTAATAAAGTTTAGAAAAATACAAAGACATAGAAAAAATATTTTATTGAAATTAAAATCCCCACACAACCCTTGTTATCCAATTTATTGAGAAAAAAAAAAATGCCATTATCGAAGTAGTCCTCGGATCCGAAGTAGTCCAACAACCGAACTTGTAAAAAAACACAAACACACAAAAATAATTAGTAACACATAAAAAAATCAAAACAATTCTAATACTTACATTTTCTGGGTCCAGCGCTGGAGCCGCAATGTCAGCGAGCTGGGACATATATCTAATCCTATCATGTGTGATACTGTCTGCTGAGCCACTGTATCTAAGGCTGGGTTCACACGACCTATTTTCAGGCGTAAACGAGGAGTATTATGCCTCGATTTACGCCTGAAAATACGGCTCAAATACGTCGGCAAACATCTGCCCATTCATTCATACTGTGCCGACGACCTGTCATTTCCGCGTCGTCGTTTGACAGCTGTCAAACGACGACGCGTAAAATGACTGCCTCGTCAAAGAAGTGCAGGACACTTCTTTGAAACGTAATTTGAGCTGTTCTTCATTGAATTCAATGAAGAACAGCTCAAATGATCGGCGGTCAAAGACGCCTTGCATAATGCGAGGAGGAGTTTTTACGTCTGAAACGATGCAGCTGTTTTCTCCTGAAAACAGTCTGTCATTTCAGACGTAAAAGCCAGTTATCGTGTGCACATACCCTAATCCTATCATCTGTGATACTGTCTGCTGAGCCACTGTATCTAATCCTATCCATAGCTATAGGATCGTAGTGATATAGATATGCTGTGTGGGTGTATATATATATATATATATATATATATATATGCTAAATATACACATATACATACATGCACACACTTTTTGGAAGGGGTATGTGTATTGGGGCTATTTCCCCTAGCATTTCAAGACCTTAGCTACGCTCCTCGATGCTAGTGCTGCATTTTGGGGTTACTTAGGAGACCCTGTGATGAAGCAGAAAGCTGCGGGCCATCGGCCATGAGTAGTTTGGGGGGTCCCAAGAAGAACCTTTGCACCGCGGCCCATGAGCCTTTAGCTACGCCCCTGGCAGTAGGTACAGACGAGTAGTGAAAGGATAGCCAAAGTCAGTATTAGATTGAGAAGCCAAGAAGAACAAGCAGAAGTACCAGGAGAATTCCAGAGATGTTACTCGAAGGCAGGCCGAGACTTTGTTCAGGAATATTGGCAAAACAAGGGATAAGACAGAAGCAGTCAGGACATGTGCAGAGTCGAAATATGGAATCACATAGAAGGTGCAAGCTTAAAGCGTAGACCAACGCTTAGGCAGGGTCTGTGAGGCTGGAGGCTTAAATATGAGGAATAGAGCCGTGGCTCTTGATAGGGGGAGGTGAGTATTGGAGTCCATTGCCATAGCAATGTGACACTGCCGAGTATTAGGAAAGAGGGGGAACGCCCAGATAGAGGGGGACAAGCAGTGCTGGAACAGGGTCACCTAAGAATCAGAGTATGAGTTATCGTCTTGTGTGAAGTCTAATAATGTCATTCCAGCTATTTCTGGTGTTAGGGTAGGTGCACACGCAAACTCAAAAACTTCTGAAAATACGGAGCTATTTTCAAGGGAAAACAGCTCCTTATTTTTAGACGTTTTTTAAGCAACTTGCGGTTTTTACGGCCGTTTTTGGAGCTGTTTTTCTATAGAGCCAATAAAAAACGGCTCCAAAAACGGCTCATGAAGTGACATGCACGTCTTTTTCATGGGCGTCTTATTACGCAACATTTTTTGAAAATGAGGCGTAAAAAAAGCCCCGTCGGAACAGAACGCTGTATTTTCCATTGAAATCAATGGGCAGATGCTTGTAGGCGTTCAGCTTTCGTTTTTTCAGGTGTTTTTCGAGGCATAAACGCCCCGAAATATGCCTGAAAACACTACGTGTGCACTTACCCTTATGTCTTCTACAAAGGGAAAAGATACTAGATGACGCCCACTAAAAGACCATTAAATGGCCAATATTGTCTGACACCCAGCGGTTTACTGTTTATATCAGTATTGTGGAACATAACATTATATAACAGATTTCTATGACACTCCCTATGGGTTCTGTAATGGCGACCATTTGTGGTTGCTGTCTACTATTTAATCTCACACTTCAGGGAAGAGTTCGTCCCGTTCATCCAGATGAGCATTGGTGAGGTCAAACACTGATGTAGTATGAGAAGGTCTGGCTGGCAATCAGTGTGACAGTTCATCCCAAAGATGCTGGGTGGGGTTGAGTTCAGGGTTAAGCCCAGTCAATAAAGTTTCTCCACAACAAACTTCTCACCCCATGAGGCAGATTTACTAAGACTGGCGTTTCTGGCTATTTGCTCCGTGGGAGTAAGATGCAACGGATTTATTAAGAGGCAAATTAATAAATCTGTTGTATCTTCCCATTGGCCATGACCACGGCCGTGCACCATGATTGTGTCGCAATTAACGTGGCCGTGCACTATCCTTTCCCACCCACCCCACAACTGGACATAAAATTGTAAAAATTATACTCACCTTCTCCCCTCTGGGTCCCCCTGCATGCTTCGGCACCATACCCAGCCTTATATGTGACGCAACACTCAACGTGATCAGTGCTGCATCACATACAACATCCCAATGCTTCTCAGCTTCAGTACATTGTATTTTTTTTTCATTTATTTATTGGATTGCCTGAAGGTAGGGTGGGGGAATTCTTCAATCTGGGCAAGGTATGTGGTCCGGCACGGGTCTCAAACCTTGCTAAGCCCAATAGTATGAGCTAGAAGCTGGCGTAGATTTCCACAATAATTTACGCCAGTTTTCTGGAATAAATTATAATGAATTTGAATTTGTCGGGCCACTGTGACCACGCCCCTTTGGAGACCACATACCTTCTCACAAAAGTGGTGTGTAAAAAGGCCCTTTTGCGACTTTTCTTTCCTTCTAAACCAGAAAACTGGCGTAGAAAGGTTTATAAATTCTCTCCTTAGTCTTTATGGATCTCACATTGTGCACTGGAGCACACTCACACTCAAAGTTGGCTGCATACAGTTTGATAAAATGTCTTTGTATCCTGTAGCATTAACCTTCAGTTAAAATAAAGGGACAAACCCTGAAAACCAGCCCTAGACCGTTAACCCTGTTACAGTTGGCGCTATGCATTCTGGTACTGTAGGTGACGTTCACTTGGCATCCACCAAATCCTGGATTCCTCCATCAGAATACCAGATAGTGAGCCGTGATTCATCCCTCCAGAGAACACACTGCTCCAGAGTCCAGTGGTGGCGTGCTTTACATCACTCCAGCAGCCGCTGGGCATTTTGATCTTAG
The DNA here is from genome assembly GCF_050947455.1 of Rhinoderma darwinii. NCBI lineage: Eukaryota > Metazoa > Chordata > Amphibia > Anura > Rhinodermatidae > Rhinoderma > Rhinoderma darwinii. Next base: position 28,629,534 of record NC_134691.1, read on the forward strand.
GCTTGTGTGCAGCGACCATGGAAAATCATTTCATAAAGCTCCAGACGCACAGTTCTTGTGCTGATGTCACGTCCAGAGGCAGTGTGGATCTCTGTAGTGAGTGACACAATAGCGGATGGGTGATTGTTATGCGCCAAGCATTTAAGCACGCTGTGTACCCACTCTGTTAATTTGTGTGTTTTTTTTTCTCCTCTTCTTTGTCTTTTTTCTCTTCTTTTTTCCCTTTGTTTGGTTTAAGGGTATGTTCACACGCTTAACAAAATATTTTTGAGCAACTCGCGTTTTTCGCAGCATTTTTTACGGCCGTTTTTGGAGCTGTTTTCAATAGAGTCTATGAGAAAACGTCCCAAGAAGTGTCCTGCACTTCTTTTGACGAGCCGTCATTTTGACACGCCGTATTTTGGCAGCGACACGTAAAATGACAGTTCGTCTGCACAGAACATCGTAAGACCCATTGCAGTCAATGGGCAGATGTTTGCCGACGTATTGGAGCCGTCTTTTCAGGCGTAATTCGAGGCGTAAAACGCCTCCATTACATCTGAAAAGAGGTCGTGTGCACATACCCTAACAGGTTCCCGACCGCTGGCTGTGTTTTTACGGCCAGCGGTCAGGGTCTCTGAAGTCCGCCATGTAGACTAATTACGGCGGCACTTCAGAGAGTGTGCATGCCCTGGGCAGAGTGTCAGGGGCCAATCTTTTGGTCCCTGAACTTGTGATCGCTGTGACAACCAATCACAGCGATCACATGAATTTCAATGTAAAATATAGTGTGCATACAATCGTGTGCACACAGCCCTGTGTCCACGCTGTTACCAACAGCTCTGGGCACTGAGCAGAGTATCAGGGACAAATCTGATGGTCCCTGAACATGTGATCGCTGTGAAAACACAGCGATCACATTTGTTTTTATTTTGAAAGTTCTGTCAGCAAATCTCCTGCCTCTTTTCTTCTTCTCACACATTGTTTCAGGCCCCATGCACACGACCGTAAAAACTCCCGTAATTACGGGCCCATAGACTTCTATTGGCCACGGGTACCTCCCCGTATGCTTACGGGAAGGTGCCCGTGCCGTTGAAAAAGATAGAACATGTCCCATTTCAGGCCGTAATTACGGCACGGGCAGCCCATAGAAGTCTACGTGTGTGCACCCGTAATTACGGGAGCGTTGCTAGTCGACCTCAGTAAATAGTTACTGTCCAGGGTGCTGAAAGAGTTAAACGATCGGCAGTAACTGTTTCAGCACCCTGGACAGTGGCTACCGATCACAATATAGATAAAGCTGTAAAAAAAAAAAAAGACGTTCATACTTACCCAGAACTCCCTGTTTCTTCCTCCAGTCCGGCCTCCTGGGATGACGTTACAGCCCATGTGACCGCTGCAGCCAATCACAGGTCAATCACAGGCTGCAGCGGTCACATGGACTGCCGCGTCATCCAGGGAGGTAGGACTGGATGTCAGGAGAGGGACGAGTCACCAAGACAACGGCCGGGTAAGTATGAATTTCTTTTACTTTTATTACGGAAAGGGCTGCCCCTTCTCTTTATCCTGCACTGATAGAGAGAAGGGCTGCCCATTACTGCAGTGCAATTTTGCAGCAAATACGTGCCCGTAAATACGGGTGGAATACTGGTGACACCGGACCCGTATTTACGGGCACGGGTCCGTAAATACTGGTGCAATACGGGTCGAATACGTGTGACCAAGGACCCGTATTTACGCCAGTATTTACGGGTGGACAAAAATACGGTCGTGTGCATGAGGCCTGAGTGTGAGGAGAAGAAGAGACGAACGTATTGTTGTCCTCCCGTAAATACTGGCGTAAATACGGGTCCTTGGTCACATGTATTTGACCTGTATTGCACCAGTATTTACGGGCACGTATTTGCTGCAAAATTGCACTGCAGTAATCGGCAGCCCCTTCTCTCTATCAGTGCAGGATAGAGAGAAGGGGCAGCCCTTTCCGCAGAAAAAGTAAAAGAAATTCATACTTACCCGGCCGTTGTCTTGGTGACGCGTCCCTCTCTTGACATCCAGTCCAACCTCCCTGGATGACGCGGCAGTCCATGTTACTGCTGCAGCCTGTGATTGGCCTGTGATTGGCTGTAGCGGTCACATGGGCTGAAATGTCAGCCCAGGAGGCCGGACTGGAGGAAGAAGCAGGGAGTTCTGGGTAAGTATGAATGTCTTTTTTTTTTTTACAGGTTGATCTATATTGTGATCGGTAGTTTCTGTCCAGGGTGCTGAAACAATTACTGCCGATCGTTTAACTCTTTCAGCACCATGGACAGTGACTATTTACTCACGTCGACTAGCAACGCTCCCGTAATTACGGGTGCACACACGTAGTCACCCGTAATTACGGGAGACCCATAGACTTCTATGGGCTGCCCGTGCCGTAATTACGGCCTGAAATAGGACATGTTCTATATTTTTCAACGGCACGGGCACCTTACCGTAAGTATACGGGGAGGTACCCGTGGCCAATAGAAGTCCATGGGCCCGTAAAAATGTGCCGTAATTATGGCTCGTAATTACGGAATTTTTACATTCGTGTGCATGGGGCCTTAGAGAGAATTGCTGCCAGAATAATACTGTCCAAAAAAAATAACAGTGTTACACATCAATACACTCTTTGTATAGATAGATTTCTATCCATCTATTCAATCTATCCATCTATCTTTTGTCCTATCTATCTACCTTTCTATCTTTACTAGAATATTAGAATAGGCAGGTAGGGAATATATAATTTTATATATATATATATATATATATATATATATATATATATATATACATATATATCAATAGCGTTTGTTTTTGTTAGCGGTAGTGTAGAGATATATATATATATATATAAGCTGTATATATATATTAAAAAAAAAATTGTTTGTTTAGTTAGTTTTAGGGACATTATGGCGAGGACATTTTTTAGCGCTGAGGAGGCATACGCCATGCTGTGGTCAGAGTCTGAGACCGCATCAAAAATGGCGTCAGAGATGGAACCTGTTTTAGGCAGTGACGATGATAGCGTGACTTCAGGTTCATCTTCAGGGGACGTTATTCCTGACGCAGTAGAAACAGCGGAACATGAAAGCGCAGGGACTAGTAGCACTGTAGCACGGGACAGCCTGGTCCCTCCAGTTCAGGCTCTTTTATGGGCACCTCCTCCATCTTTTGGGCCTAGAATCCACAGATTTACTACCACTTCTGGCATAACTGTGGACAAAACAAATTTTGTCCAAATGGATTACTTCCATTTTTTTATTACAGACGACCCTCTAAATATGATTGTCCACGAAACTAATTTATATGCCGCTCAGTATATAAGGCAGAAACCTTCATCCACCCATGCCAGAGATTGGACGCCCACCAATTTGCAGGAATTAAAAACATTTTTGGGGCTCATCCTAAATATGGGTATTGTCAAAAAGCCCTCCATTAGGTCTTACTGGTGAACAAGACCCGCCCAAGCCACCCCAGTATATTCTGCAGTAATGGCCAGGTCTCGTTATGAGACAATAATGAGGTTCCTCCACTTCAATGACAACGCACAGGCCCCCCCAAGTACCGATGCAAACCGGGATCGGTTGTTCAAAATAAGACCGCTAATAAATTCCCTGAATAATTTATTTCTGCAACTCTACACCCCTGAGCAGAATGTAAGCGTGGACGAATCCCTCCTCAACTTTCATGGCAGACTTAGCTTTCGCCAATATCTACCTTCCAAAAGGGCAAGATATGGCGTTAAGCTCTACAAATTGTGTGAAAGCGGGTCAGGATATACCACCGCCTTCAGGATTTATGAAGGGCGGGACCGCACAATAAATGTTCCTGGATGCCCCCCTGATCTTTCCACCATCAGTAAGATCGTGTGGGAGATAATGCAGCCTCTGCTTCACAAGGGGTACCACCTGTACTGCGACAATTTTTATTCCAGTGTGCCCCTGTTTAGGCATTTGCATGCTGCAAGGACTGGGGCATGTGGTACCATGCGCAAAAACAGAATTGGTTTTCCACAGCAATTAGTGGGGAAGCGCATGGTAAAGGGGGACTCCTGTGCTTATGCATCTGAAGAATTGCTGGCGGTCAAGTACAGGGATCGCAAAGACGTGTATGTGCTAAGCACGATTCATACCGCAGGAACAGTGGCAGTGAGGGAAAGAGGGGCAACATCGGACAAGCACAAACCAGTGAGCGTGTCCGAATATAACAAGTACATGGGGGGGGGTGGATTTAAGCGACCAGGTTTTACAGCCCTATTTAGTAAAACGCAAAACAAAAACCTGGTACAATAAGGTGGCCATTTATCTTCTACAGGTGGCAATCAACAATTTATTTGTGCTCTATAAAAAAAACAGTCGACTACGCTATTGATTCCGTCGGAAAAACGGAAACCTGCCGGAATGGTGACGAACGGAAACCATTAGCGATGTTTCCGTCACCATTGAGTTCAATGGTGACTGAAACGAAAGCTGTGCTTTCACTTTCACTTTCCGTTGTGGGGTTCACCCGACGGAAACCTCCGACGTAACCCCGGAACGGAAAGCGAACGGTGATGTGAACAGGCCCTTAGCTGTAAATGAGTTGCCCGCCTCGACCTGATGTTATACAAACCTGCAACAATGTATCACGCTATGTGTATAATCTGTTACAGTTCTCTCAAGGCAGGAAATACCACTACATCCCCCGGGCAAGAACAGTCCACGTGAGGAGTGCAACAAATAGGGCAAGCAGCCCATCCGGTTTTTCTAGCAGAGCAGCCCCTGTAGTCCATAATACGGTTTACTATATGTCCTTGGCACCTGACTAGTAAGTTCTTAAGGAAATACTTGTGTTTTCTGTCAGGATTAGCTTCTGGAATGCAGCATTCTGGGAAATGTAGTCCTGTGCTGAATGATACATTGTTATTAAATGCCATGGTGTGGATACATCAGGATGTCATCTATATATCTCTATCCTAATGCAAAATCCTGCAGGATTTTATATTTATATCTAAGGTGGTAGCATAGGAAAAGGGGGAGGAATTCGATTTTAAAACTAAAAGTACTACATATCCCATAATCCCCTGCTGCAGGCTCCCAAGCTGTGCAGGTTGCTCATAGCAGCTGATGGAAAGCAGAAAATAAATCTTGCTGGGTGAGAATAAAGGAGACATCTGCTTCCTGAGCTGCAGGAATAATGTGTGGAGCGCAGGACTGCTGAGGCCATGGCTGTGGAAGGTGAGTGCCCACCATGACTGGCATTATTGACAGCAGTCTGTATTGTGGCAGCAGTGGGTAAGGGCATGATGTCATGCAGTTGTAGCACTGGGCAGCTGCCAATCAGTGCTCTGCTCCGTGATGTCATTAGGATGGGGGGGGGGGGGCAGCTACTGCTGACTGACACTATATGACTGTACTGACTTTATACATATACAGTTGTAGCAGAGCTGAGTTTGTCAGCACATAGCAGAGCTGAGCTAGTCAGTTCCCACGATTCATGGGTCACGTTTTCTAGCACTGTGTGGAAGCAACACGGCGCACACTATTGCATAACGGCAGGTCTGCACAGAAAAGGTGTGAAACTCAAATAAATCATTCTCATTGGGTGCGACATGATAACAACACCCCTTTCAACAACTAAAATGATCACTTCATGGTCATTTGTTAAGTGTCGAAGAGTCCTAATAAATGGAGTCGATTTTACTAACACTGTTTATTAATTAGACAGCGACACTTAGACCGGGCAGTTAGAAGATGCGCCAAAGCCAAATTGGCCAAAAGTGGCACACGCTTTATGATAAATTTGGCGCATCTTGCTAGACATTTTAGACATTATTCTCTTCCTCATACAACCTTTTATTTGTCTCAAATCACTCCAGTTTTTGCAACAAAATTTTTGCGCAATTTTGGCAAATGACGCCACATGCTTAAATATTCCCCTTTCTGCTAAGTCATGCCCCCTTTTCTAGACCCTTTTAAAAAGTCTCTAGTGACGCACAAACATCTGTTCTTTTTGGCGCAAATCAATAATAAATTTGTGTAAATTGATTTGTGCCAAAAAAAAGCGCAACAACAATAGTAAATCCACTCTCCAGTGTTTGGCACAAACACCTCCTCATGCATGAGGGTCAATGCACACGATGCGTATTACGTGCGGTTTTGGCACGAGTATTTGCGTGCAGCAAAAACGGAGGGAATCTCATGTCCACGCTGCGGTATTTTTCGGGATGTAAATTGACCCGCGGTGCGTATTTTCAAAACCGCGGCATGTCAATTTATCCCGCAATGCCGCTTGCGAATTCTATCTCTGTAGTTCTGAAGAAATACGCAGCAAAACTCGCAGCATGAAAGTGCCGCGATTTACGCAGCAAAACGTAAAAACGCACCGAAAACGCATAAAAATGCGGTTTCCTGCGGTTTTGCTGCGTATTTTCCACAGCAAAATACGCAACGTGTGCATGTTACCTTAATGTGTTATCTACAGCAGATACATGTAGCAGAGCCGAGTTAGTAATTTTACACAACAGATTGTGTTACCTACTCAACAGTGCGGTGTTATACACACAAATAGATGCAGCAGAGCTGAGTGACGCTTTAGGGCCTACTTATTAATACTGTGTGCACGTTTGTGTGGGGGGAGGGTCTGCGGGTTGAAGGTGACCTTATAAATATGGCCTTGAGCCAGAATGCCATTCTTTTCAATGTCATTGCGCAAAATAGCTTTGGTAAATATTTGCCAATGTGTTACCTACTTGTTTTAACCCCTTAAAGACGTGTCCATTTTGGGTCTTGAAGACACACAAAAAAACAAAAACTGTCTTACTTTCCAGTCAGTTTTCTGAAGAGGGCACCAGGAGCCCTGGAAAGCTGGGTGGCTTGACTGAACGCTGGGTTACCCAGCTTTTCAAAAGGCTCACCTTCTATATTGGCAAAAGGGAAGAAAAAGGCAGCTGCAGGAGACAGGAGCCCATTGAGCTTTTCAGGGGCCTCCACACTGTGGGGAGGGGAAGAAAAATTCGGAGCTCTACAGAATGGCCAGGAGCTGCGGCAAAGTGTCCAGGGAGGAGGAGCTTAAAGGGGTTGTCCAGGCAGGGGGTGTTTTGTTTATACAGGATAGGTCATCCATATATGATCAGTGGGGGTCCGACACCCAGACCCCACACTCATCAGCTGTTCCAGCGCCGGAAGCTATGCAGTGGTTAGTGCTGGAAGTAGAAGGCTCCGGTCACGGTATAGCGGCCGTGCTGGGTTACTGCAGCTCTGCGCTTATTCACTTGAATATGATCAGAGCTGCAGTACAGCCGCTATACTGTGACCGGAGCCTTCTACTTCTGGCGCCGAAAAAGCTGATCGGTTTCAAGTTCTGGGATTCGGACCCCCACCGATCATACACTGATGACCTACCCTGTGGATAGGTCATCCGTATGAAATAGCGCCTCATGCCTGGACATCCCCTTTAAGCTCCTCCTCCCTGGACAGTGAATGGGAGAGAAGGCTGCAATACCTGTGAATCACGGCTACATATGTGTCAATGATTCACAGTGAGCAAATAGAAATGAAGGGGAAGCAGTTCTCGTACGAGCGCTGCACACCCTTTAAAACAGCTGATCAGTGGGGATCCTGGGAGTCGGACCCCGACAGATCAGCTATTGGTGGCCTATCCTGAGGATAGGCCATGAATTTGGGGAATGTCCAATGCTGTCACTGTATCTTCACCTGGCAGAATAAAAGTGTGTTCCAAAATAAAATAAACATATTTACCGATCCTTCACCGTTCCCGTCTAAATGCTGCCCGGTCCCCCGATGTTCTCTATTTCTAGCGTCAGTGATGACACCCTCGACGCGAGGACATGTGACCACTGTAGCAGGTCATGGTTGCAGCTACTGATTGGTTGCAGCGGTCACATGACGTCATCGCTGTAGCTACAAGTAGGGACCAGCGGGGGACAGGTGAGTATGGCTTTTTATTTTTAACACCCTTGTGACCTGGTTCAAAAATAATTTTTAGTCACTTGAAAACTGTTGGCAGGGGGTGGAGGGGAATCTGGACGTCTGAGGCATTGTTTCTTATCTGTGGTGTCTCGGTATCTTCGCTTATTGGTTCCTCTATGTCATTTTACGCAACCTCTGTGGCGGAATGAAGTTGTGGCAAAAATTGTGCGTTTTATAAAAAGTCACAAATGACAAATGTGCCAAGCTTACTCACTCCAGCCAAACCACGCATCCTCATGCGCTAAAGTGATGAGGACAGCGCAAAAGTGTTAGAAAAAAGTGCAAATTATTGTTTAATCTGTCTTTAGATGGTTTTAAAAGAAAATGTCACAAATTACACCAGAAAAGCGGCACAAAAAGAATAAGTGCCCCCAAAGATTTTTTTAATTTTTCTATTGACAAAGCCGTATGAGGGCTTGTTTTTTGTGGGACAAGTTGTATTTTTTAACGCCACCGTTTTAAGGTACATATAATATATTGAAAAATTTGTTTTTCGGGTTTCGTTTTATCTAGTTCACCGTGCGGTAGAAATGACATTATCGTTATTCTATGGGTCGTTATGATTACACCAAATTTATATAGTATATATATTATTTAGAAAAATAAATCGGTTTGTTTTTGTGTCACCATATTCTCCGAATTAAATAACTTTTTTTTCACCGTTGATGGAGCTGTGTGATGGCTTGTTGTTTGCAGGATTAGTTGCCGTTTTCATTGGTACCGTTTTGGTGCAGTTTACATACAGTTGGACTTGTTGATTAACTTTTATTCCTTTTTGTGAGGGGGTGATCAGAAAAAGATAATTCCACCATTGTCTTTTGTTTTTTTACGTCATTCACCTTGCGGAATAAATCAATTAATTTTATAGTGCAGATCATTGCGTTTGCAGTAATACCAATTATGTGTAGTTTTTAAAAATACTTTTTTCCATAAGAATACATTTTGCAAGGGAAAATAATTTTTCTAACCATTTTATTAAATTTTTGGACATTTTTGTGTGTGACACTAGGAGACGTGACCATGTGATCAGCTGTTTTGATCACTTTGTTTACACAATACAATACACTGCACTACTTATGATGAATGACTGGGACGTTATTGAGTTGACGCAGGATAACCTAGTGTGCAGAGTCTAAGGAATCCCTCATTCTTCACCGCATGGAGGTAGGTACTTTGTTAGATATCCGGGTCGCGGCACTCATAGAGTCCACAATTACCGGTCGGGCTGCACATCCGGGTCTGTAACAGGCGGGCAACGTCCAGTCCAATAATAGGTATCAGAAGGGAAATTCAGGGTCAGACCAGAGGTTAGTACACGGATAAGTAACCGGGAACAACAGGAAAAATGCTAGAAAACTCACCGCCAGGGGTGATAACCAAGCACTGAAACACTGGAGCGTTTTTTTCTTTAAGGTCTAGGTAGAATGACGTCACATGCCGTACTGGGTCCAGATCCTGCGGCTCGAGCTGCGTATCGCAAACAGAGGAGAGCCATAGAGTTTTGTTGCCATGGTGATGCCGCAGCTATGGACAGATCAACACGCCGCCCGTTGAGCAGAGGAAAAGCATGCCCTGCATTACACAGACAACCTATTGATATAAATTGGCACGGTGTAATACTTAATTTCTCAAGTGGTGACGCTACAGGGAAACTGAACACTAAAGGCCCTTTTACTTGGGCCAATTATTGGGCAAATGAGCGTTCACAGAATTCTCGTTCCCGATCAGTACCCTGTGTAAACAGGGCAATGATCAGCCGATGATCGAGCAAACGCTTGTTCATCAGCTGATCGTATAGTCTATTCAGCTTTAAATATTATCATTGCCGGCAGTGGCGTAACTACCGCTGAAGCAACCATAGCGGCTTGGCTACGGGGCCAGAGTCATTAGGGGGCCTGTGCCCAGAGACACCGCTAGCAGCCGCTGTGGCTGCTACGGATGTAGCGACACCACATTCAATATTATCTGCGTCCTTAGGATACAGCATTGAGGATGCTTTAGAGGTGCTCCATTCGGCGCAGGAACAGGGCCTAGGTAAGTGTCATTTTTGTTTTATTTGGGGGACACTATCTTCAAGGGGGAGGTGGGGGGCGCGATCTACAGCGGGGGCTGTATGGCATTATCTACAATGGGAAGGTGGGGGCACTATCTACAAGGGCAGGCTGTATGGCACTATTTACAAGGGGCAGCTATATTACACTATCTACAGGGGCAGCTGTATGGCACTATCTACAAGGGGGAGGTGAGGGGCACTATCTACAAGGGGCTGTATGGCACTGTCTACAAGGGGGAGTGGGCATTATCTACAGGGAGAAGGGTGGCGTTATCTACAAGGGGGCTGTATGGCACAATCTACAGGGAGGGATGTATGGCACAATCTACAGGGGGGGCTGTATGGCACAATATACAGGGAGGGCTGTATGGCACAATCTACAAGAAGGGGGCTGTGTGTGGCACCCAGGGGAGGGAGGCAGTTAAAAATTTGCTATGGGGCCCAGTCTTTCCTAGTTATGCCCCTGGTTGTCGGCAGCACATCTTCTTGTGTAAACAGGGAGATGTGCTGCTGACATAATAGAAATGTATGGGGATGAGCGATCATAGTAACATGCGCTCGTCCCCATGCATTGCTCCTTGTGAAAGGAGCAATCGAGCACCAATCAACGAGCTGTCTCGTTGATTGGCGCTCGTTTACACAGCCCATGTCGGGCCATGCAGGAGGAGCCTTACTGCCAGGTTTCCCCACAGATAGCAGCTGATCGCAGGTAGACATGTTGTTATCGGCTTATTCTAAAGGGACCCCTCTTTAAGGGCATTATATTATAGGGACAAGTCTGGTACACTATTATCCCAAACGGCACAAAAATTATTATACCGTTTGGTTAATAGAGCCTAACAGAGAATGCTCAAAAAAAAGCTGACACGACAAAACCCAGTGTTGGGCAGGAGACTTGACGTGCCACATGTTTTTACTTAATCCCGCAGTGCCGTACTATGTCCTAGTTATACGCCGGTGTCAAGGAGGAGGAGACAGTGGACAACCCTTTTAGGTTCCCCTGGGTGTCTTGTTTTATGGAGTACGTAGTCTGTAAAAGAGTGTATTTCTGATACTATCGCTATTGTACGTTATTATTTATGCACCTTTTACATTTGGGAAACAAGGACAGGTCATATTGTTTTCTGGGGAACTTTTTACCATTCATTCTTCATCCTTCTACTACATGTCTTATGACAAGAAAATAATCCTAAGCTATGTTCACACGGAGTATTTTGGGGGAGGAATATCTGCCTCAAAGCTCCAAACGGAATTTTGAGGCAGATATTCCTCCCCCAAAACACTCCGTGTGAATAGCAATTATCGCGCCGTTTTTCGCCCGCGGCCATTGAGCGCCGCGGGCATAAAACACGCTTTCTCCTGCCTCCCATTGAAGTCAATGGGAGGTCGGACGCGGAAGCGCCCGAAGATAGGGCATGTCGCTTCTTTTTCCCGCGAGGCAGTTTTACTGCTCGCGGGAAAAAGACGCCGACGCCTCCCATTGAAATCAATGGGAGGCGTTCTCGGGCCGTTTCTGCCGAGTTTTGCGACGCGGTTTCCGCGTCAATAAACTCGGCAAAAGACCCCGTGTGAACATAGCCTTAAAACTGACTGTTACCAGCAAAAAAAGGAACGTGTCTTCCAGAAAGTGTCAGAAAAATTTCAAAACAAAGACTACTCTGGAGTTATTTGGCGTAATTGTCATTTTTGTGGTTTTTATTTTTTTATTTGAGGTCAATGGTTTTGGTTTGTTCATAGGAATATTTTTTCATTCCAAGCAAATGGCCTCAAGTCTATAATGTACGGCAGTCTGGGAGATCATAATAAGCAACATTAAATGTACTACAAGAATTATTCACATTTGCAACCTCTTGTTCCCAACACTTCATTGCACTTTGTGTTATATTATGTCATGCAGATGTTTTTAGGAAGCTCATGGGTCCATGTGGGTGGCAAATGTCACAAAAGACTTAAATTAGTGTTCCTCCAAGGTAACTTCTGGTCTGCTTATAATTTGGGTGTGGAACGATTAAAATATACATTTGATCAGGGCAGTAAAATAAGGTGCTAAGCCAAATAGGGGCCCCACATGCCAGCAGGTAAAAAAACAGTAGATGCCACTAGGGGGATTTATGCAGCTTTCATTGAGTTCAATTGGATTTGTATACATCTGTATTCAATAAGCTCCCCCTAGTGGTTTTCAGGCAGCAAGAGTTTTATAATCTTCATATCAACAGCAACCTTATTACAAGGTTATTTAATTAATTTCTTATTAACATTTTCATGCACATAAGACTTTACTTCTCTATTGTCATAGTAAAATACATGTAGGACAATACAGGGATAAAATTATTTTTATCATAGCAAATATCTTTTCATTTATTATCCCTGGAGTCCATCAGTAAACTATAGACCCTCATGTGTAGCAGTCTATAGCTGTCGGTAGGGCATTTAGTAAGGAATTGTATTTCTCCTCGGTGCCCCTACTCTCTGTTCAGATTTCTCCTGATCATGCTGAGAGTGCTATATAGCAGAGCTGAGATGGATGCTTATCACAATGTGCTATGTATAAATGTACTGAGCTTGCTTCTGGTGTTGTATTTAAGTGCTGAGCTTGGTCTTGGTGCTGTATATATGTTACTGATCTTGGTTCTGGAGCTGTATATGTCAGAGCTTGGTTCTAGTTCTGTATTTATGTACTGAGGTTGGTTCTGGTGCTGTATACATGTACTGAGCTTGGTTGTGGTACTGTATATATGTATGAGCTTGGTTCTGGAGCTGTAATTATGTAGAATATATTTATAATAACAAAATTGCAGGGCAGAGGGAATTGTTCTTAATTCATTGTATATTTAATGGGAACCTGTCAGGTAGTTTTAACCCCTTGAACTGCCATCATGCAGTAATACATGACCTGACAATATTTCCAAACATTTCCCTGTATGTTGTTTTCAGATGCAGAAAAATCTATAAATCAACTTTTGAACCGGCGCACGCTATAGGCTAATTACTCATTAAAGGGTCATGTGGCGGTGCCGCTATCCTGAAGAGTCAAATAATTCTGCCTGCAAATACACCTTTCCATGCATGATTGGCATCCCTTTATTATACATCACTACTGTCACGTTGGGTGCGTGGACCCACTTGGCCGTACCGCCTTGACGGTATGGCAGCTGGCCAACAGGACGCAGGTCACAGTCTATAGTTCGTATAGTGTACCTGTGGCAGCTTGGACAGTAGCAATGACAGGCTCGGCTGGGACTTAGGCAGCAGGCAGACGTCAGGCGTGGTGTAGCAGGACAGGCGTGGAATACAGCACAGCACGACTACAGCTCAGCACGGCACTTGACCAGGTAGCATGGGATACAGGATACAGGTACAGGAACGGGGAACATTGGGAACTGGGAAACACTAGGAGACCATTTGCTAGACAAACTTAGGGTGCGACAACAATGCTCAGGCATGGGAAGAAGGGGCTGGGCCCTTCTTATAGTCCATGGTACTCATGGGCTAATTTAGACATTAAACTCCGGTGCGTGCGCTGGCCCTTTAAGAGCGGGCACAAGCGTGCACGCGCACCCTTATGGGACCCGGCCAAGGTAAGCGGACGTGAGCGCTGGCGTCTCCTGAGAAGGAGACTGGAGCCAGCGCTCGCAAATCCATGTCTGCGGCCGTCAAGAGATGAGTGAACCTGACAGCCCGCGGCCATGGACATGACAACTACCAGTTTCCTCTGACTTTCTCGGATGCACCATTGCCTTGTACTGCTTGAGCAGACACCGTGCAGTGAGGTGTACTCTGCCCGGCATGCCAGTACAAGGAAACTGCGCCATCCGCAAGAGTTGGGGGAGGCTGCTAGTGATGTAGAACAGCCAGGGGGATGTCAATCAAAATCTGGGGGGCAACATTTAAATTTTCGCCTCAGGCAATAGAAAAGCTAGAATCGGCACAATGAACGCAAGCACCAACATTACAACAACTGCTGCCTCCTGGTGATGAAAACCACATCTTTCCATGATTTATTGCTGTGTACTCTGCAATAAGGAGCTATAGGGTTAAAAGGGTGAGCATCAGGTTATGGTAAATTTGAGTAACAGATAGGAGGAGCTTTGTAAAAGAGCCGTGGCTTTGTGGGCACATGGACGGGGCTTAGTGGTGGAGGGGGCATCTCCAGGATAGATACCTATGTACTGCCAGCATCCTGCATGCAAGTACCCAAGAATCAGCAGTCTACAAAAAAAAGCAGGTGAATATGGCAATGTGAGTGAAGTGTTGGATTGATTTTTGTAGTGTGACTGGTTGATGTAGTGTTAACAGTGCATAAGTGAAATATGCAATATGTGTGAGTCTTGTGTCTTCTTCTAATGTATTAGTGGCATTTGTGTGCGTGTTGTTTTTAATGTGAGTGGTATGTGTGGTATAGGTCTAGTGTGTAAGTGTTATGTGAGGTATGTGTTTAGCATTTGTATGGTGTGTGCGGTATGTGTCTAGTTGGTGGTACGTGTCTAGTGTTTAAGTGGTATGTGTCTAGTATGTGAGTGGTGTGTGCAGCATCTATGCCAGGTGTGAGTAGTGCGTGTCCTTGGTGTGGGTAGACAGCGTGCGGCATATGTCTTAGATATGAGTGGCGAGAGTGGAGGATACATCCTAGATGTGAGTGGTGCGCGTGCGCATGTGTCCTAGGTGTGAGTGGGGGATGTGTTCTAGTGGTGTGCGTGCGCATGTGTCCTAGGTGTCAGTGGTGTGGGTGCACATGTGTCCTAGGTGTGAGTGGCACGAATGCAGCATGTGTCCAGCTTGTGGGTTGCATCTGTGCGTCATGTGTCCAACATGTGAGTGTGTGTGTGTGTATATGGCTGAATATAAAATATGACTGCAAGGACCCATTGTCAACTTTACCTGCCCAGGACCTTATACCATCCTTACTTGAAATAAAACACCAACACCTTCTTTATGGAAATGTGGAAGTGGCCACAGCTTTATTATTATTAACAACCATCGGCATGAAGACATATATATTTTTCTTTTCTCTTTCTCCTGAAATGCCGATGCTCCCTGTACTCCATCAGGCATGTAGGATGCTAACTCCGTCTTCTTCGCCGTACTTTCCGCCAGTTGTGACATCAACAAAAGAACCAGAAAAACTCCAGAACAAGAATATAACCCTAGAAAAAACCAAAACCAACACCACCAGGGGAGGGAGGGCAGGTGTTTCTCCCACTGCAGCTTGAAGGTAAGAGGGCATTCTGCCCCAAACCCCAGCCTTATATCTCCTTAACCACGCCCCTCTTACCCCTTGTTCACCAATCCTGGTCCTGGGCATTATTTAAACGTTCCATCCTTTCTTTAACCCCTCGCAGTCCCTGACACTTTCCCTAGGCGCTTCAGTGTCTACAAGACTGCAAGGACCCATTGTCAACCTTACCTGCCCAGGACCTTATACCATCCGTACTTGAAATAAAACACCAACACCTTCTTTATGGAAATGTGGAAGTGGCCACAGCTTTATTATTATTAACAACCATCGGCATGAAGACATATATATTTTTCTTTTCTCCTTCTCCTGAAATGCAGATGCTCCCTGTACTCCATCAGGCATGTAGGGTGCTAACTCCGTCTTCTTCGCTGTACTTTCCGCCAAGGAGGGGAACTGAGAAACCTACTCAGTCCCCCGACCACCCCCACCAAGCAACGCCAGTCCTCTCTCAGCACCATCTAACAAATCTAACAGAAAGATATCGAGCCCGATATCGTTAAGGTGTACCCCATCCAGCGCCAGCAAATCAGCATTATCCCATTCCAAGGACTGGTGCCGCAGCCCAACTCCACCTATCGAGCGAACGAACCGCGACACCCGCACATTAAGCAACCTGCGCACTCTCTACAACGCTGCCAAGTTCCTGGCACCCCGCTACACCGTCCGCGCCACTATCTCCGACCATACCACCACGCAGCGAGCGAACAGATCCTGAAAACGCGCCAAATCAGTCCGAATTAATGATAACAACTCGGCCATTTTAACTTGGCCGATATCATTCCCCCCGGCGTGAATGATCAGGACAACAGGTCCGTGAGTGTGCCTTGTAATTGCCACTACTTCTGGCAGCAACTGCACCCACCGTAGTCCCCGTACACCTCCAGTGGACATCAGCCTGTGAGAGGCCCAAATTCGAACCCAACGGCCTCCGTACTGCTCGGACCGCCGCCCAATGCACATATGAGTGCCCCAGGATCCACACCAGGGGGCACCGGGACCCTAACAAAAGAAAAGTCGAACTAAATACCAGGTCAAATGGGAGAAAAGGATACAGGCAGGGATAGAATAACACGACACAAGGAAAGAACCGAGGGGGGAGGGGGTTTGCACAACAAAACGGAAAAAGAAGAACCAAAAGGAAAAACCACAATAAATAATCACACGTTAAAACCAAATCCGGTCGCACATACGACTTATAGCTATTCGAGCTCCATCTACCCAAACGCATGATAGCCACTGAATCTAAGGCATCTGCCTCTGTGGCAGCGCCAATCCTGAACGAATGCGTACCAAACTCGCCAGGTGGCAGCCCCAAGTATTTCAAACCAGCCTTAAAGAGGCTCTGTCACCAGATTTTGCAACCCCTATCTGCTATTGCAGCAGATAGGCGCTGCAATGTAGATTACAGTAACGTTTTTATTTTTAAAAACGAGCATTTTTGGCCAAGTTATGACCATTTTTGTAGTTATGCAAATGAGGCTTGCAAAAGTCCAAGTGGGTGTGTTTAAAAGTAAAAGTCCAAGTGGGCGTGTATTAGGTGCGTACATCGGGGCGTTTTTAATACTTTTACTAGCTGGGCGCTCTGAAGAGAAGTAACATCCTTGTTTTTTGTGGGACAAGTTGTATATTTTAACGCCACCGTTTTAAGGTACATATAATATATTGAAAAATTTGTTTTTCGCGTTTCGTTTTATCTAGTTCACCGTGCGGTAGAAATGACATTATCGTTATTCTATGGGTCGTTATGATTACACCAAATTTATATAGTATATATATTATTTAGAAAAATAAATCGGTTTGTTTTTGTGTCACCATATTCTCCGAATTAAATAACTTTTTTTTCACCGTTGATGGAGCTGTGTGATGGCTTGTTGTTTGCAGGATTAGTTGCCGTTTTCATTGGTACCATTTTGGTGCAGTTTACATACAGTTGGACTTGTTGTGAGGGGGTGATCAGAAAAACATAATTCCACCATTGTCTTTTGTTTTTTTACGTCATTCACCTTGCGGAATAAATCAATTAATATTATAGTGCAGATCATTGCGTTTGCAGTAATACCAATTATGTGTAGTTTTTAAAAAGACTTTTTTCCATAAGAATACATTTTGCAAGGGAAAATAATTTTTCTAACCATTTTATTAAATTTTTGGACATTTTTGTGTGTGACACTAGGAGACGTGACCATGTGATCAGCTGTTTTGATCACTTTGTTTACACAATACAATACACTGCACTACTTATGATGAATGACTGGGACGTTATTGAGTTGACGCAGGATAACCTAGTGTGCAGAGTCTAAGGAATCCCTCATTCTTCACCGCATGGAGGTAGGTACTTTGTTAGATATCCGGGTCGCGGCACTCATAGAGTCCACAATTACCGATCGGGCTGCACATCCGGGTCTGTAACAGGCGGGCAACGTCCAATCCAATAATAGGTATCAGAAGGGAAATTCAGGGTCAGACCAGAGGTTAGTACACGGATAAGTAACCGGGAACAACAGGAAAAATGCTAGAAAACTCACCGCCAGGGGTGATAACCAAGCACTGAAACACTGGAGCGTTTTTTTCTTTAAGGTCTAGGTAGAATGACGTCACATGCCGTACTGGGTCCAGATCCTGCGGCTCGAGCTGCGTATCGCAAACAGAGGAGAGCCATAGAGTTTTGTTGCCATGGTGATGCCGCAGCTATGGACAGATCAACACGCCGCCCGTTGAGCAGAGGAAAAGCATGCCCTGCATTACACAGACAACCTATTGATATAAATTGGCACGGTGTAATACTTAATTTCTCAAGTGGTGACGCTACAGGGAAACTGAACACTAAAGGCCCTTTTACTTGGGCCAATTATTGGGCAAATGAGTGTTCACAGAATTCTCGTTCCCGATCAGTACCCTGTGTAAACAGGGCAATGATCAGCCGATGATCGAGCAAACGCTTGTTCATCAGCTGATCGTATAGTCTATTCAGCCTTAAATATTATCATTGCCGGCAGTGGCGTAACTACCGCTGAAGCAACCATAGCGGCTTGGCTACGGGGCCAGAGTCATTAGGGGGCCTGTGCCCAGAGACACCGCTAGCAGCCTCTGTGGCTGCTACGGATGTAGCGACGCCACATTCAATATTATCTGCATCCTAAGAATACAGCATTGAGGATGCTTTAGAGGTGCTCCATTCGGCGCAGGAACAGGGCCTAGGTAAGTATCATTTTTTTTTGTTTTATTTGGGGGACACTATCTTCAAGGAGGAGGTGGGGGGCGCGATCTACAGCGGGGGCAGTATGGCATTATCTACAATGGGAAGGTGGGGGCACTATCTACAAGGGCGGGCTGTATGGCACTATTTACAAGGGGTAGCTGTATTACACTATCTACAGGGGCAGCTGTATGGCACTATCTACAAGGGGGAGGTGAGGGGCACTATCTACAAGGGGCTGTATGGCACTGTCTACAAGGGTGAGGTGGGGACACTATCTACAAGTGGGGCTGTATGGCACTGTCTACAAGGGGGAGTGGGCATTATCTACAGGGAGAAGGGTGGCATTATCTACAAGGGGGCTGTATGGCACAATCTACAGGGAGGGATGTATGGCACAATCTACAGGAGGAGGGCTGTATGGCACAATCTATGGGGGGAGGGGCTGTATGGCACAATCTACAGGGGGGCTGTATGGCACAATATACAGGGAGGGCTGTATGGCACATTCTACAAGAAGGGGGCTGTGTGTGGCACCCAGGGGAGGGGGGCAGTTAAAAATTTGCTATGGGCCCAGTCTTTCCTAGTTATGCCCCTGGTTGTCGGCAGCACATCTTCTTGTGTAAACAGGGAGATGTGCTGCTGAAATAATAGAAATGTATGGGGATGAGCGATCGTAGTAACATGCGCTCGTCCCCATGCATTGCTGCTTGTGAAAGGAGCAATCGAGCACCAATCAACGAGCTGTCTCGTTGATTGGCGCTCGTTTACACTGCCAATGTCGGGCCATGCAGGAGGAGCCTTACTGCCAAGTTTCCCCACAGATAGCAGCTGATCGCAGGTAGACACGTTGTTATCGGCTTATTCTAAAGGGACCCCTCTTTAAGGGCATTATATTATAGGGACAAGTCTGGTACACTATTATCCCAAACGGCACAAAAATTATTATACCGTTTGGTTAATAGAGCCTAACAGAGAATGCTCAAAAAAAAGCTGACACGACAAAACCCAGTGTTGGGCAGGAGACTTGGCGTGCCAGATGTTTTTACTTAATCCCGCAGTGCCGTACTATGTCCTAGTTATACGCCGGTGTCGAGGTGGAGGAGACAGTGGACAACCCTTTTAGGTTCCCCTGGGTGTCTTGTTTTATGGAGTACGTAGTCTGTAAAAGAGTGTATTTCTGATACTATCGCTATTGTACGTTATTATTTATGCACCTTTTACATTTGGGAAACAAGGACAGGTCATATTGTTTTCTGGGGAACTTTTTACCATTCATTCTTCATCCTTCTACTACATGTCTTATGACAAGAAAATAATCCTAAAACTGACTGTTACCAGCAAAAAAAGGAACGTGTCTTCCAGACAGTGTCAGAAAAATTTCAAAACAAAGACTACTCTGAAAGTTATTTGGCGTAATTGTCATTTTTGTGGTTTTTATTTTTTTATTTGAGGTCAATGGTTTTGGTTTGTTCATAGGAATATTTTTTCATTCCAAGCAAATGGCCTCAAGTCTATAATGTACGGCAGTCTGGGAGATCATAATAAGCAACATTAAATGTACTACAAGAATTATTCACATTTGCAACCTCTTGTTCCCAACACTTCATTGCACTTTGTGTTATAATATGTCATGCAGATGTTTTTAGGAAGCTCATGGGTCCACGTGGGTGGCAAATGTCACAAAAGACTTAAATTAGTGTTCCTCCAAGGTAACTTCTGGTCTGCTTATAATTTGGGTGTGGAACGATTAAAATATACATTTGATCAGGTCAGTAAAATAAGGTGCTAAGCCAAATAGGGGCCCCACATGCCAGCAGGTAAAAAAAACAGTAGATGCCACTAGGGGGATCTCACTGCATAAGGATTTATGCAGCTTTCATTGAGTTCAATGGGATTTGTATACATCTGTATTCAATAAGCTCCCCCTAGTGGTTTTCAGGCAGCAAGAGTTTTATAATCTTCATGTCAACAGCAACCTTATTACAAGGTTATTTAATTAATTTAATTAATTTCTTATTAACATTTTCATGCACATAAGACTTTACTTCTCTATTGTCATAGTAAAATACATGTAGGACAATACAGGGATAAAATTATTTTTATCATAGCAAATATCTTTTCATTTATTATCCCTGGAGTCCATTAGTAAACTATAGACTCTCATGTGTAGCAGTCTATAGCTGTCGGTAGGGCATTTAGTAAGGAATTGTATTTCTCCTCGGTGCCCCTACTCTCTGTTCAGATTTCTCCTGATCATGCTGAGAGTGCTATATAGCAGAGCTGAGATGGATGCTTATCACAATGTGCTATGTATAAATGTACTGAGCTTGCTTCTGGTGTTGTATTTAAGTGCTGAGCTTGGTCTTGGTGCTGTATATATGTTACTGATCTTGGTTCTGGAGCTGTATATGTCAGAGCTTGGTTCTAGTTCTGTATTTATGTACTGAGGTTGGTTCTGGTGCTGTATACATGTACTGAGCTTGGTTGTGGTACTGTATATATGTATGAGCTTGGTTCTGGAGCTGTAATTATGTAGAATATATTTATAATAACAAAATTGCAGGGCAAAGGGAATTGTTCTTAATTCATTGTATATTTAATGGGAACCTGTCAGGTAGTTTTAACCCCTTGAACTGCCATCATGCAGTAATACATGACCTGACAATATTTCCAAACATTTCCCTGTATGTTGTTTTCAGATGCAGAAAAATCTATAAATCAACTTTTGAACCGGCGCACGCTATAGGCTAATTACTCATTAAAGGGTCATGTGGCGGTGCCGCTATCCTGAAGAGTCAAATAATTCTGCCTGCAAATACACCTTTCCATGCATGATTGGCATCCCTTTATTATACATCACTACTGTCACGTTGGGTGCGTGGACCCACTGGGCCGTACCGCCTTGACGGTATGGCAGCTGGCCAACAGGACGCAGGTCACAGTCTATAGTTCGTATAGTGTACCTGTGGCAGCTTGGACAGTAGCAATGACAGGCTCGGCTGGGACTTAGGCAGCAGGCAGACGTCAGGCGTGGTGTAGCAGGACAGGCGTGGAATACAGCACAGCACGACTACAGCTCAGCACGGCACTTGACCAGGTAGCACGGGATACAGGATACAGGTACAGGAACGGGGAACATTGGGAACTGGGAAACACTAGGAGACCATTTGCTAGACAAACTTAGGGTGCGACAACAATGCTCAGGCATGGGAAGAAGGGGCTGGGCCCTTCTTATAGTCCATGGTACTCATGGGCTAATTTAGACATTAAACTCCGGTGCGTGCGCTGGCCCTTTAAGAGCGGGCACAAGTGTGCACGCGCACCCTACGGGACCCGGCCAAGGTAAGCGGAAGTGAGCGCTGGCGTCTCCTGAGAAGGAGACTGGAGCCAGCGCTCGCAAATCCATGTCTGCGGCCGTCAAGAGGTGAGTGAACCTGACAGCCCGCGGCCATGGACATGACAACTACCAGTTTCCTCTGACTTTCTCGGATGCACCATTGCCTTGTACTGCTTGGGCAGACACCGTGCAGCGAGGTGTACTCTGCCCGGCATGCCAGTACAAGGAAACTGCGCCATCCGCAAGAGTTGGGGGAGGCTGCTAGTGATGTAGAACAGCCAGGGGGATGTCAATCAAAATCTGGGGGGCAACATTTAAATTTTCGCCTCAGGCAATAGAAAAGCTAGAATCGGCACAATGAACGTAAGCACCAACATTACAACAACTGCTGCCTCCTGGTGATGAAAACCACATCTTTCCATGATTTATTGCTGTGTACTCTGCAATAAGGAGCTATAGGGTTAAAAGGGTGAGCATCAGGTTATGGTAAATTTGAGCCACAGATAGGAGGAGCTTTGTAAAAGAGCCGTGGCTTTGTGGGCACATGGACGGGGCTTAGTGGTGGAGGGGGCATCTCCAGGATAGATACCTATGTACTGCCAGCATCCTGCATGCAAGTACCCAAGAATCAGCAGTCTACAAAAAAAAGCAGGTGAATATGGCAATGTGAGTGAAGTGTTGGATTGATTTTTGTAGTTTGACTGGTTGATGTAGTGTTAACAGTGCATAAGTGAAATATGCAATATGTGTGAGTCTTGTGTCTTCTTCTAATGTATTAGTGGCATTTGTGTGCGTGTTGTTTTTAATGTGAGTGGTATGTGTGGTATAGGTCTAGTGTGTAAGTGTTATGTGAGGTATGTGTTTAGCATTTGTATGGTGTGTGCGGTATGTGTCTAGTTGGTGGTACGTGTCTAGTGTTTAAGTGGTATGTGTCTAGTATGTGAGTGGTGTGTGCAGCATCTATGCCAGGTGTGAGTAGTGCGTGTCCTTGGTGTGGGTAGACAGCGTGCGGCATATGTCTTAGATATGAGTGGCGAGAGTGGAGGATACATCCTAGATGTGAGTGGTGCGCGTGCGCATGTGTCCTAGGTGTGAGTGGGGGATGTGTTCTAGTGGTGTGCGTGCGCATGTGTCCTAGATGTGAGTGGTGTGCGTGCACATGTGTCCTAGGTGTGAGTGGCACGAATGCAGCATGTGTCCAGCTTGTGGGTTGCATCTGTGCGTCATGTGTCCAACATGTGAGTGTGTGTGTGTGTGTGTGTGTGTGTATATGGCTGAATATAAAATATGACTGCAAGGACCCATTGTCAACCTTACCTGCCCAGGACCTTATACCATCCTTACTTGAAATAAAACACCAACACCTTCTTTATGGAAATGTGGAAGTGGCCACAGCTTTATTATTATTAACAACCATCGGCATGAAGACATATATATTTTTCTTTTCTCTTTCTCCTGAAATGCCGATGCTCCCTGTACTCCATCAGGCATGTAGGGTGCTAACTCCGTCTTCTTCGCCGTACTTTCCGCCAGTTGTGACATCAACAAAAGAACCAGAAAAACTCCAGAACAAGAATATAACCCTAGAAAAAACTGAACAAAACAAAACCAACACCACCAGGGGAGGGAGGGCAGGTGTTTCTCCCACTGCAGCTTGAAGGTAAGAGGGCATTCTGCCCCAAACCCCAGCCTTATATCTCCTTAACCACGCCCCTCTTACCCCTTGTTCACCAATCCTGGTCCTGGGCATTATTTAAACGTTCCATCCTTTCTTTAACCCCTCGCAGTCCCTGACACTTTCCCTAGGCGCTTCAGTGTCTACAAGACTGCAAGGACCCATTGTCAACCTTACCTGCCCAGGACCTTATACCATCCGTACTTGAAATAAAACACCAACACCTTCTTTATGGAAATGTGGAAGTGGCCACAGCTTTATTATTATTAACAACCATCGGCATGAAGACATATATATTTTTCTTTTTTTGCCAAGTTCCTGGCACCCCGCCACACCGTCCGCGCCACTATCTCCGACCATACCACCACGCAGCGAGCGAATAGATCCTGAAAACGCGCCAAATCAGTCCGAATTAATGATAACAACTCGGCCATTTTAACTTGGCCGATATCATTCCCCCCGGCGTGAATGATCAGGACAACAGGTCCGTGAGTGTGCCTCGTAACTGCCACTACTTCTGGCAGCAACTGCACCCACCGTAGTCCCCGTACACCTCCAGTGGACATCAGCCTGTGAGAGGCCCAAATTCGAACTCAACGGCCTCCGTACTGCTCGGACCGCCGCCCAATGCACATATGAGTGCCCCAGGATCCACACCTGGGGGCACCGAGACCCTAACAAAAGAAAAGTCTAACTAAATACCAGGTCAAATGGGAGAAAAGGATACAGGCAGGGATAGAATAACACGACACAAGGAAAGAACCGAGGAAGGAGGGGGGGAGGGGGGTTTGCACAACAAAACGGAAAAAGAAGAACCAAAAGGAAAAACCACAATAACTAATCACACGTTAAAACCAAATCCGGTCGCACATACGACTTATAGCTATTCGAGCTCCATCTACCCAAACACATGATAGCCACTGAATCCAAGCCTAAGGCATCTGCCTCTGTGGCAGCGCCAATCCTGAACGAATGCGTACCAAACTCGCCAGGTGGCAGCCCCAAGTATTTCAAACCAGCCTTAAAAACCGCTTCAAATTGATGTGTCAAGAATTGAACCCCGGCCGCCAGGACAAACACAAATTCTTGAACCAACTTTACAGGACAATCCTGGCCCACAATCTTCCCAATCGACAACCAAGCACCCTTCTCTGCCGTATCCGTTTTTTACCTCCGAACGTAGACCCGGAGGGAATCACCCAACACCACCACATCAGATCCGAGAAGCCCACCGCGTGTGTTCACACTGGGTGGAACCAGCTCACTAACCCGCAATGCGGCAAAGAAAGCCAAAGAAAACGCCGGGCCAAACAAAGAAACCTCATATTCATCCCGGCACACAAAACACAAAATTGATAGAAGCCGACCCAGGAGCACAAAAGCTACCGGCCGCATCGTGTCACGGGAAAACGCCTCTTTTCTCCACCCTTTCATTGACTGCCTAACGACAAACTCTTTTGTAACATCCCTACATCCCCACAATTTCAACATAAAGGTCACCCCTGCTAAATGTTTACCTGCAGTGGCCGCACTACAACCCCCCTGACGTAATTGTACCAAACTCGTAAGGGTGATATCAAGGTGACAACTATCCTGTGATGGAAAATTACCCCCGCAATCTCCAACCACCGATCCCACGCTCTGCAATGACTCTTCCAAGTCGCTGGTACCACAGAACCCCTCAACAGCCTCATAAGTTGTCCTCGACCAGGGCCCATAAGTGAAGAGGGGGGGACTCCCCTTCTGCCAAAGCTGCCGGGTGCAATTCCCGAAACCAGGACATCTGTGAACGAGACAAAGCATCGGCCATCACATTACGAACTCCCGGAACATGTTTCGCACGAAACCACACATTCAGCTCCAAACATTTCAAAACCAACCATCGTAATAAAGCTAACACCGGCAATGAACTAGACGACAAGCCGTTCACCGCGTGTACAACCGCCATATTGTCTGTCCAGAATACAATCCACTTATTCACCATCCTGCTACCCCACAAATCTATCGCAACTATAATAGGAAACAACTCTAACAACGTCAAATTACATACCAACCCTAAATCCCCCCAATGCGAGGGCCAAGGGGACCTACACCAGCTTCGGCCCAAAATTGCTCCAAAACCATCACTCCCAGCCGCATCCGTGAACAATTCTCAGCGTCCTGACAAACCGACCGCCCATTAAATGAACTCAGAAAAGAATGCCAGACAAACAAATCCTTTTTCATCCAAGACGTTACCCGGATGAAATGATCCGGTTTCAATATACCCCTAGTAGCTAATGAAAAACGCCGAGAAAAAACACGACCCATAGGAATTATCCGACAGGCAAACACCAGCAAACCCAATAACAACTGTAACTGTTTCAACGTCACTTTTAGACCCAAAGACCTGGTCAACTGCACCTCCTGGCATCGACTGCGTCCCTGCGGCCGTGACGATCTCCGCGGAGACCTCTTCCGCAAATCAGATGAGGCGGATGATGATGACGAGGAGGAGAATCTGTTGCTGGATGACGAGGAAGACCGCCGACCATGCCTCTTCTCGCCACCGGATCTGCGACGTCTGTGATGGCCACGGCGACGATGTCTTCCAGAACGACGTTTCCTCCCACGTCTGGAACACTCCCTCACCGAACCTACGGGAGAAAAATGAGCCAAGGCAGGAGAAGGGCAAACCGGACCAGACGTTTCCCTGACCCTACACTCGCTAGAACCCTCCCTACCCGGCCCCGACCCCTGCGGGAAGGGGACCGGAGGAGACCGGAAGCTCGAAGCCCCTGCCACAGGACTAGGCTGAGTACTCTCCGCCCGCTTCTGTGTCCCAGCAGCCATCTTCTTCGCATGGGCGCCGCCATCTTGCTTCCTGGCCGACTTGCGCCGAACCGGAAGTCCCGCCTCTGCCTTTTCTCCAACCTCTTCCGGTTGAACAGAGAACAGACCAGGGAGTGATGACGTCCCAGTTCCCGCGAACATGCCTCGTGGTAGGCAAACATGGCGGACCAGTCTCCTGGACCCGCCATGCTCACCCCGCTGTCCCGGAAGTCGCCTGCCTCATCCATTCTCGCAGCTGCGGATCGAGGTAGGGTGTACCGTGCCTGCGCCGGTTTAACCGCAGCCCTCTTACCGCTATGGGGAGGGACGCCAGCGCGATGCGTGGAAGGGGGGGAAGGCGGCACTATGTCACCCGACGAAGCGCCGGGAGAAATAGGCCTAGGTGAAGTACAGGGACCCGCGCGCAGCGGTGCAGCCGTCACTGCACCCCGAACGGGAACGGGGCTGAGGCTTAAGCGAGCAGGGGGGCGGATAACACGCTGCGGCCTACCTCGGGTAGCCGCTCCCGGCTGTTCCACGACCGGATCCGATCCTCCACTTCTTCCTATCGCCAACAGGGATTCCAGCCAGGCGGGCCCCTCCAAGGCCACCCGCTGTGCCACCTGCCGTAAAAGATCCTCCGCCATCCGTACAGGAACCGACAAGAAAAAACGCTCCGAATCTTCCAGCTCCAAACGGAGGATGTTTCTCCCGCTGCAGCTTGAAGGTAAGCTTCAGTGTCTACAAAAATCATACTATTTAGTTACAGGATGGTGATATTTTAGCATTGTATAATGGTATAATTTGCAATCTTTATATGTCCGTATTAGACCATGATCACGCAATCAGGATTTGATAAGGGCTAAGTCCCTCATTCCACACCTAAATCCCTTTCAAGTCCACTAACATTCTGCATCCATTACAAGTATAGGGGCTACTTTATAGCCCATTCACATGAAGTGGAAAGAAGTCTACTTGAATGTTTTTCTACTTCGCAAAGAGTGATGAGCATAATGAGCATGTTAATTACTCTCGTGGATGAGCAGTGGTTTTGTTGGAGTTGGAGCTATCAGGACTATTACCCCTTTTTTCATTTACACCTGGTTTAATTAATCTCGTATAGCTGAAAGGTGGTCCCATGTACTCCAGCCCAAAATTGGCAGCTGCGTATGGCCTGCGGTTGGCTTTTGTGCTTAAAAATGCCAGGGCTGATTTTAAGTCCAAGTCCAGCAATGCCGCCACATCCCTCTATCTTCCGGGCTGGTTGCGCTCTCCATCACCACCGCAGTTCTCCTGCACTCCCTAGTGCACCTGTGCTGACCCTCCTATTTTTAAAGGGCCAGTGCTCCTAATTATCCACCATGGGTATAAAGGGATCCTCCCTGTTTTGATCATCGCCTGAGCAATTTTGTTGCTCCTAGCTTACTAGTGATATCCTGCTGATCGTTTATTTTGAACTCCTGTGTTTCACTCTGCCTGTAGCTTTGACTATCCTTGGATGCCCTGACCTTTTGCTCGACCAACCGTGAGTCCTGTTTGCCACCTGCCCTGATCTTTGCTATACCAGACCCTGCTTAGGACACAAAGTGCATCTTGCTCGCTTCAGTTATAAACTTTTAAGATACATTTTCCCTTCGACGCTTTAAGGTCTAATCATACTCCGAGGCATAAAGCAAGATGCTAGGCTTTCTTTCACGTGAGATAAAGATTCAGTTTGGTGGGCCATCACAAAGTCATACATACATAACTTACGTGCATAAACTGAGATGTCATTCCCTCTTTCCTCCACCGCGCAAAGTGAGCCTGCTGCGAAAGTCATATGTATCCATGCAGTGTAGTACATGGAAGAGATTGAGCCACATAGCAAAGATCAAAATGGGCCCCCATAATGGTGCCGGATTTTGCCACCTAGGACAGAAAGGCCAGGTGTTTGGTTGTCCGTTCTTGCCCATTCCATGACCCCTGGGACAATTTATCCCCCCCCCCTCCTGCTTGTAAACATTGCAATTCCTCTGGGGAGGAGAATCCTACACATGGGATGGAACCAACAAGGGTCCCATAGAAGCCGCATAGTCTGCCTCTATAATGCCCTTGTATCCCCATAATTAGTAACTTTTGCTGTTGGGGCCAGCGGTGCCCACCCTACAACTATTGAACATGTCCCACCAGTCCTCCTAGCTAAACCCCCGGGTGATGGCCTTAAGATGTTCAATGCCCCAGTGTAATCCCTTTTACACCTTGTGGTCTGCCCTGCACTAAAGGGAGCTCTTCTAAATTGGAGAGCAAGATCTATGAATTTACAGAATTGCATTATGGTCCCGAAATTGGATCCCATTCAGGGCTTCAGTGTTGCATTTGAAGGCGTTGTCTGAGATTCTAAGAAAAAAAAAAAAAGCTTTTTTTTTAAGAAACAGCGCCACTCTCGTCCATTGGCTGTGTCTAGCATTGCAGCTCATTCCCATTCATTAGGGTCCACTGACAAAACCAGATAGAGCCATGGAACAGAGGGGCACTGTGTCGGGAATGGCAGCTCAGCTTTATTCACTTGAATGGGGCTGAGCTGCAATACCAGAAACAGCAAATGGACAGGAGGGGCGCTGTTGGTGGGAAAAAAATAGGAGCTTCTTTTCTAATCGTGACAACCCCTTTATTGACACTCCATGTACATTTATTGGGGTATTCATCTATTGCATTTGGCTATTGAGCCATAAAAGCAAGAATCACAACAAACCTGTTTTCATCTCCTTGCCGTTGCCTTTATTGAGCCGCCACAAACCGTCTGTTATGTAGCGGCTGTACATTATCCGAAGTCATTAAAGATCTCATCCCGTGGTGTCTGTACAGAGGTTAAATG
Organism: Rhinoderma darwinii; assembly: GCF_050947455.1. Taxonomy (NCBI): domain Eukaryota; kingdom Metazoa; phylum Chordata; class Amphibia; order Anura; family Rhinodermatidae; genus Rhinoderma; species Rhinoderma darwinii. The sequence continues at coordinate 28,658,672 of NC_134691.1, forward strand.
TAGCAGCTCATTAAGCTTGCATTTTCAGATTGACTTTTTCTCTATATTGTTGCAAATGGCGAGCAGAGACGCGGCACATTGTGCTAAATTTTGCCAACGCTGCACTATTCAGATGACACTATTAATATACATACTTGTTCTATCGCTTCGAGGTGTTCAAGTACATAAATGTTAGTATTTGTGCAGTACAGATTACAATATGTTCACGCTCACGCTGGAACCCAGAGACAGATTCGGCGGCGTACCGTATTATACATCGGCGGCCCTGAAGTTGATAGGAAGTAGCATTAACCGTCTTCGATATTACATTCAATTTGTCAGCCAGGTTGCTTTTTTGCAGAAAATAATTTCATTGAAATCTATTTTCAGACCTTATTTGGAATTCGTGCTTTTCAACCCAAATCCTTATTACCTCCCTGTACCATTATAATCTATTTCCAAGTAAATGTCACCACGGCTAATGAGTTCATTCTGCGAATTTAGGGACTTACAAATCTTGTCTAATGCGTTCCTGTTGATTAAAGGGAGGGAGACGCGTACATTATTTTAAATGCAGTTTTACTTCTGGGTTTGAACCATAGATCACGAATGGCAGGAGAGGCAATTTGGTCTGTGTGAATTGCAATATTAAAGTTGAAATTCTTTTTCAATTCAAAGTATGGACTGGAGAAGGGAGGTAATAGGTAAAATAGGGAGAATTATGCAAGATAAAGTCTGCTGTGAACTGTGTGTGTATTAGGGAATAGTTTACATGCCATTACCTGATATAATAGTATTAACAGAAGTGATCAATTTTTCGTGTTGAGAGATCCATAGTAGGTAAGGGGACTATACTTCTAACCTCCATGCAGAAAAGCACTAGACACCAGGGACTGGGGCACACACCATTGGACACCAGGGACTGGGGCACAAACCAATGGACCCTATTGACTGATGTCCAAAACCACTGGACACCAGGGACTCAGTCCAAAAACACTAGACACCAGAGACTGGGGCACAAACAAATGGACACCAGGGACTGGGTCCCAAAACCACTGGACACTAATGACTGAGCACACCAGGGATTGGGACACAAACTATTGGACACTAAGAAATGGGGCAAAAAAAGCACTGGACACCAGGGACTGGTGGCCAAAAACTACTACAGTAGACACCAGGGGCTGGGGCACAATTTACTGTATACCAGGGACTGGGAGATAAAACCACTGGAAACCAGCGACAGTGGCCCAAAACCACTGGATGCCTAGGACTTGGGGACATAACCGCTGGATGACTGAGACTAGAGTACAAAACCTCTGGGGCACAAACACCAGGGACTGGGGCACAAACGATTGGATACTAGAGTCTGGTGCCCAAAAACACTGGACACAAGGGACTCAGTCCCAAAACCACTAGACTCGAAAAACGGAGTACACAAGGGACTGAGGACACCAACACTAATTAATGGTGTTCAAAACCACTAGACACCAGGGACTGAGCACACCATGGACTGGGGCACAAACAACTGTACACCAGGGACTGTGTAATAAGACTATTGGATGCCAGCGACAGTGGCACAAAACCACTGGACTCCTAGGACTTGGGGACATAACCACTGGATGACTGAGACTACAGTACAAAACCTCTGGGGCACAAACAACAGGGACTAGGGCATAAACGATTAAACCAATGGACATCATGGACTGAGACACAAAACGACTGTACACTAGGCACTGTGGCACAAAACAACTGGACGTGAAGGACTGGGTAAAAAAATTGCTAGACATCAGGGACTTTAGGACCAGGCCTTTAACATATTTTCGAAAGAATTGGATATTTTTCTTTCTAGTTCCTAGACTTCCGATGATTAGCGCTTGTATCACTACATATATAGTAGATCTTTAGTGTTACTTATCCCATTTCCGTTCATCATTTGTTCGTATGAATTTTGTATGCCATTGCTCACAGACGACATGAATTTCAGTCCTTATAGAATGACCCCCTTGGATTTGATTTCTACCGTCAGGCTTCCCGTACACGTGCAAGTTATGATCCGATTATTTTATGCATTTCTTGAAGCTAAAACCAGGAGTGGGTGAAAGTAAGAAGATAAGTAGAATCTGTACCTTATACTGGCTCTTCCTTCATGATCCATACCTGGTTTTGGCTTAAAAAACGGAAAAAAAAAAACCTGATTAAAACCTGCACATGTGATTAATAGCAGCGCTCATCATCACATCGAGGACTCCTGATATAAATTGAGCAGCTTGAGTCCAAAACCCCGGACACACGCTGTTCCTTCGTGATTGCTACTAACGTATGTAAACTGCCAGCTTACGTTACCTTGTACACAAGTGGGTCCAGGCGGATGCGCATCACTAAGGAGAACACAAACATAAAATGCAAAACCTGATCCATGTCTGACCAGAACTATTCCATCACATTGCATTTCTATGCCATAAAAGAAAGTATTGTATGTAACTGTATCCATTCAAGGGGACTTGTCATCTCTCCTGCCTTGTCTGTTTCAATAAATACAATAACCATTCTGGAGCATCTTTTGTCAGAACTCTGCGTTGTGCTGTTCCTCTCTTATTCCTCCTGGAATTTAAGGATAGGTGATAAGTGTTGATTCTAGGTATACCCCTTTAATTATTGTACAATAAAAAGATGTGTAACATTCTAAGTGCCTGTTCACATCAGTGTTTGGTTCCGTTGATGGGTTCCATCAGGCCTTTGTGTCGGAGGAACCCATCAACGGAAAGGCAAACGGAAACCCTAGCTTCCGTTTGCATTACCATTGATTTTAATGGTAATGCTTCTGTTTCAAATGGTTTCTATTTGTTTCCGACCATAAGGTTTCCTTTTTTTTTGTTTTGCAGGAACAGTAGCGCAGTCGACTACATTATTGTTTCCATCAAAAAAACGGAAACCTTTTGCAATGGCAGCATTACCATTAAAATCAATGGCAATGCGAACGAAAGCTATGGTTTCTATTTGCCTCTCCATTGATGGGTTCCTCCGACCGAAAGGTCTGACGGAACCCCGACGCAGATGTGAACAGACCCTTATATATTTGTGTACTAGCATCCTGCTGAAAATGACCTTGTGTGGGGAACTGTCAGTCAACTGCTCTCAGCCAATCAGTTTTGGTGAGCGTTTTCTTAGCGATGCTGATTGCCCCTCCCAAATGTCCTTTTTCAGCGGGATGCCAGGCATAATACACGGCCAATAAACATTGATTTTTGAAGGCAGGAGCTATATTTTGGGAGCTGTAATTCCCTGTTCACACTGAGTCTTTTGGCGCTGATTTTGACACAGAACAGCATCAGAATCAGCTCGCTGTGAAAAAAGCGGCTAGTTCTTCCTTGCTGCGATCTCCGCCTCTGACCTCCCATTAAAATCAATGGGAAGCAGAAAAAACCTGCGGTGCTCGTTTCCAGGCGTTTTTCCCTGTGTTTTGCCTGCGGTCCTTGCAGTAGCTTTAATGGGCGCGAATTAAAAACGCTGCGAAAACCGCGCAAAAAAAGCGGAGGCAGGTCAAAATCTTCCTCAAAATTCCTGAAGGAATTCTGAGGCAGATTTTTTTGTTCTGCCTGAAACTGTGAATAGGGCCTTAGTACCCACTAGTTCAAAGAGATTGTTCACACGGGCTATTTTCAGCTGTTTTTTGGGCTGTAAACGTCCCGAAATACGGCTGAAAAATCGGAAAGCAGAACGCCTACAACATCTGCCCATTGATTTCAATGGGAAATACGGCGTTCTGTTCCGATGGGGCATTGTTTTACGCCTCATTTTCAAATAACGGCGCGTAAAAAGACGCCCCGTAAAAAGAAGTGCATGTCACTTCTTGAGCCGTTTTTGGAGCCGTTTTTGATTGACTCAATAGAAAAACAGCTCCAAAAACTGCCGCAAAAAATGCTGCGAAAAATGCTAGTTTGATTAAAAAACGTCTGAAAATCAGGAGCTGTTTTCCCTTGAAAACAGCTCCGTATTTTGTTAACCGTGTGAACATACCCTGAAACCCGTTCTCTAATACCCTATTAAGGAATTGTTAATAGAGAGCTGATCCAGAGACGGGAGCTCCTCATCTATTAGCCAAAGCTCCGAGCAGCTACAAAGATCATGACTTGCTCTGAAGGCCCCGACACATACCTGCAGTATACAGACAAGCCATTGGTTTACTTCAACATCGTGTAATGTTTTGTTTCTCCTGTGGGGGTGCTGCAGGGCAGTTAAATGCTTGCTGCAAAATACCCATCAGCGAGACAGACTATTCAGCTTATCTTCAAGGTAACTTTCTAACAAAAAGGAGTTTTTCCCCTTTATGGGCGCTGTAATGTAGGTGACAGTAATGCTTTTTATTTAAAAAAAACGATCTTTTTTCACAACGTTAGGAGCGATTTTGGTTTATGCTAATGAGCTTTCTTAATGCCCAAGTGGGCGTACTTTTACTTTCGACCAAGTGGGCGTTGTACAGAGGAGTGTATGACGCTGACCAATCAGCATCATGCACTCCTCTCCATTCATTTACACAGCAGAATCGCGTTCTTAGGCTGGGTTCACACGAGCACATTAACGTCCGTAATGGACGGACGTATTTCGGCCGGAAGTCCCGGACCGAACTCAGCGCAGGGAGCCGGGCTCCTAGCATCATAGTTATGTACGATGCTAGGAGTCCCTGCCTCTCTGCAGGACAACTGTCCCGTACTGTAATCATGTTTTCAGTACTGGACAGTAGTTCCACGGAGAGGCAGGGACTTCTAGCATCATACATAACTATGATGCTAGGAGCCCGGCTCCCTTAACTGAGTTCGGTCCGGGACTTCCGGCCGAAATACGTCCGTCCATTACGGACGTTAATGTGCTCGTGTGAACCCAGCCTTACTAGAACATGATCTGCAGCCACATACACAGCGATTCTGCTTGATTAACGTTAATCCAGTGTCCTGATAATGAATACACATGATCATCCAGCCTGGACGTCATGTGTACTCAGAATCCTGATACTTCTGAATCTTTTCTGTGAGATTTACAGCAAGGGAAACGAAATCTCGTTTACCTCCGTAATCTCGCGAGATTTCGTATCCACTTGGGCATTAAGAAACTCATTAGCATAAACCAAAATCGCTCCTAACGTTGTGAAAATAGATCGTTTTTTTAAATAAAAAGCATTACTGTCACCTACATTACAGCGCCCATCTCCTTATGTAGGAGACAGGGCACTTATAATGTGGTGACAGAGTCTCTTTAAGGCCTCATTTACACGAGCGTATTATACGCGCGTGCGACGCGCGTGCTTTTCACGCGTGTCGTACGCACCTATAATAGTCTATGGGGCTGTTTCGACGATGCGTGAATTTTGCGCTGCGTGAGTGCGTTGCGTAAAACTCACGACATGTTCTATATTCTTGCGTTTTTCACGCAACACGCACCCATTGACTTCAATGGGTGCGTGAAAACAACGCATGCCACACGGACGGTCCTGCGTTGCATGCGCGAAAATCACGCAAGAGCTGTCAAAAGGATGAATGTAAACAGAAAAGCACCACGTGCTTTTCTGGTTACAAACATCCAAACGGAGTGTCAAATTAGAGATGAGCGCACCGAACTTCACCGGGTTCGGCCGAACTCGTTTTGACCGAACCCGGCAAAAAATGTTCGGGTACGCGACGTCAGGAGACAGTCACTGCCCACGGTGCTCAAAGACTTAAACTGGTTCAGCACCATGGACAGTGACTTTCGATCACAATATACATATACGTGTAAAAAAAAACAGAAGTTCGGACTTACCGATAAGTCCCGGCTCCTTCCTCCAGTCCGACCTCCCGCGATGACAATTCAGGCCAAGTGACAGCTGCAGCCAATCACAGGCCAAGCACAGGCTGCAGCCAATCACAGGCTGCAGCGGTCTCATGGCCTGCCGTGTCATCCTGGGAGGTGGGGCCGGATGACAAGAGAGGGACGCGTCACCAAGGCAACGGCCGGGAGACCGGACTGGAGGAAGCAGGCAGTTCATGGTAAGTTTGAACGTCTTTTTTTATTCACAGGTTGGTGTATATTGTGATCGGCATTCACTGATGAGGGTGCTGAAAGAGTTACTGCCGATCAGTTAGCTCTTTCAGCACCTTGGACAGTGACGGGCGTCGACTACCTCATCTCTATGATGGCGGCTGCGTGAAAATCACGCAGCCGCGCATCATACACGGATGACACACGGAGCTGTCAAATGCCTTTTGCGCGCGCAAAACGCAGCGTTTTTTGCGCGCGCAAAACGCACACGCTCGTGTAAATCCGGCCTAAAGACAGTGGCAATTTAGATTTCTTTTACATAAAACTGGGCAACCGCTTTAGGAGATATCTCATCAGAACTGTAGGAGCTGTTCACGGCAAGTCCGACTCCTGGCACCCTTGGCAAACCGCTGATTTTTGCGGGGGAAAGCGCATCGTTTCCCCTACACAGGTCATTAAAATTAACGGCTCGAATTCGTCTCTGTTCTGGCTTAGGAGTGGGGTCCTGAGCAGGAAACCCCTCTCTATGACATGCATATACCCCAATAGGGCATCTTCATGGGACAACCCTGTTAAATAAACCCCATTTGTTCCATATTCTATGGGAGGAAAATCACTAAGAAAATAATTTAGTGAAGTTTGGGCAGCTTTATCATGAAGTACAGTATAAGAACTCGCGGGATCGCCTAGGAGCGCAGTTTTATCTCTTGCTCAATACTTTCTTAATGTACTGTGCAATTTTGCTGCCTTAAAAAAAAGTTTTTTATAGCCATCCCCACAAGTAAATGCTGGAGATTCTGCCGCTCACTTTATTTTTGTTTTAGGAAGAATTGCTGAGTTCAGCAGAACCGCGAAGAATATAGTCCATAATTTTCAGTGATAATATTTTAAGAAGGACGTCCATTATTCAAGTGTGAGTTAATTGTGTGTGTAAAGCTATTCACATTCGTAGCCGCTCATACTGTAAAACGACCTACGGTTTTAGATCTACATTTATTTATGAATATGCCACCGGCTAGAGGCGTCTTGCTGCGTCATGGATTCTTCTGAATTGTTAGAATCCGTGTAGACGCTCAGAGGATAGGACCTGCGTATTAATAATTAATGGCGAGACTTACTTTAGGGCCGGGAAAGGAAAATTAATCGTGTCCTCACTGGCAAACGCTTCGGTCAGAGGCTTTTACTGTATTGCCTAAACGTCACTTTTGCTAGGAAATATATATATAACACACACACACACACACACACACACACACACACACACACACACACACACACGTCCTTCTCAATTAATTAGTATATCATCAAAAAGTAAATTTATTTCAGTAATTCAATTCAAAAAGTGAAACTCATATATTCTATAGATTCATTACACACAGAGGGATCTATTTCCAGCATTTTTTTCTTTTAATGTTGATGATTTTGGTAACATTTAATGAAAGCCCAAAATTATTGTCTCATAAAATTTGAATATTAAATAAGCTCGATTTCAAAAATGATTTTTAAAACCGAAATGTCGTCCTACTGAAAAGTATGTACAGTGTATGCCCCCAATACTTGGTCGGGGCTCCAATGTGGCGTGGCGTGGAGGTGATCAGCCTGTGGCACTGCTGAGGTGTTATCAATGCAGCGTGGCATGGAGGTGATCCTCCTGTGGCACTGCTGAGGTGTTATCAATGCGGCGTGGCATGGAGGCGATCAGCCTGTGGCACTGCTGAGGTGTTATCAATGTGGCGTGGCATGGAGGCGATCAGGCTATGGCACTGCTGAGGTGTTATCAATGCGGCGTGGCATGGAGGTGATCAGCCTGTGGCACTGCTGAGGTGTTATCAGTGCGGCGTGGCATGGAGGTGATCAGCCTGTGGCACTGCTGGGTTGTTATCAATGTGGCGTGGCATGGAGGTGATCAGCCTGTGGCACTGCTGAGGTGGTATCAATGCGGCGTGGCATGGAGGCGATCAGCCTGTGGCACTGCTGAGGTGTTATCAGTGCGGCATGGCATGGAGGCGATCAGCCTGTGGCACTGCTGAGGTGTTATCAATGCGGCGTGGCATGGAGGCGATCAGCCTGTGGCACTGCTGAGGTGTTATCAATGCGGCGTGGCATGGAGGTGATCAGCCTGTGGCACTGCTGAGGTATTATCAATGCAGCGTGGCATGGAGGTGATCCTCCTGTGGCACTGCTGAGGTGTTATCAATGCGGCGTGGCATGGAGGCGATCAGCCTGTGACACTGCTGAGGGGTTATCAATGCGGCGTGGCATGGAGGCGATCAGCCTGTGGCACTGCTGAGGTGTTATCAATGCGGCGTGGCATGGAGGCGATCAGCCTGTGGCACTGCTGAGGTGTTATCAATGCGGCGTGGCATGGAGGCGATCAGCCTGTGGCACTGCTGAGGTGTTATGGAAGCCACTCCATAATTTATTGAGAAGGACGTATGTATGTATGTGTGCGTGTAAATATATATACAATATATATTGTATTTTAATTCTTTTTGAAATCGCTTTGGAGTGAGTGGGCTTTTTATTAGTCAATGTAAGAATAGTTCTACATCAAACAAAGCGCTTCCTGGCCCAAAAAATATCCGTTATTGTTTTTGTTCTTTTTGAATTATAATGAGATTTGTAGACACATGGTGGTACTGTGCTCTTTCCACTAGGGGGTGCCAAAATCGAATTAACTTTTTTTTACAACCCTAACTAGGGTGTCCATGCTGAAAAAATGATCGAACCTTTCCTATTATTGTCCGTAATTATAGCACGGACTCTCCCATAGAAGCCTATGGGCGCTTCCATAAATACGAGCGGCTACGGATGTGCATCCGTAAACCGTCCGTATTTACGGAAGTGTTACTATGCAACATGTTGGTGACCTGATTTGCATCCCCCCTGTGATGCAGTACGGACAATATTCACTGACACCCTTCTGTATATATGGATAAGTTACAGATGACTCCGGATCCGTATTTACGGACGGTATTTACGGAAAGATGAAAATAGGTTGTGTGCATTTGGCCTAAGTTGGGACTACCCCTTTATGCTTTTAACTGAAGGGATGTGTTCCAAAAATGTTGTCCTCGGTGTCCATACAATATATACAGAATAATATATTTGTATATAGATCTAAATATTCTGCGTATAATACTGTGAGATCAGAGAGATCCCTTTAATTACAAGTCTGGATTTCTGTGCCCAGCCTGTAATTTATCCAGGATGGGATTACAGATGGTGCGGAACTGATTGATACATATGCATGAGCCACATTATCATTCAGACAGTGCTTCTCCTCTGTTTATGACAATCATCATAGTTACAGTAGTTAACGATTCCGCGCTGTCAAAGAATTGCGCATGTTCTTTCTAAAAATAATTTCTGTTTGAACGTCGTTAATTAAATGCTTCCATGCTGTGCGGTTTATTAATCTTCTGGTACTCTGCCATTAAAAAAAGAGGTCCCTTACCCTCTAAAGTATTTAACTCAAAGACTGTTGTGATCAACACTTACAAAGTATGCAGATTGGGGGATTTGAAAGCTTGTGCACACATGAAAAAAAGTGTTTATCCTAATTACAGCTAATGCTTAAAACTTTATTTTAATAATTACAGAATGACGGGTGGTGGGGGAGGGGAGGAAGAGAATGTAGCGGCTTCATACAGAGAGCATGAATGTCGGAGTTTGGCATAGGTCAAAAGTTTTATTTTGTTTTTGTTAAAAAAAAAATAGTTTTGTTTCCCACATTCTGAGAGCCATAACTATTTTATTTTTCCGTGCATTGAGCGGTGTGAGGGCTTATTTTTTGCAGGACAAGCTATAGCTTTTATTGGCACCATTTGTTGGTACACATGACTTTTTGATCACTTTTTATTAAAAAAAATTTGGGAGCCAAGGTGACCAAAAAACTGTGATTTTGGCGGTTTACAATAAAAAATTTTTTTTTACGGTGTTCACCGTGCGCATTAAATAATGCTATATTGTAATAGTTCAGACTTTTACGGAAGCAGCAATACCAATTTTGTTGATCTTTTTTCTTTTTTACATTACTTTAGAGGAAAAATGGGAAAAGGGGGGTTTTTTGAACTTTTTTTTTGCTCTATTAAAAACTTTATATCACTTCTTTTTACACATTTTATTAGTCCTCCTAGGGGACTTGAACCACCGATCGTTAGATCGTTGGTACAATATACTGCAATACTAATGTATTGCAGTAGATCGTCATTTTTACAGGCATTTGTTAAGCCCTGCCACAGGCAAGGCTTAACAGAGGCAGAGTGAAGGCAGCACTGGGGGCCTTCATTAGGCCCCTGGGCTGCCATAACAACCATCGTCTCCCCCTGATCTCGTTGCGGGGGGGGGGGGTAATGACCTGTCGGAGGGGGCCGCCCCACTCTTTTCAACGCCTCAGATGCTGCGGTCGCGGTTGACTGCAGCATTTGAGGGGTTAAACAGCCAGGAACAGCGCGATTGCTTCTCCTGGCTATTAGTCCCGGGTGTCGGCTGTAAAACACAGCCGACACCCACAGCATATGGAGCGCGCTCAGCGTGTGAGCGCGCTCCAAACATCACCCCCCGCACCATGACGTACCAGTGCGTCAAGGGGTTAATGGCTGCATAGTTTTGCCAGTTAGGGCTTATTTACATGCACGTGATATACGTCTGTGCAACGCGCGTGATTTTCACGCGTGTCGTACGGACCTATGTTAGTCTATAGGGCCGTGCATGACAGTCCGTGATTTTTGCACAACCTGAGTCCGTTGCCTATATCTCACGACATGTCCTATATTTCTGCGTTGTTCGCGCATCACGCACCCATTGAAGTCAATGGGTGCGTGAAAATCACGCATGCCACACGGAAGCACTTCCGTGGGACAAGCGTGATTCGCGCAACAGCTGTCAAACTATGAATGTAAACAGAAAAGCACCACGTGCTTTTCTGTTTACAAACATCCAAACGGAGTGTCATAATGATGGCGGCTGCGCGAAAATCACGCAGCCGCGCATCATGCGGGGCTGACTCACGGAGCTGTTAAGTGCATTTTGAGCATTCAAAACGCCGCATTTTTTGCGTGCGCAAAGCTCACACGCTCGTGTAAATTCCCCCTAATACTGCTGTTTACCTTCAAAACTGTGCGCCCGTAAAGGGTCTATTCATTGATGGCTGCACAATTTTTCAGCTAAACAGCACTTTTACCCCCAAACCGGGGCGTAATACTCGTCCGTGTGCTGTGCGTTGAAATCACTCACAGCACACGGACCCATTCATTTCAATGGGGCTATTCACACATGTGTGAGTTTTCACGCAGCGAGTGTCCGCTGCGTGAAACTCACAGCATGTCCTATATTGGTGCGTGTTTGCGCACCTAGTAGCCCATTAAAGTCTATGGGTGTGTGAAAACCACGCACTGTACACGGATGACATACTTGCGCTGTCCGTGTTTCATGCATCAGTTACATAGAAAAGCAGAACAATAAATAAAAAAAATTTAAAAGTGTCTGCACGGATGTGAAAAACGCATGCCACACTTAAAGCACACTGATGCCAATATGCAACGCACACGGACATGAAATATAGGAAACACACAGTTTTCGTATGCGCGCAAATCGTACAAACTCATCTGAAGGTAGCCTCACAAGCAATTTAAAGGTCTTTACAAGGGATTATAAGCAGGGGTTTAAGGGGCGGCTGTTAGGCGCCAGACTAGTGAGGAGCTTCTTACCCATGTCCTCGGCATGGAGCGCTTGCTGGATAGGCTGCGTTTGGCGGCGATGGTGAATAGAGAGGCCTGGCTCCAGGCCCAGCTGCAGGCTATCCTAGGGAGCAGTGTTGGTGTAATGACGGGGTAGGGAGACAGACAGGTGAGCCCTAATCTACCCGCCACTCAGTCCCTGCCTACTTGCACGGCCCGTCCTAGGCGACGGCGTACAACTGGGCGACGGTCCCTACGCTCAATATGTGCACGACAGACAAACAGACAAGGGTACACAGAAGCTAAGGGAAATGGGGCAGTTGCCCACGGCAACACCGTGAGCAACAAGAGTAGTGAACAAGCCGAGTCAAACCAGGAGTGTACGAGGTACCAAACGCAGAGCAGGAGAGTAGTCCGTAAAGCCAGTGTCAATATGAAGCAGAGGTCAATAGTACAAGCAGCAGCAGCAGAGCCAGGAAACAGGCAGAATCACAGGCAAAGGAGGAGCAGGAAATGAGGGTATAAATATACAGAGGGCGGGAGCTAGCTCCGTCTGGCCAGGCTGTGATAGGCTCTCCCACTTCTCAGCCTCCCAGCCCGAGTGGGAGATGATCGAGTCACTCTATCAGACTTAGGAGCAGGTGCAGAATGATTAACCACGGGCGTCGACACAGAAGCTGTGTCTGGCAGATCCTTTACAGTTGGACCTTCTGCCGGTCCCCTGTCTACTGTGTGGACCCACTCCCAGTGGTCTAGCCCCCGGAGCGGCTGAGCCCCGAGGCGACTCTCCGGGTCAGTCCCTGCCTGGATCGCAGGCATTGGTGTTTAGGAGGAATCCTCTCCCGCAGCCGGATTTTTTATGCGGGTGGAGGCCCTTCTACCTCTGCCTTGCCCCTGGTTCTCCTATGCAGCAACATTGGTGGTGCGGCAAACTCCCCCGGCGATGTGCCTGTCAGGAGAGCGGCTCGGCATGGTAGTGGCATATCGGCAGGAGGAGCCTGTTCCCAGTGGAGGGCTCCTTACCACCAACCTATTTCTGCTGTCCCCGCCCCCCCTGCTGGGAGCCGATCCAGGATGGTGGTGGGGCCAGAGGCGTCGCTTGCTAGCCAGAGCACATCTACAGTGACACTGCATGTGTGCAGTGAATGGCAAGTGCTTAGCCCCGCCCCTTCTGCTGCTCCTCCAGTTCAAAAGAAGATGGGGAGATACACGAAGTTATGGAGGATGGTGCGTCTGGAGTTCGTCCACAGACGCACAGCCTACGTCCTACGGCCTACGTCGCTGACCATTCCAGGGTCGCTCTTGAGGAGTCACGGTCAACGGCGGCAAATGAAATCCGCATGCGGACATCTGACATGGCGGCGGCTGGGACTAGACCCCAGGGACAGCCTGGTGACTGCGATTCGGCGCAGGGGTCTTCTTTATATGGGAAAGGAGTGGGTCCTTCCATAGCGGGTTTTAGTGATATACAGACCAGGGATTTGTTAATAAAATTGGTCGAGTTGTTGTCAAGCGTCATAGGGAAAAACTGCCGGAGAATTGTTCTCTGTTGTTTTGCTTCTGGACTTGTTGGGTGAGGCTTATCAGGTATGCGGGGGTATTGCTTGGTTACGTTACGACGAGTAATTTAGGCAGAAAGGCGGTGTGCCCCTCCTTTAGATGGGATCATAAGAATATCCGCTTGTGCATGTGTCTGATGGCGGCTCCTCGCGGGTGAAGGGGTCAGCCCTTTCATGGGTCACATGGCGGTTCCTCAGTAGCGGGATAGTTGGCTGGGTCTAGGAGGAGCTGCTGTTGGCAGTTCAACGAAGGCCACTGTAAGTTTACCACTGACTGTAAATTTAAGGACGAGTTCTCAGGCTGTGGCAGACGCTCAACAGAAGAGGGCAACCCCTGTGAGAGTGGAAAAGATGCTTCCATTCCTAAATGGGAATCTGGATTGGGCGGCGTCAGCGCTATTGAGAGACTGTTTTACATGAGGTTTTCATATTCCCAGTCGAGTGGGGCGTCGGCTTTGCCGGGCAGTAATTTGGTGTCGGCATACGCCAATCCTGAGGTAGTTACCAACATTTTTTAAAGGAGGTAGGTTTAGGCAGAATGGCGGGGCCATTCCATTCCCCTCCATTGGTGGCTTTGACCATTTCCCCACTGGGTTTAGTGCCCAAGAAGGAGCCTTTCAAATTTTGCCTTATTCACCATCTGTCTTACCCTGCAGGGCTCTTGGTTAAAGAGGCTCTGTTACCAGATTTTGCAACCCCTATCTCCTATTGCAGCAGATCGGCGCTGCAATGGAGATAAGAGTAACGTTTTTTGTTTTTTTTTTAAAAACAAGCATTTTTGGCCAAGTTATGACCGTTTTTATATTTATGTAAATGAGGCTTTCTAAACTACAACTGGGCGTGTTTAAAGTAAAAGTACAAATGGGCGTGTATTGTGTTTGTTACATCTGGGCGTTTTTACTTCTTTTACTAGCTGGGCATTGTGTATAGAAGTATCATCCACTTCTCTTCACAACGCCCAGCTTCTGGCAGTGCAAAGACACAGCGTGTTCTCGAGAGATCACGCTGTGACGTCACTCACTTCCTGCCCCAGGTCCTGCATCGTGTCGGACGAGCGAGGACACATCGGCACCAGAGGCTACAATTGATTCTGCAGCAGCATCAGCGTTTGCAGGTAAGTAGCTACATCGACTTACCTGCAAACGCTGATGCTGCTGCAGAATCAAATGTAGCCTCTGGTGCCGATGTGTCCTCGCTGGACCGACACGATGCAGGACCTGGGGCAGGAAGTGAGTGACGTCACAGCGTGATCTCTCGAACACGCTGTGTCTGTGCACTGCCAGAAGCTGGGCGTTGTGAAGAGAAGTGGATGATACTTCTATACACAACGCCCAGCTAGTAAAAGAAGTAAAAACGCCCCGATGTAACAAACATAATACACGCCCAGTTGTACTTTTACTTTAAACACGCCCAGTTGTACTTTAGAAAGCCTCATTTACATAAATATAAAAACGGTCATAACTTGGCCAAAAATGCTCGATTTAAAAAAAAACAAAAAAAACATTACTCTTATCTCCATTGCAGCGCAGATCTGCTGCAATAGGAGATAGGGGTTGCAAAATCTGGTGACAGAGCCTCTTTAATGATGATATTGACCCAGAGTTATGCTCAGTTTCTTATGCATCCTTTGATTCTGTGGTGTCATAGGGGCGCAAATTTGGTCAAGGGGCCTTGTTGGCTAAGACAGATATTGAAGCAGCATTTAGTTTATTGCCGGTGCATCCGAATAGTTAAGTTATTAGGCATCTATTGGAATAGGCAGTATTATGTTGATTGTTGTTTGCCTATGGGGTGTTCAATTTCGTGTTCATATTTCAAAATGTTTAGTACGTTTTTGGGTGGTGTGTTTTTACTACTTTTTTATTTATTGGCCCTCTTCGGTCGAGGTTATGTTCAATTTTGTTGCACCCCATGGAGGCTGTGGTTCTGCATTTTGGAATCCCATCAGCCCCTGACAAGACGGAGGGCCTAGCTTCGGTGGTTGTTTTTAGGTATGATTAATGATGCCGATTGCATGGAGTGCAGACTCCCACAGGACAAATTGGAGGACTTGAGGCAGTTAGTGGGTCAGTGTCGAAGGGTTATAAAAGTTAAACTTCGTCAGGTTCAGTCCCTGCTAGGCAAGCTGAATTTCGCCTGCCGGATTTTGCCCATGGGGCGGGTATTCTGCAGGTGCTTTGCTATGGCTGGCGTGGTGGTACCTCATCGTTCTGTTCGCCTCTCAGGTGAGGTGTGGGCTGATTTGGCTGTTTGGAAATCCTTTTGGATTCCTATAATGGGCGGTCGGTGTGGATTGATCCAGTGATCGGTAGTGATGCTCTGGAGCTTTACACGGACACATCAGTGGCATGTGGATGTGGGGCTTATTTTCGGGGCCAGTGGTGCGCGGGCTCGTGGCCGGAATCTTGGAGCTCGGACAGGCTAGTATCGAAACTCGCGCTTCTTGATTTGTTTCCCATTGTGGTGGCAACAGTAATCTGGAGAGAGCGACTGAGGAATCACAGGGTTCGCTTCTGTTGTGATATAGGTGTCGTCCAGGCGACAATGGCTTTTCCGAGTCAAGATAAAGATGGCTAAATCCGTACTTAGATTTGTCGCTCAATTCCTTGTTTGTTGCGGTACATATCCCAGGCATTCACAATAATGTGGCTGACTCTCTTTCTCGCCTACAGTGAGAAAGGTTTCGGTTGTTGGCACCAGAGGCGGAACTCTGCGGTATTCCTTGTTCAGGTCAGTTGTGGAACGTGGTCTTGGGGCAGCATTGGGATTAATCAGGTGCTCGTTGAGTGATGGTACATGGAGAGCATATGAGAAGGTATGGCGGGAGTGGGGGTCCTTATTGGAAAGTGTTACTTCTGGTGAGTGGGTTGGTGATTGGGTCACGGTGGTTTTGTATTTAGTTGGTTTGTTGATTGAGAATGGGGTTGCGGTGTCAGGTATGAACAGTTGTGTGTAGGCGGTTGCGTTTTGGTTGAAGTTGCGTGGTCTTGAGGATGTCACAATTTCTTGGTGCGGCAGGCTATGAAAGGATATAGGAGGGGCTGTTTGCGGTTGGATTCACGGCGAGCTCTTGGAATATTTGTGGGATTGTGTGGCAAGCGTGTGTGCGTCTGGGTATGAGTGCTTGTTGTTTCGGGTAGCATTTTCGTTGACATTTTTTGGTGCTTTTAGTGGTGAAATTGAAGCAAACTGTTGTGGAATGACGTTCCTCTGATGCCTTTCTCAGTTCACTGTTGTCTACACCAGTCTAAAACGGACCAGGCTGGTCGGGGGGGGGGAGGGGTATGGATTGAACTGGGCGAATTGCCTAGGGCTCTGGTTTGCCTGGTGCGCTTAGGGAGTTTTTGGGGGTGCGAACAGTTAATTTTTGTCCCAATATTAGTTTGTGACGGTTTTTCACAAATGTCTAATGTTACGAGGTTTATCTAGTTCGGGGTTCATTCCTCATTCCTTCTGGATTGGAACTGTGACTGAAGCGGCACGTTGGGGAGTGGGTGCTGATAGATTTATGAGTATTGGACGATGGGAATCTCAGTGTTTTCGATGGTACATTCGTCCCCATTTATTGTAAATTTACTGGGTGTATTTTCGGTTGACATGGAGATGTGTTTGGGGAAGTATGTTTGCATATGTTAGCATGTGTTTTGTTTTAATGTCTCTCAGGTGCCGGGCCTTGCTTGATTTACATCGTTCGTCATTCTAGAGATTGCTGGGGTGCTTTGAGGGCTAATGTGCGCAGGGATGGCCATCAGTTTGGTCTGTGGATTGGGGTAAGGGGCATGTTGTGGAGTCGTTTGCTGCAGGAAGTTGTTTCATGCCGCTTTAGACAACTCCTGATATGTTAGTGGTACATGCGGGTGGCAGCTGATACGGGATGTAAAATTGGATATGCTTTGCATGTGGTCTACTTTTCCAGGCATGCTGATTGTTCGGTCCGACATAGTGACGCTCAAGGTATGGTGGGGGACGAGGTCGATTGTTTGAACAAAGCGAGAGTGCAAGTCAACAATTAGGCCGCTAGTTTTGTGAAGAGTAATGGGGGTATTGTGGTGCGACACAAAGATTTAGGAGTGGGTGATGAATTTTTTGGGAAGTGTCGGGGTGCATCTCAATGCCATTGGCATCGATATGTGGTTTTTGTCTTTTCAAGAGGGTATTGAGACAGTTGTTTGTGTGTGGAGGGATAAAAATGTATAAGTTGTCACACATTTTCATCTGTGGCAGGTAAAGGGTCTTTGGAGGAAAAATATTTGATGGAAATAGACAGGATCATTTGAAAGATGGAGGTTTAACCCCTTCACGACATTTAACGTATACATACTCCAAAGTCGGGTAGGGGAAGTATGGAACGGGCTCACGGAGTGAACCCGCTCCATAGGATGCTGGTGTCGGCTGTATGTTACAGTCGACACTTCAGAGTAACGATCGGGATCGCGATCCCGCTCGTTTAACTCGTTAAATGCCGCGGTCAATAGCGACCGCATCATTTAAATTGTTAGAAAGAGGGGGCAACCCACTTTAACAGCTCATCGCACCCCCCCCCTCAATGCAATCGCAGGTTTGCGACGGTTGCTACGGCTGCCTGGGGGCGTAAGGAAGGCCCAAAGGTCCGCCATCTTTGTGCTCCTATTAAGCCCTGCCTGTCAGAATCACAATATATTGCAATAAATTAGTATTAATACACTGGTTGAAGTCCCCTAGGGGGACTAATAAAAATTTGTAAAATAAAGGTTGTTTTTTTAATGTAAAAAAAAAATTAAAAGCCCCCTTTGCCATTTTCGCCCTAGAGTATAGTAAAAAAATAAATAAATAAACATAATTGGTATCACCGCATCCGTAAAAGTCTGAAATATTACAATATATCTTTGTTTAACCCGCACTGTGAACGACGTGAAAAAAATAAATTGTAAACGCCAGAATCTCTCTTTTTTGGTCACCTCATCTCCCACAAAAAAAGAAATAAAAAGTGATAAAAACTTCGCATGTACACCAAAATGGTATTATTAAAAACTACAGCTTATCCCGCCAAAAATAAGCCCTTATACCGCTTAATATACGGAAAAATAAAACGTTATGACTCTCGGAATTTGGCGACACAAAATAAATGTCATTTTTTACACTTAGGTTTTTACATGTAAAAGTAGTAAAATATAGAAAAAACGATATATATTTGGAATAAAGTTAACATTTTGTTTTAATTGCACAGTGAATTCCGTAAAAACTATGCGCAGAAAAAAATGGAGGGATCGCTGTTTTTTTCATTTTCTACCCCACAAATATTTTTTTTCCCGTTTCCTATTGCATTATATGGTACAATAAATGATGCTATGAAAAACTACAATTCGTCCCGCAAAAATCAAGCCCCCATAGGACTATATCGACGGAAAAATAAAAAAGTTATGGCTTTTGGAAAGTGGGGAGGAAAAAACTAAAATGAAAATCTGAAAAAGAGCTGCGGAGGGAAGGGGTTAACAGCTGTTCAAGGTACAGCTACAAGTTGGGACTCCTGGTGGTTGTTCGGGGCCTCAGGAGGTTAAGATGTGCCATGCTTTTAAATTGGGTGTCCTTGGGTAAAGTTAAGGGTAAATAGGTCATACTATGGCACTAAAACAATTGTATTGAATTGATGGTTGGAAAGGACGAGAATGTCTCCAAAGACTCTTCCTGTAAAAATCTTTATTGTAATGTTTTATGCACTGTGACGGTTATGTGCAATTTGTCATTTTTGTATTTATAAATGGTATTTATAATGTTATTTAAAATTCTTGGTACGATATGTGGTATGGAAAATCAAATTGGCTGTCGTGGCCTTTTCAACCACAATTTTGTGTCTGTGGTTCTTTTGGGTAGGTTATGGGGTAGAGGTTGGCTAAGAAGAGCGGGTAGTAAAAGGAACGAAGTATTAAATCCCTCAAGTCATGTCCGAAGTCCAAAATTCTGTGCTGATTAATGTCTTAACATACGTTTATAGACGTCAAGGCTCCATTTTTCTGACACAGAGCCCCAAATCTTCTGCTTCCCTTTATGATCATATTCTTGCGGTCCACAGGCACCACTAGGGGGAGCCACTGAATATGGATTTATACAACTCTTATTGAATTTATTTAAACCTGTATCATTCTGGAGGTCCTCTTCTCACGAGGACAGTGGAATGGTCTGCCTCTATGTTAAAAATGTTTTGTACCCTATTGCAGTTTTCCATAGAAGCCGTTCTAAATAACATATATGCTTATCCTGACTAAACCAAGCATGCATTTTATCCTTTTTCTCTTTGCTATGTTGTGTATATGGCCTTATGGGATCACTGCAGTTCTTAGAGAAGATATTCTGACAGCAGAAGCCTATTATGGATTATGCCTGGTGCATATGAAGTTGTTGTTACTATTACCTCTTGGGATTTTTCAGGATACATGTACAGTAGCTTTTACGTTGACATTTTCTGTATCTTTTCTCCTTTCTCGCACTGCTGTAAGAATTCGCCTACTGTAAAATATCCATTGTATGTTCTTGTTAACAGAACCAGCGTTCAGCACGCATGAGGTCTCCGGGTAAAAGGGCACAATGTTCTGCTGGGCCAGTAATTGTCTCACTAATTAAACCACGTCTTTAAAAATTGACTGAATACAAAAGGGAAAGCAGGAAGCTGTGTGCAGCGAGAGGCTGTCTGACCTTACACGGGTGCATTGAAACGGCCATTAATCTTGTATGTTACCACTGAGAAGCTGAACACATGAAATGGCAATTTTAGAGGTATTTTAGGGTGTTGTCCACACCCAAAACTGTCCGAATCCAGTAGTGTGAGGGGATTGTTTCATCCTGGACAGATATTATTGCTAACGTAATATCACCAGCTGTACATTCTAGTAACTGAGTTAAAGGGACTGTCCAATTGTGTGCTCAAAAATATGTAAGTCAGTACCTAGAGGTGATGCTTACTTGCTATTTATTTTCCTCCCTGCTCGCTGCTTGGCTACATTTTACTTCAGCTCCATTACGGTAGAGTTGTGATTTGTGATTACAGCTTAGCTAGAGTGTCTACAGGGAGTCTGAGGTAGTCTAAGACACACCTTCTGTCTCTTTATTGGTTCAGGCTGCTGCTCCCTCCCTCCCCACTGCAGCTCTGTCTCTGATGATTGGCTGCTGTGTATAAACACAAGCCCATTACAAACTCATGGAGAAATGATTCCTAATACAGCAAGGGAAGAATGATTATAAAATACAGACTACTGAACTGCCCGTGAGAAAAAGAAGATTATTGGGTAATTGTCACACATAGACTGAAGGAGATACATCTTAGTAAGCAGGAGCTTAGGGGGGTCGCTTTAAGACCACTCAATAAGTTTGTGTTCAGTCCTACATAAACCCAGCTCTGCTACAGCTGTACTTCCATTTGCCATGCAGTTTATTTGTGTCTTGGCATCATCCATTTCCGGCAGGGGAAAGGTTATATGTAATGTTATTTAGGGCTTATTCAGACGAACGGGATATACGTCCGTGCAACGCGCGTGATTTTCACGTGCGTCGCACGGACCTATATTAGTCTATGGGGCCGTGCAGACAGTTGCGTAATTTTTACGCAACGTGAGTCCGCTGCGAAAAAGTCACGACATGTCCGTTCTTTGTGGGTATTTCGCGCATCACGCATGCCTCACGGAAGCACTTCCGTGGGACGCGCGTCATTCGCGCAACAGCTGTAAAACTAGGAATGAAAACAGAAAAGCACCACGTTCTTTTCTGTTTACAAGCATCCAAAATGGAGTGTCATAATGATGGCGGCTGCGCGAAAATCACGCAGCCGCGCATCATACGCTGATGACACACGGAGCTGTTAAGTGCCTTTTGCGCCGCTCGTGTGAATCCGGCCTAAATGTGATCACTGACTCCATGATAACAGCTTTATCTCACATATCTAAGATTAAGTGATTGTGGGGCTGATGTGTGCCCTTGACATATTTTCAAGATTGCACTTTAAGGGTATGTTCACACGCACTAATTTTGCCCCGAATTACGTCCGAAAATAGCGCCTCAATAGCGCTGACAAACATCTGCCCATTGAAAGCAATGGGCAGACGTTTGTCTGTTTACACGAGGCGTAATTTACGCGCCGCTGTCAAATGACAGCGCGTAAATAGACGCCCCCGCGTCAAAGAAGTGACCTGTCACTTCTTTGGCCATAATTGGAGGCGTTATTCATTGACTCCAATGAAAAGCAGCGCAAATTACGTCCGTAATGGATGCGGCGTTCAAGCGCCTGCACATGCCGTTACGGCTGAAATTACGGGGATGTTTTCAGGCTGAAACATCCCCGTAATTTCAGCCGTTACGGACGCCCTCGTGTGAACATACCCTAAAGGTATGTTTTACGCCTCGAATTACGCCTGAAAAAACGGCTCCATTATGCCTACAAACATCTGCCCATTGGGTTTTTACAATTTCCTGTTCCCACGAGGTGTTATTTTACGCGTTGCTGTCAAAAGACGGCGCGTAAAAAGGCGCCCGTGTCAAAGAAGTGCATGTCACTTCTTGGGAAGTTTTTGGAGCCGTTTTTCATTGACTCCAGAATACGCAGCGAAAAACGCGAGTAGTTACAAAAACGTCTGAAAATCAGGAGCTGTTTTCAGGCGAAAACAGCTCCGTAATTTCAGACGTATTTTGCTACTGCGTGTGAACATACCCTTATTTGTATAGTAAGTGCATTTTTCTGTTATTTTCTCTCTGTGAATGGTACCAAGCAGTAACCAAAGCAACATTTAAAAAAAATAATTATATATATATATATATATATATATAAAAATATATTTTATGAAAAACTATTTTTATAAAGCAATTTTTCATGTTTTTTACCTTTGCAAAAAAGGTGCTTTTTAATGTATTAAAAATAGTGACCTTTCAAGCCTGTATTTCTTTATGGCATGAGATCAGATGACAGAGGAAAGAGGCAAAATATGTATTTTCCTCCAAGTGCTGGTGTATCGTGGAGTCGGCGGTCTCTGTACTTCACTAATCACATATTGTCATCATAATGTGGATGAAGTGCGTTCCCGCAACCTGCTGTAATCATACTGCCTGTTCTTCGCTATGGGCCGCTGCTATGTCTGAGAAGAACTTTTAAGCCGGGTTCCCACGTACTGTAAACGCTGTGGAATGTCCGCAACGGAATTCTGTGCAAAAATTCTGCAGCATTTACAGTAGCAGCAAAGTGTATGAGATTTAGGAAATCGCAGCGTAAACGTTAATAAATTGACCTGCGGAGCGGAATTGAATTCTGCACCTTGTTAATTCATGCTGCATTTTGTTGCTTGTCTATTGCGGGTTTTCCCTAATGAATTCAATGGGGATGCAGAACCCACAACAGAAAGCCAAGTGTTGCGCCTTTTGCGACAGAGTCGCAGCGATTGCGCCGCCAAAATTTCAACTCAGGAAAAAAAATCATACTTACCCAGAACTCTCTCCTTCCTGCAGTCTGGCCTCCTGGGATGACGTTACATCCCATGTGACTGCTGCAGCCAATCACAGGCTGCAACATTACATGGCCTGCAACTTCATCGTAGGAGGCCGAACTACGCGCAGAGAAGAGGGAGGGGGCAAGTATGGACGTTTTTGTTTTTTTACGAGCGCTGCATTCCACACCGGAAATTCCATCAGAAAAAACGCACTACAATGTGGTGCGGATTTTCGGACGGAAGCTGTTGCGGGTTCCAGGTCGGATACGCCGTGGAGTTTTTACGCAGCATATCCAATGCGTGGAAACCCAGCCTTCGGGTCAGTTCACACAAAGTTTTTGGGCGCTGATTTTGACACGGAAACCACGTCGGAATCTGTGCCAAAAAAGGCTGAAATCGCTCCCATTGATTTCAATGGGAGGCTGAGGCGTTTTTTTTCCCCCAGGTGGCTTTTGGCCACCTGGGAAAGCAGGATGTTATTTCTTGCCACGGTTTTCCTCCAATTGTAGTCAGAAAAAACTCAGTTTTTTTTTCCCTGGTCCTTGCATTGGATTGAATGGCCGCAGAAAAAAAGCGCAGGCAGTTTAAAATCTGCCTCAAAATTCCTGAAGGAATTCTCAAGGTGGATTTTTTTTCTGCCTGCAAAAATACTCTGTATGAGCAGGGCCTTATACTGGACCTTTCGACACGATCAATGCAATGCTATTACATCAATTAGGACTTTCTTCCAATTGCAGGCTACAGCAGCGAATCATTTACCTCATGACTGGCCTAAGTAGAGTCCTGTGCTGATTGACCCTGTTAACCTTTTATTCCCCTTTCCCTTCCCATAAAGACACGTGACAACCGAGGTTGGATGTGAAATGGCCACAGCAGCCGTTTATTAATTGACATTATTTTTTAATGCAATTTAATCCGAAACATTCGGATAACTCCCTTAGGAATTCGACCAGAGAATTCCTCCTATAATTCCATGACCCAACATGGGTCAGAATCATAAATAACAATCAACATTATTTACACTTAACAGAGCAGGGGAAGTCCTTGAAGCCCTTTTTAACACCGGATTTCCTTTAAGTTAGCCATCTGCAAACCACCACCAACTCTTTACCTCCAGCCGTAAACCAGCTCGGAGGCACCGCTCACCTCTGCAGATGGCTCCAACCACCAGAAGACCACTTCAAAGGGATAACACCCGATGAAGTCTTCAAATGATATACCTTCCACCAGAAGACCACTTCAAAGGGATAACACCCGATGAAGCCTTCAAGTGATATACCTTCCACCAGAAGACCACTTCAAAGGGATAACACCCCATGAAGTCTTCAAATGATCTACCGTTTTGGGGGACGCATACCCCCGATGCGACCCCCCACCATTTTGTACTGACCAACCTCAAGGACTCCCCCCGCCACAGTGAAACAGGCCTTGACCACCTTAAGCCTGTGAGTCCCTCCAAGCCACCACCGCCCTCTCAATTCCGTCTGCTAAGGCCAGGATCAATTCCAACCTCGGTCAAATGTACCCCCTCACCCCTCCAATAATTCCCGACTCCTGACTCCAGGTCCATGTGACAAACACAAATGCCCCCGTTCTTGGCAACAAAACGTGACACCGCCCGCGCTAAACGCCAAATCTCCTTGGAACTATGTCCGACCACACAATCACTAGGTGAGGATAAGATGCCCATAAACACAATAAATTGCGCTTAATCTCCCGCACCAACTCCCGAATCGGGCGCACCCCCAGACATCCCCCAGTGCCCAAAGATTGTCCCAAAAGCCCCCCCCTAAACAAGGGCGATGATCTGAAAAGAAAACAAGCATCTCATATGAAAACAATCAAAACACCATTACCCACACCCAACAAATAAGGGCGCACGTGAGACTGAAACCTATCGGACTCACCATCGGCTACTGCGACGAACACCCTCATCCTCCAACCCCCAACGCCCCGCTTCAGTAGCAGCGCAGATCCTGAATGAGTGGGACGGGTAATACCCCTGCCCCACGCCAACCTCAGCCAAGCATTTTTAACATCTAGCACCAACTTGATACTCGAACAAAATCGAGCCATTCTCATGACGGAGTAATGGCGACTCCGGCACCCCACCGCATGGCTGAAAGCAACCTTAAAAGCCACCGGACACATCGCCGATCCCGGAAGGGCAAAACACTACCGACCCATTTGATCAGTCTTGGACAGCCGCAAAAACAACTCTAGTCTATCCCCGCACAGACCCACATCTGGGTCACATCTTGGACACCTCCTGGAAACCCCGTGATTTAAATCAAAACGCCCCACCAGCAACAAACTACTCACTTTGGCCAGGGAAAAACTTTTTAGATACGCTTTACCTCGAGTTAGCCATCTGCAACCACCACCAACACCTTACCTCCAGCCGTGAACCAGCTCGGAGGCCCCGCTCACCTCTGCAGATGGCTACAACTACCAGAAGACCACTTCAGAGGGATAACACCCTATGAAGTCTTCAAACCATGTACCTTTTTTGGGGGACGCATACCCCCGATGCGACCCCCCCACCACCTCCCCAACATCCCCCAGCACAACCATGCTACCAACCGGTCCTTTTCCGTACTGATGTTACCGAAACTCTTACCCGCTCCTCCCACTGCTGCCAACAAGCCGAACAAGTGCTACAAGTCACCCTAGCCAGCGACCGCCCCATCAACCGTTCCCCGGTACCGAAAACCCGATCCCAGAGATGCTCCGAGCAAACCAAACCGAACAGCTCCACTGCCGGTGCCAATTAGCGAAATCGATCCCCCTGCGAGCGAGAAAGAGCATCAGCAATACAATTGGAAACCCCTGGTACATGCAGCGCAACAACCCGCGTGTTTAAGACCAGCCACCAAAACTAGATGACACAAAACTGAAACCACAGATGGAGAAGAAGCTGATAAGTTGTTAATTGCTAACCCACCCCCATATCATTGCAGTGGAACCGAACCTTTTATCCCTGGGCCTATCCCCCCCTCCAAATGGTCACCACAACCACCCTGGGGAGAGCTCAAGACGGGCCAGATTCCGCGTAAGACCCTGGTCACCCAGCTATCCGGCCAGTTCCCCGCACACCATTGACCTCCTGCCTATGCGCCAAAACCACCGGCCCCGCCGCATCAGTCAACAGCTCCAACTTGCCCATATCATGTACCGGTGACATCCACAGCGATCTATCGTTCTATTGCCCTAGGAACGCATCCCCGACCTGTAGATCAGCCTTGTGATCCAAACCAATCCTCCCAAAAAATAGCGGGATGCCCGGATACCCGCTGTTGCTGCCGCCAATCGCCTACTAAAATTCTACCCCTTGGCATAATCCGACAGGCAAATTTCAACTTCCCCATCAGCTACTGGAGATCGCGCAAAATGATCTTCTTCAATCGTCAAGCCCACCTCACCTCCTGCCGCAATGGCAGCAATTTTATTTCTTCAGGAAGCCTGCACTAAATTGCGCTGAATGCATTTCGATCCCTTAAAACAAATGATAGAAACCGGGCTCCCGGTTGTACCAGGCGCCAGAGGGATTCCAAAATCCGTCGCAATCTCCTGCGATGAATGCAATACGTTACCGCAAACAGGGGAACCGCTAGAGCCGACGCACGAACTCATCAAGCTAATGTAGTAATAAATCCACCCCAGCTACGCCCTTCGTCACCCATTCCACGAAACTACTAACCGCTTCAAAGCATGCGCCAGACCGAGAGCATTGCATTGGAAGCCACCTATTGACATAAAACCCCCCGTTCCAGAAGCAACCCAACATCCGTTGGCTCTCTGGATGTACAGGCAGCAACCGGAAAGCTGCCTAGAGGTCAGTTTTTTCCACCAGCGACCCGTGCCCCGCCTACTGCACTAATGCACCGCCGTGTCGAATGACCCGTAAACAACCGAGCATAAGTCGTTATCTATCCCCTCATTCACGTACGATCCCCTGGGAAAGCAAATGCTGAATCAGCCGGAATTTATGAGGCCCCGCTTTGGCCCAAAACCCTAAGGGGAATACCACTAGATTCTCTATCGGCGGATCGGAAACCGGCCCGGCCCGCGACCCAACGACACTTCCTTCCAAAGTTTACCCGAGCCGACCGCCGAGTGCAAATAAGCCGATCCAAGGTTGCGACTGGTAACCGGAACCTCGTGTGGAGGAGGAGGGATAACAAAAACCACACAAAACCCTTCGTAAATTATCCTAGCTGCACCTCTATCCGGACACTCACTTAGATACCGGGCCATCCTTTTTACCCACACCGGCGACCGCCCCTTGACCAACGGCAGGAGACTGAGGGCTTGGCCGCCTACCTTTCCGCATGCCTTTTCAGGCCCAATGCAAGGACCCGTTGCGCTCCGCACAGACACGCTCAAATCTACACATGGCACCCAACTTACATCGGCCATCGTGGAATTGCCATCAGAACCCCAACTTTGACCCAGAGCCCTGTCCGGACTGACTAGACTGACCACCTTGCCCACGCTCCCGGGAAAGGACTGCTTAACCTGGCCGTAACTCGTAACCACCGCGCAATATCCTTTTTGATCCCCTGATCGCCGGCCGGACCGCAACCAAGCCTGACAAAAGAGGATAGAGGCCAGTCAACCTCTAGGACAAAAAGACAACACCGAGAAGTGGAGCCTGCCATGTTTTGGTAGCGACGTACACTGTACAATGCCCCTGAACAATCTCCCTACCCCCCGTACGCCCGATAGGCAAACCCGATGGCATACCAATAATAAAACAACGCCGAGCAATTTTTTCGGCACCTTTTCTCCGATCACGCTTGCCAAATAGCAAAACTTGGGACCAATTGACGAACGTTTGCGGGATAAGCCTATACCGCCGACGTTCCTCTTCCCCCTTCTTACTCTCATCCCGCTTGCCATTCCAAAATGACTTTAGCAAGCGGCAGAAAAGAAAATTACCACGTACATTGTCCTCCAAATCCGGTCACAGACCTCCCCCCAGGGACTCCGCTGGAACTACAGGCGCCGCTGCCCTATCCAATCGCCCGACCAACTCGCGCAAACAACCCACTAAAACTGTTATGCATCGCGCCACCGCCCGCCGATACATCCGCGCTCGCTGCCTCCACCCCCAACACCCGACATGAAAATTGCTGAATACGGTAGAGTAAGAGTTATACACTCACCAGGCTGCCCAGGCGCTGTGTTCCCGCCAGCCGGAAAATTCTGACCTCGTTGCGACTCATCCAGCTCCCCCATCTTCCAGATCATCTCTTGCTGCTGATTGGTACTCGCACCGACATCTCCGCACAGGGATCCAGGCACGCTGGCAGATGAGCCGACAACCTGCCGCCCGAACTCAGGGACCCAGAGTCCCGACTGAACCTGTTGCCGCGTCGTCGTCGCCGATCTTGACGTCCTCACCGATGCTCTTGAGGAAGCCTGCCCCCTGGCCGTAACATCACCATGCGGGGCGGCCGTGGACTGCATGCCGAAAAACTGCCTCTGATTGTGGAAGTATGACAGGGAGCCCGGCCTGCAACTCCCTGTTAACCGCCGAGCACCGTCGCGGCTGGGGATTCCTGCCAGGACGCAGGCCCTGGGAGGAGGCGCCCATCCCAGCAGCCTGGCCTGCAGCGTCCCTAAGGGCTCCCATTGCGACGCGGGCCCGCGGGGGCCACATCCGGACTCCCCCGATCAGGTGGCGGGACCTCCGGGAGCCGGGGGGGTGACCTAGCCTGAGCTACCGCCGCTCCCCTGACACCCCCTGCTTTATCGGAGCAGGGGCAGTGATCCTCACCTCTCCCCCCACCGCCCTGTGACCAGCGTCTGAGACAGGGGCGGGGGAGGGGAGCGCATCCCTGCGGGCCGCCGACACAGAGCGCCGGGCTCGGCGCGAAGACGGGCCCTGCCTGAAAGATCCGGGCCAGCGATCAGGTAAGCCGGAGCAGGGGAGCTGATTATCTTACTTGCTGCTCCTCCCGCTGCTTCCGGCTCAATGCCGAAAACAGCGGGAAGAACAGCAACACCCCCGGCTCCTCCCCGCTCCATCTCCTCCCTCTCCCTGCCTAACTAACCCTCTCTTCCCCTATTGGCTGTCCCTCCTATGGCAGTCATGGAGGCTTCCCGTTAAGCCCTCCGTGCTGCCGTCCAGCCTCTTCTTTATTTATTCTCACTTGTCCTTAACCCCTTCGGGACGAAGACATTTTTTGATTTTTCATTTTCGTTTTTCACTCCCCTCATTCCAAGAGCCTTAACTTGTTTATTTTTCTGTCAATAGAGCGGTGTGAGGGCTTATTTTTTGCGGGAGGAGTTGTAGTTTCTTTTGTTACCATTTATAGTTCCATATAATGTACTGGGAAACTGCAAAAAAATTATTTGCGGGCTCTAATGAGGGGCTGCCCAATTTTGACGTGTGTCTGCCAAACACTGCTAACTGAGCCGCCGGACTGCATTTAGGGACACTTAGGCTGGATTCACACGAGCACATTACGTCCGTAATGGACGGAACGTATTTTGGCCGCAAATCCTGGACCGAACACACTGCAGGGAACCGGGCTCCTAGCATCATAGTTATGTACGATGCTAGGAGTCCCTGCCTCGCTGCAGGACAACTGTCCCGTACTGTAATCATGTTTTCAGTACGGGACAGTAGTTCCATGGAGAGGCAGGGACTCCTATCGTCGTACATAACTATGATGCTAGGAACCCGGCTCCCTGCACTGTGTTCGGTCCGGGACTTGCGGTCGAAATACGTTCCGTCCATTACGGATGTAATGTGCTCGTGTGAATCCAGCCTTAAACTGGAAAACTGGATTGTTGAAATAAACACGTGGAGAATTCTCTCAAATTTTAAACCTAGCGCTATTATTATAGTAATGTAGTATTATTATTATTATAGTAATGTAGTGTTATAGTAGTTCAAATAACTAATTCATTAACAATAATTTTGTATTGTACCAAATTTGAAAGTAATGCGGCCCGTCAACTTCCCATTTTTTTCTGTATGTGGCCCACTTACCCGGCTGAGTTTGTGACCCCTGTGTTAAGCCCTGCCACAGGCCCGCTCCCCTCTTTTCAACGCCTCAGATGCTGCGGTCGTGATTGACCGCAGCATTTGAGGGGTTAAACAGCCAGGAACAGCGCGATCGCTGCTCCCAGCTGTTAGTCCCGTGTGTCCGCTGTAAAATACAGCCGACACCCGCAGCATATGGAGCGCGCTCAGCACTTGAGCGTGCTCCAAGCATCACCCCCCGCACCCGGACGTAATGGCACGTCAGGGTGTGCGAAGGGATTAAAGGACTGTCTGATTTAAAAAGAAAAAAAACAATAAAACTTAGATGTGATTGATAACAGGTGGATCCTGCTTGACCCGCTGTCAC
The DNA here is from genome assembly GCF_050947455.1 of Rhinoderma darwinii. NCBI lineage: Eukaryota > Metazoa > Chordata > Amphibia > Anura > Rhinodermatidae > Rhinoderma > Rhinoderma darwinii. The sequence goes on from NC_134691.1 coordinate 28,688,710, forward strand.
AAGTAACAACCAGAAGAGGAAGATGTCTGCCCACCCTCAGCTTATAAAACCCAGAAGGGGAGGGTGGGCAAGACCCACAAGACTGCCCCAAAAACGCCCAGTGGGGGCGGATGCCCTCTGCCCTTGTAAGGGCTTATGCCCCCACTACCTATCTTAGAAAGGCCTACACCTAGCCAGAAATGTCCCTCCTTTAACCCCTTCCGTGCCACACAGTCATGGGTCCAACGGCTTATACGCCTGAGGGCCTCCAAGGACACAGTGACGTCACTCACTTCTGAAGAGGAATACCCAACCCTGTAGCCGGGAATTCTTCTCCAGGAGAAGTCAGTAACTACACTGTCCATATATGGACATTGAAGTCAGTGACTTCTCCTGGAAGGGGGGGGGATGGGTGCAACCTACAGGGGGCTGTGTGGCAATACCTACAGAGGACTTGGTGGCATTACATACAGGATGCTGGGTGGCATTACCTGCAGGGGGCTGGGTGGCATTACCTGCAGGGGGCTGGGTGGCATTACATAAAGGGGGCTGGGTGGCATTACCTGCCAGGGGCTGGGTGGCATTACCTGAAGAGGGCTGGGTTGCATTACCTGCAGAGGGCTGGGTGGCATTACCTACAGGGGGCTGGATGGCATTACCTGCTGGGGGCAGGGTGGCATTACCTGCTGGGGGCAGGGTGGAATTACCTGCAGAGGGCTGGGTGGCATTACCTGCCAGGGGCTGGGTGGCATTACCTGCAGAGGGCTGGATGGCATTACATACAGGGGGCTGGGTGGCATTACCTGCAGGGGGCTGGGTCTCATTGCGATCAGGGGGCTGGGTGGCATTACCTGCAGGGGGCTGGGTGGCATTACATGCAGAGGGCTGGGTGGCATTACCTACAGGGGGCTGGGTGGCATTACCTACAGGGGGCTGTGTGGCATTACCTACCAGGGGGGCTGTGGCATTATCTACAGAGGCAAGTGTGTGGCAACAAATTTAAATGAAAGTCATCCGATTTTAAAACGGACAGGGAAAAAAATGCATGCAATACGGGTCAAAATCGTCCGTTAAAAACGACAACACGGCACGGAACGGAATCGGAATGGATGCAAAACGTCCGGGAAAAATGGCCAAAAACGGCCGACACTCGGACCCTGTTGTGTGAATAAGACCTAAGGGGCTGTGTGTTGCGCTACCTACAGGGGGGCTGTGTGTGGAGCTATCTACAGGGGGCTGTATCTAGCGCTATGTACAGGGGGGCTGTGTGTGGAGCAATCTACAGGGGGGCTATGTGTGGAGCTATGTACAGGGGGCTGTATCTGGAACTATCTACAGGGGGGCTGTGTCTGGCGCTATCTACAGGGGGGCTGTATCTGGAACTATCTACAGGGGTGCTGTGTCTGGCGCTATATACAGGGGGGCTGTGTGTGGAGGAATCTACAGGGGGGCTGTGTGTGGCGCTATGTACAGGGGTGCTGTATCTGGAGCTATCTACAGGTGGCTGTATCTGGCGCTATCTACAGGGGTGCTGTGTGTGGAGCTATCTACAGGGGGCTGTGTGTGGCACTATCTATAGGGGGCTGTATCACGAGCTATCTACAGGGGGCTGTATCTGGATCTGCAGAGTGCATGTGAGGAGGAGGAGGAGGGTCTTTTTTTGCTCCCTGTAGGAGTCGGAATCCCCAATCCACGGCCGGGGATTGGGGATTCCGCTACAGGAGAAGAGAGTGACTACACTGTCCATATATGGACACAGCGAAGTCACTCACTTCTGCAGCGGAATCCCCGACTCTATGGCCGGGGATTCCGCTACAGGAGAAGAGAGTGACTACACTCTCCATATATGGACACAGCGACGTCACTCAATTCTGCAGCGGAATCCCCGAACTATGGCCGGGGATTCCGCTACAGGAGAAGTGCGTGACTACACTGTCCATATATGGACACAGCGATGTCACTCACTTCTGCAGCGGAATCCCCGACTCTATGGCCGGGGATTCCGCTACAGGTGAAGTGAGTGACTACACTGTCCATATATGGACACAGTGACGTCACTCACTTCTGAAGTGGAATTCCCGACCTGTGGCAGGGAATTCCTCTCCAGGAAAAGTCAGTGACTACACTGTCCATATATGGACATTGAAGTCAGTGACTTCTCCTGGAATGGGGGGGGGGGGATGGGTGCAACCTACAGGGGGCTGTGTGGCATCACCTACAGGAGACTTGGTGGCATCACCTACAGGGGACTTGGTGGCATCACCTACAGGGGACTTGGTGGCATCACCTACAGGGGGCTGGGTGGCATCACCTACAGGGGGCTGGGTGGCATCACCTACAGGGGGCTGGGTGGCATTACCTGCAGGGGGCTGGGTGGCATTACCAACAGGGATCTGGTTGGCATTACCTACAAGGGGCAGGGTGGCATTACCTACAAGGGGCAGGGTGGCATTACCAACAGGGAGCTGGGTGGCATTACCTACAAGGGGCAGGGTGGCATTACCAACAGGGAGCTGGGTGGCATTACCTACAGGGGGCAGGATGGCATTACCTATAGGGGCAAGGTGACATTACCTGCAGGAGGCTGGGTGGCATTACCTGCAGGGGGCTGGGTGGCATTACCAAAAGGGGGCTGGATGGCATTACCAAAAGGGGGCTGGGTGGCATTACCAACAGGGGGCTGGGTGGCATTACCAACAGGGAGCTGGGTGGCATTAACAGGGAGCTAGGTGGCATTACCTACAGGGGGCAGGGTGGCATTGCCTACAAGGGACAGGGTGGCATTACCAACAGGGAGCTGGGTGGCATTACCTACAAGGGGCAGGGTGGCATTACCTACAAGGGGCAGGGTGGCATTACCAACAAGGAGCTGGGTGGCATTACCCACAGGGAACTGGGTGGCATTACCAACAGGGAGCTGGGTGGCATTACCTACAAGGGGCAGGGTGGCATTACCTACAGGGGCAGGGTGGCATTACCTATAGGGGGCTGGGTGGCATTACCTGCAGGGGGCTGGGTGGCATTATCTGCAGGGGGCTGGGTGGCATTATCTGCAGGGGGCTGGGTGGCATTACCAACAGGGAACTGGGTGGCATTACCAACAGGGAGCTGGATGGCATTACCTACAAGGGGCAGGGTGGCATTACCTACAGGGGGCAGGGTGGCATTACCTATAGGGGGCAGGGTGGCATTACCTGTAGGGGGCTTGGTGGCATTACCTGCAGGGGGCTGGGTGGCATTACCAACAGGGGGCTGGGTAGCATTACCAACAGGGGGCTGGGTGGCATTACCTGCAGGGAGCTGGGTGGCATTACCAACAGAGGGCTGGGTGGCATTACCTACAGGGGGCTGTGTGGCATTATCCACAAAGGGCGGTGTGTGGCAACAAATTTAAATGAAATTCATCTGATTTTAAAACGGACAGGGAAAAAAACGGATGCAACACGGCTATGTACAGGGGGCTGTATCTGGAACTATCTACAGGGGGGCTGTGTCTGGCGCTATCTACAGGGGGGCTGTATCTGGAACTATCTACAGGGGTGCTGTGTCTGGCGCTATGTACAGGGGGGCTGTGTGTGGAGGAATCTACAGGGGGGCTGTGTGTGGCGCTATGTACAGGGGTGCTGTATCTGGCGCTATGTACAGGGGGGCTGTATCTGGAGCTATCTACAGGTGGCTGTATCTGGCGCTATCTACAGGGGTGCTGTGTGTGGAGCTATCTACAGGGGGCTGTGTGTGGCACTATCTATAGGGGGCTGTATCACGAGCTATCTACAGGGGGCTGTATCTGGAGCTGCAGAGTGCATGTGAGGAGGAGGAGGAGGGTCTTTTTTTGCTCCCTGTAGGAGTCGGAATCCCCAATCCCCGGCCGGGGATTGGGGATTCCGCTACAGGAGAAGAGAGTGACTACACTGTCCATATATGGACACAGCGAAGTCACTCACTTCTGCAGCGGAATCCCCGACTCTATGGCCGGGGATTCCGCTACAGGAGAAGAGAGTGACTACACTGTCCATATATGGACACAGCGACGTCACTCACTTCTGCAGCGGAATCCCCGAACTATGGCCGGGGATTCCGCTACAGGAGAAGTGCGTGACTACACTGTCCATATATGGACACAGCGATGTCACTCACTTCTGCAGCGGAATCCCCGACCTGTGGCAGGGAATTCCTCTCCAGGAAAAGTCAGTGACTACACTGTCCATATATGGACATTGAAGTCAGTGACTTCTCCTGGAATGGGGGGGGGGTTGGGTGCAACCTACAGGGGGCTGTGTGGCATCACCTACAGGAAACTTGGTGGCATCACCTACAGGGGACTTGGTGGCATCACCTACAGGGGGCTGGGTGGCATCACCTACAGGGGGCTGGGTGGCATCACCTACAGGGGGCTGGGTGGCATCACCTACAGGGGGCTGGGTGGCATTACCTGCAGGGGGCTGGGTGGCATTACCAATAGGGAGCTGGGTGGCATTACCTACAAGGGGCAGGGTGGCATTACCTACAAGGGGCAGGGTGGCATTACCAACAGGGAGCTGGGTGGCATTACCAACAAGGGGCAGGGTGGCATTACCAACAGGGAGCTGGGTGGCATTACCTACAAGGGGCAGGGTGGCATTACCTATAGGGGGCAGGGTGGCATTACCTATAGGGGGCTTGGTGGCATTACCTGCAGGGAGCTGGGTGGCATTACCAACAGAGGGCTGGGTGGCATTACCTACAGAGGGCTGTGTGGCATTATCCACAAAGGGCGGTGTGTGGCAACAAATTTAAATGAAATTCATCTGATTTTAAAACGGACAGGGAAAAAAACGGATGCAAAACGGGTCAAAATCGGCCGTTAAAAACGGCAACACGGCCCGGAACGGAATCGGAACGGATGCAAACCAGCCGGGAAAAACGGCCCAAAACGGCCGATTTTATCGGCCGACACTCGGACTCTGTCGTGTGAATGAGGCGTAACTGGGGCTGCTGTGCAGCCCCAGTTACAGTGGATAAGCATGGTGTAAAAGAAGAAGTAAAAAAAAAAAGTCCCCCAAAGGTCTTTTCTGACCTTTGAGGGACAAACCATAGTAAAGCAGAGTGTAAAAGTAAAGCAGAGTGCAAAAAATAATTTATAATAATACACATAAAATACCCAGCCCAAAAAAAACGTTCCCCCCCGCCAATCATTGTCGTAACGCTAGCCTTGAGCCAATTACCCTAAAATAGACATGTAATATATTAAACTTTACGGTAGACAATGACGATCACAAATAAAGGTCTATTTTGGGGTAAAACATTGTTATTACCAGATTATGTTATTATTTTTAAACTTTAAGCCTAAAAATTCTAAAATAGCAAAAAAACAACACAAAAATCATGTCGCTAGCCCAACACATAAAAAAGTTATAGCCGTTTAACGAACAAGTTCTAAAAAGGGCCTTCTATATACCCACGTATGAATACACAGCCACCACTATAAAATAAGCAGTAAAATGTCTATAATCCAGAAAGCATGATAATCCAGCACATATTTCTAAACTGAGATATAATCCGATAGCAGAAATTGAAGATTGAACAATGACTAATTGTTCAATCTAATAAGGAAATTCCTCTATTAAAGTCATAGTAACATATATTGTGTTAACATTTTATCTTGGTTTGTCTGCCTAAATATCTGATAATCTGGCACCTCTCTTGTCCTAATAATGGCGGATTAACTGAATTTTGCTGTATACACAGAATTTTAATAACCACAGTGTTGTATTGTTTGGGGAATAACTGTTACATTGCAAAAAAACAAATAATAACTGAAAAATATAATAAATGCAAAAACAAAAAAATTAACAAAAACAACCCATTTAGAGGAGTTTTGTGGTGCAAACTGGAAGCACCTCAAAAAGTTCTTGCCCACCATTGATGTAGGAAAAAGTATTAGAAGTTTTGCGAAATAAAAAATGTGGACTTTGAGGGGGGAGGCTCTGACCGGAGGCCTTTGATCTGTTATTGTTGTAACTATTACTATGTTTTATAGTCTAAGTCTAAACAAGTGAAGAAATCCATAGTGTTTTTGATTACTTTATTGACAGACAAATATACAATGTTCTCTGACTTGCACTTTTTGTTTTGAAAAAAGTTTTTTTCTAATTGATTTATTTTTTCCTACAATTGCAAAGGTGTTGCTTTCCCTAAGCAGTTTTATTCCATTTCTTCCAGCTATTCATTGCAATCGGAATTCCAATAATATCGACCATCCTGCCAGTACGGACATCAACCTGAACCTCAAGGGGGAACACGCTGACTCGCCCTCCATTAAGGACACTTCAAAAGTTCCGGAGCCCAAAGGGACACCCAAGAAACTGCAGACAGATGCACCCAAGGTAATAAGAAGCTGGGGCCCAAGAGTGATGTTAAAACAAATCATTTCATTAGAGGAGAGTGTTTGTTCTGTAAGCACGACAGGCACAGATGATTAGAATGCAAAACAGTACGAGGAGTCCTGAGGTGAAAATAATTAGAGAAGAAAAATAGAGTGCGGTAGAGAATCAGGACTGAGAATGCCGGGTGAATGTCTAATCACTCTTTATTCACTGCTCGCTGTCTTACTTTGTGTTCTTGAATATTGCATGTTACTTTATAAGTCTACCCTTTAAAGAAGTTTAGCAAATCGGTAGTAACAATAGTTGGTTGGATTAATTACAGTACGGGACGCAATGTACCATCTGACCATTTATCAGCGGTAAAGTGGGATCTGATTGCTTAGAAAGTTGCATATAGCATGCCGCCCGCCACCAGGGATGTAAGACTGCTACCCACCCACTACCATGGAAGCTACAAAGGTTTATTTATAAAATGAAAGATCCCTATTTGATGTGCAAAGCTGGTTCCCATCATGGTGCCCTTTTTCTCACGAAAGTGTAAATGTTTTGGCCCACAATTGGTATTCTGTGGACCCACTAAATATATGGTATGGGCCTAAGGGCGGCATAAAGATCATATTGTTCCCCTTTATTTGAAAATCAGTGGGTCAATATGCTTGACCAAAAGTATACCAACCTTCAGATGTCCACCATATGTACGTTATAGGGTACAAGACAAAATAGGGAGTTTGTGGGCCCTAACTACTTGCCTGTATGGGACCTAGATATTTTTTATGGCAGCCCTGAAGTTTAGATGCAAGCACTATCTACTGCTACTAATGTAAAAGTTTCTCTTTTGTGAGATGTCATAAAGGTTTAAACTAGTATGTTCTAAGGCCCTGTTCACATGGAGCGAAAAACGGTCATAAACGAGCGCCACAGGTTTTTTCTTCTGCCTCCCATTGATTTCAATGGGAGGTCAGAGCCAGAACTGTCGGGGACATGGCGTTTCGCTTTTTCGTTTTTTTACCATGTGTCCGAAAACTGCAGGGAAAAACGCTTACGTTTTTAACGTGATTTGGCGCGATTTTGCAAATTGAGATAAAAACACATGCGTTTTTTGGATGCGTGGCAAAAAGGCACAGTGTGAATACACCCAAAGGACTTATTCAGATGAACTTTGAAATCGTCCATGTGAGGGCCGTCACACGGCCGTGTGAACGTCCGGTGCAAAAATAGGACATGTTAGTTTTCACAGATCCTTCGATAGACTCAATTCTATGAGGGATCCATGAAGACGGGTACCGCACGGATGCAAATCGGCCGTGAAAAACAGCAGATTTGACACAGGTTCATCTGAATTAAGGCTAACAGAGGTTTGTTTGTTTTTTTAAGAAAACCCAATAAAAGGACCTGGTAGACAATGTTCCCTCTTGGCAGCTCCTGAGTGGGGCAGTTAGGGAGCAGGGCGAGTCTCCATCAATGGTGGGGGATTTGATGACCAAAAGTAATGCCCCCCAGTAAACGCTAATATAGCGACTAAATAAGAGAAAAAGAAAAATTATTTTAAATTAGTTTTAATTACTTTTTCAAATACTAAAATATTACAAGTCCAGCAGTAATAGCCCATCAATGAAAGAATCCCTCATTACACCACTGTCCTTATAGATAACGCCACACAAACCACCTCTAGATAGTACCACACAGACCCACCCTGTAGATAGTGCCACACAGACCCCTGTAGATAGTGCTACACAGCAATTCCCCCAGTATATAGTGCTACACAGCCCCCTCTCCCCTTGTATATCGTGCTACACAGCCCCCTCTCCCCTTGTATATAGTGCTACACAGCCCCCTCCTCCCCTTGTGTATATAGTGTTACACAGCAATTTTCCCCCCTGTATAAAGCGCTACACAGCCCCCCTCCTCCCCTTGTATATAGCGCTACACAGGCCTCCTCCCCCACAGCTCCTTAAAAAAAAGATATTGTACTTACCTTGACCCGTTTCCGCAACAGACAGAGCGCTACACTGCCTCTCCGGCGGGACGCATGCGCAGACCGGCGTGATATGACGTAATCGCGCTGGCTTGCGCGATTCCCAGTGCCTTATAAGCTGCAGGCCTAACGTGGCCTGCAGCCTATAGTATTCATTTGTATGTGCGTCCTGAGGACTGTGGCCAACATCTACGGAAGCCATGCAAAATAATCCCTAAAGACTCAAAATATACAGGATAAATCTAAAGCTATGTAAAGAGTGATTGTGAGGTTATGGAATATGTGGACTGAAGTGTATGAGTCCCTAGTGCCATAAAGGGGTGTAGCTATAGGGGGTGCAGAGGCCCTTCAGTTACATAAGATGAAACATGGTAGGTGGGGGCCCTGTTGCAGATTTTGCATTGGGGCCCAATTCCCCCTGTAGATAGCGCTACCCAGCAGCCCACCTGTAGATGGCGCCACACAGCAGCCCACCTATAGATAGCGTCCCCCCCATAGATAGCGACACCCCCAATGTGTATAACGCTCCCCCCCTTCCCCTGCAGATAGTGCCACTGTAGCTCACTCTAGCAGCGGAATCCCCGGCGAGATGAATTGCTGACGCCATGGGTGAGGTTTCCTCCAGGAGGACCCCCTAATGCCACAGTCCATATATGGACAGTGACCTCAGCGGTTACCTCTAGAAGCAGAATCTCTGGCCAGAGTGTTGCTGATGCTCTGCTGGCAGGGGATTCCGCTCCAGGAGTAGCCCTTGACGTCACTGATCATATATGGACTGTGGCATTAGGGGCTGATATTGGAAGGGATCCCCGGCCACAGCATCAGCAATGCTCTGGCTGGGGATTCCGCTGCTAGAGGGAGCTACTGTGGCGCTATCTACAGGGGGTGGCGCTATCTACAGTGGCGTATGGGTGGCACTAAATTCCGCTCCTGCTCCGTGGCCAGAGCATTGGCAATGCTCTGGCCGGGGATTCCCACTCCGGGTGCTACCGAAAGGTGAATGCGGCAGCACCCGGCGTTTATCTGGCTACAACGAATTAAGATAGGATACGGTGCCGGACATCCCTAGGAGCTGGACCCAAAAACGCTGCAGGTAACTTTTTTGGATCTGGCTCATGCACAGGTCCAGCGCCGTAAGGCACCACAACATATATCCCATGTGCCAGAACAGATCCCATAGAGAGCTATGGGATCAGTTCTAGCATCAGTTTCCCTCCGTCTTTTCTGCAGCATGCCAGAGGGAATCTGGAAGGGACAACACATATATGTGAACGGCCCCTGAGATATGAAAAGTTGCAACTTGACCATCAGGGCAATAATAATTCCCCATAGATAATAATCGATAATTGTGTATCGCCAGTCTAAGATAAATATTCTATTGTCATGTAACTTCACTACATGGTTTTATAGATGCTGCCCAAATATGGGGTATTTAGCCAACTAAGCAATAAACCCAAATGTATCAGTGGTCCTAGTGACTAATAACTTAGACCAAAAAAGACAAGAACAGTCACGACCAAATAATTGGAAAAATACAAAGAATCCTTTATTAAAGTCAAATAGACAAATGCAAGCAGACAACATAGAACATATTAAAATAACGTAACCCTCGCAAAGTCAAAGATGGAATCAGAACACTAGCGCAGCAGGACAACCAAATACTAATCCGGAAAAATTATCCCCCAAAAATGTTAAAGTGTCTAAGTAGTTTTCGAGCAGGCACTAAGTATAAAACTTTTGCACAGATAGGCATATATCAATGAATAAATGTAAATACAATCAAGATAATAACATATGAACAGCAATATACATACACCTGCAGAGTACGGGAATAACCGGGAGATCAGAGAACTTGGGTTCAGCAGCGGACCCCCGGTCAAGATTCTTTGTATTTTTTCAATTATTTGGTCGTGACTGTTCTTTTCTTTCTTGGTCCAAATATGGGGTAGTATGAGATAAGAAAAAAAGATTTTTCCCAGAAACAGAGCCACAAAGCTGTGTCTGGTATTGCAGCTTAAAGAGGACCCCCTCATGGGTTTTTAAACGACATACCTTCCCTTATTCCCAGCATCCCCCCGATTCGAGCGCTGTAAATTGTTATTTTTGCCCCCCATTGTCCTTCTATGGCCCACGCTTCGTTTTGGCGCCAAATATATGCGAATTGTGAGTAAAGGTACAGAGAGGAAGAGACATCATCTTTCCTCAGTAGGCATTGTTTTCTGCACCGCTGTGACCCGGACAACCTCACAATGATGTAGAATACCTGCAGATCTCGCAAGATTTGCCTAATGCTGGTGATGCCGTTTCACCTATTGGATCTAAGGTCTGGGTCTTCCGTTCTTCTCCCTGTCGCTTCTACTCCTGCATTTTGAACAGCAGTGACTCCTGAAGTGACAGAGGCTAGTCTCACGAGATTAGGTAAATCCCATGAGATCTGCAGGTCTCTGCATCGCTGTGAGGCTGTCCGATCAGATTGGACAGCGTCACATTGATGCAGGAAACAACTCCAACTAAGGAGGGATACTAATGTACTTATGTATTACAGTATACAGTCTTTCCAACAGACTTCTATTAAGCCCTACCAGAGGCAGGGCTTAATATTAGCGCAAAGATGGCACACCTGGGGGCCTTTATTAGGCTCCCAGGCTGCCATAACAGTCATCCACACCGCGCGATCGTGTCGCGGGGGTTTTGATAAGCTGTAAGAGGGGGGCCCCTCTTTTTAAAGCTTTAAATGCTGCGGTTGCTATTGACTGCAGCATCTTAAGGGTTAAACGAGCAGGATCACGCTTGAGTGCAATACCGCTCGTTACGGTGAAGTATCGGTTGTATCATACACCCGACACCCAGGTTGTATGGATCCTGCGAGCCCACTCGATACTTCCCCTAACCGGCTATGACGTAAGTTGCAGTACCGGAAATAACAGCACCACACATTTATCAAAGGATAAATGTGTGGTGCTGTTCTAAAAAAATTAAAAAGCAGATCCGTTTTACTTCTACTAACCACAAGACCGTGTATGGGTAACCCCAGCCTTATTGTTGTGTTATATAATAATAATAATAATAATAATCTACAATATGTTAATACGTTTTTTATTATATTTATTTTTGTGTTTCTCTATAAATATACATCACAAAACTGCTATATGAAAATGCTATGCCTTGCAGAAAGATTGGCGAGACCTCCGGTCCCCCCTGCCACTGTTGTGCCAGCATATTTAATTGGTACACCTGTTGTTTGTTTCTTCCAAGAAAGAAAATGTACTGATTTTTCTATTTTTGGAACCATGCTGAGACTAAGCGGAAAAAAAATATCTGCTGTCCACCTGTATGGGGATTGATTGATACCTGCTCGCGTTCCAGCTCCGCCGAGTACATTCTTCATATTCAGCTGCAAACCACATTGTCTCCAAAAGTTCCCCAGTCGTCTGTTGTTCATATGGAAATACCATTCAGCTCATTCGCTGCCAATGTAAAGCAGATAAAATGTTGATGTTCGGGGAGGGCTGAACAATGGAGCATTGTCTATTATTATTTTTTTATTTGGAATTCACCGACTGATGGTTTGGGAAGAGGGACAGACGTATTGAACATGGAAATACTTTAATGGATTCCTGGCTCAGCCAAAGCCTTATTAAACCTCACTTACAGTAGAAGAAAATACAAGGAGTACTGGTAATTGTAGCGACGTTCCTCCTCACTAATGCCCTCTGCTACATTGTCATTTCCAGTAATCATCGACTGATTCTGGAAAGTAAATAGAGCAGTGGCATTAAACTTTTAAAGAGGAGGTTTGGTTTTAATTATAATTATGCATATAAAGTAGCATATTTTGAATTAAAGAAACTTTTTTGCTTACTTCAAGCTTTTTTTCTATTGCCACATTGGCCTTAGGTTTTATTGCTCGACATGCTGCAATGTGCATAGTATTGATAATTATGCGTGAGGTGAAGAAGTCTATAAACCGTACCTAGATTTTTATCTCTCGAGGCTCCTGTAGAATTAATAATCTTTTTCTAATGTGTTATGGTACAACCAAGGGCGTTGCTAGGGTCTTAAAATATCAGGGGCACAAGCCCCGAGACATATATTAACCCCCCACCCCCGAAAAAGAAATAAATTTTTTACATACACATCGGAGATATCATATCTATAAGACTAAGGCTCCTATAGCATCACCGCTGGATATAATTGCATGCATTGTCTCAGCAGACAGTATCATACAGTACATGATAGGCTTAGATACATGGCCCCAGTAGACAGTATCACACATGATAAGCTTAGATACATGGCCCCAGCAGACAGTATCATACATGATAGACTTAGATATATGGCCCCAGCAGACAGTATCACACATCATAGGCTTAGATACAGGGCCCCAGCAGACAGTATCACACAGGATACTTAGGGCTCATTCAGACGAGCGTGATTTTCATCCGTGTGCTGTGCATAGAAACAACGCACAGCACACGGACCCATTCATTTCAATGGGGCCATTCAAACATGGGTGAATTTTCACACAGCGAGTGTCCGTTGCGTGAAACACACTGCATGTCCTATATTGGTGTATTTCACGCACCTATGCGCCCATTGAAGTCAATGGGTGCGTGAAAACCACAGATGTCGTCCGTGTGCGTGTTTCACACATCAATTACACTGAAAAAAAAGGTGCTTGCGAGTGCGTGAAAAACATGCCACACGCGAAGTACTCTGATGCAAAACGCAACGCACGCGACCAGATTTACACACGTTTTTTACACACGTAAATCTGTCACACTCGTGTGAATGTAGCCTTAGATACAGGGCCCCAGCAGTAAGTATCCTTGTACTAACGGGAAAATTTTGCATTTCTGGGGTCCCAAGCAAAGTTGTATCTTGGGGCTCTAATCAAAGACACCTGTAGAGAGTTCCCCACACAATACCCCCTTTATATAGTGTTACAACCGCCCTGTATGGTTCCACACACAGTCCCCCTGCCATACATCTCCCTTGTAGACAGTGCCATGCAGTCCCCTGTAGGTATTCCCACATACCCACCTTGTCTCAGCAGACCGTATCATACAAGATAGGCTTAGATACATGGCCCCGTCAGACAGTATTACACATGATACACATGGTGCAAATATTGGTGGTTACAATATGTACAGTCTGTATATATAACGGTTGCAGCTGTTCAGTCACATGTGCGTTTCAGTTTTACTCACAAAGGGGCACACATGATTGGTGGCTACAGTAGTTTACTATATAAAGTCTCTAAGTCCACGGCACGGGCACAGTGGGCAGTCTGACATCTCTTACCTAATGCGGGGGGTATACTCCTAGGCCTCTACGGCCCATCTTATCCTCAAAGTGTTCTCTCTCTGTCTCTGTCTCTCAGCTCGATCCTGAGTGTCAGAAACAGACAGGACCCGCTGTCGCTGAACCCGTCCGTCCCGCTGACCTGATGGATACAGTTCTCAGCGTTAGATACAGCTGCTCTGTACACAGGATACAAGCAGCTGTATCTCAAAAAGTAAAAATAATTTTTAATAAAAAGTATTTTGAAAGTTGCACCAATCACACTGATAAACTATTTCAAAGGTGTACATAGCATTTAATAAATTAGGCAAGTTTGACTCCAACTTTGTTTTATATTATTAAATGCCAGTCTTAATTAATTGACTCATTGTCTCTTAAAACTGTGTCACACACTGCATTGGCAGGCTTCTGTGAATACCCTCAGTAGGCAACCCTCCTGGATCCTGTCCTAATGGGACTCAATCGTTTGTGCTGCAGCTTCATCTCATCAGTTCTCACATACCGCAGCTCTACCCCTTGGCTCTACCCCACTGGTGGTGCCCATCGTGTTTCTCACTACACTGTCTGCAACCTCTCGGCAGCCGTCACACTCTCCCTCTTCGGCTGCCTCAGTGACTCTGGTTCTGTATTACGCAGCCTCAGCCACTTATCTCAGGAAGCAGACTACTATCTCTAGGAGCAGCAGGATCTCCTACCAGTCCATGTGGTTTTTACCACACTCTGATTTTCCCTTCCTGTTGCCAGACATTTTATATGGTTGATATAGGGTTGATAAAGGGCCACCTAGAGGCACCAGCACACAACAACAGAAAACTATAACACATACACCATGAAAAATAGTGCAACAATAATATACATACATACATTAACCGTGCAGATGGCTATACAGTTCAGCAGCACTGCAGCTCCATGGTGCTGGCTGTCATCCTTAGTATTTTTAAAGGGGCAGCAACTCGAAGAAAATCACACATTAAATAGTCAAAACCTATGTACATTAGTCCCAGGCAAAGAGTTATTTTTGAAGGTTGGATGTGGCCACTCCTTACATACTGGTACATGCAGTGGTCAGTCTCCAGTGACCTGTTAGGGTATGGGCACACACACTAATTACGTCCGTAATTGACGGACGTATTTCGGCTGCAAGTACCGGACCAAACACAGTGCAGGGAGCCGGGCTCCTAGCATCATAGTTATATACGATGCTAGGAGTCCCTGCCTCGCTGCAGAACAACTGTCCCGTACTGTAATCATGTTTTCAGTACGGGACAGTCGTCCTGCAGAGAGGCAGGGACTCCTAGCATCGTACATAAGTATGATGCTAGGAGCCCGGCTCCCTGCACTGTGTTCGGTCCGGGACTTGCGGCCGAAATACGTCCGTCAATTACGGACGTAATTAGTGTGTGTGCACATACCCTTAGTAGGTAAGCAGTTGGTGATTACCTAGCAGTAGTGACCTGTTAGCATAAGTTGAAGTTAGTTACTGTTTACCTGGTTGTACATACTGGAGTCTCTTGTAACATATTGGCTTATGTTGCGATATGTTTCTGATGACATAGTATTATATTCTGGTTCAGTCCTTTTGTTTACTAGTTTTATAAACTGGTATTAGACCACCATTGTTATGCCTATGGCTGTCCCGTATAACCTTGTGATGCCTCGATCGCTATTGAATTTTCTCCAATCCCAGCCGTTGCCACAGTTTGGCGGCTATCAATTAAAGCCCCCTCTGCGGGTGAACGATATTGTATGTCCACATGAACAGAGCACTGTAAAGATACAATTGTGGCGCAGAACAGGAAGGAGTTAAGGAGTTCATCGGTTAGGGTATTCTAAGTTAATAAATGGGGGTACCCCCTTCTGCCTCCTTAACAATAAACCACAATTGGAAGCAGCTATAAAGAGCATCTCTCATTCCAGAGGACCCTACTGTACATTACACGGACAAGCTATTGATTTCAATGGGAACCGTGTAATGTTTTATTTATCCTCCAGAGGCGCTATATGGAAATTCAACACTTGCAATCCCCCCCAATAACAGTTGATTGCTGGGAGTTCCAGCAGCGTGACATCCAGTGGGCCAACACAACAGTGGGCCATATCTCTGGAACGGGTAGGTCTAGGAAAAAAAGAAAAACAGCGCTGGAATCAGGGAGACAGCGCTATTCTGGTCAGTTACCCAGTTCAACTTATTTGACCTAGTGACAGGTCTTCTTTAATACCGATGGAACATATTTACATTTATAAGAATCAAGAATTGTTTTAGTACCTGAACTATTTATTGAACGAGGGTCACAGGATGTTTAACATACTGCATTCACTTTCTATTGGCCCATCTAATTTGTAGATTTTTAGGGAGAAATTCATTGGGTGCTTTTAGCTATTGAACTCCATTAGGAAAACTGCCACAAATCTACAAATTGCTGATGTGACTAAAGCAATGCATGAATGGGAAAAAGAATGCCACAAAGAGTCTGGTACGAGCGTGGCCTAAGAATCTTTCTTTCTAACTAATGATTTAATTTAATTATAATTTATTACTTTAAATGAGGCAGCTATTAAAAATGACTCATTGAAATAAATTACCGCAAACAGTTCTAAAGATCTAGGGCAGTCTTATTGAGAGTATTATTATTTCGGAACTATCTATGTTTATATCAAACATTTTAATGAATGAATTCCATTACTGAAAAAATTAGGCTATTAAGAAGCTAACGTATTGTGCTGGATATATGTCAAATCTTCATTAAAGAGGTTATTTCAAAGCAATGCCAAATGACGGCAGTTACTGACGGAGGCGGACTAATCTATTTATTGATTTGCTTTGCATTTAAAAGTAAAAAAATAAGCAAAGTGGAAAAAATAAGAATTGTGATGCAGAAATTGTCATGCTGTGCTGAACATATTTGCTAAATTTGGAGGAGAGGGAAATGAATGTACGAAGATGATCTAAGTTTTACCCGTAACAAGCCGGACTCAATTGCTGCATGAATTTATTTTACATTTCGGCATTTCACAAATTCTCTATGATCCGTTGTTTGACTTGACAAGGACAGAAGAAATTTCTCATTCTATTATACTATGGTGATCAATGGGCCAGGGTCAAATATAGACCGCAGATGGCCTGCGTGCTAGAACAGTATATGGGCCTCTTGCTGTCCACTAGTTTATCATAGAGCACCTTATTAGGTCTCTCCAACAATCCAACAGAAACGCATAAGCTCAGTTCCTTACATCTTTTATATATATATAGTAGGAAGCTGTTAGCTGCTTTGAAGGTGACAATGGGCCCCCTTATCTACTGGACCCATGTCCGTTTGCACAGGTTGCACATATACTATGTCCGTTCCTGCTATGGGCATAGTCTACCATCTTAAAAGGTTGGTTTTGATGCTGGCTCTGTAGTCAGTTGTTATTGGAGGGGCAAACATAATATAAATGCTCAGAATACTAGAGGGAAGCCGAAGCATTACTGTACAACCATTGTTTTTAATAGACACCTCTAATCGTGGACATGAGGGACAAGGGGACCTAGAGCCCCACATTAGCTCAATGTACTTTAACCGGTTCAGGTCCAGGCTATTTCGAGCCTTTCGGACCACACAATATTTAGACATTTATAGCATGCGTTATTTAAATGTCTCTAACTTTTTTTTTATCTGTTGGGATAGAAACATGATTTTTGCAATTTTTTTGGGGGAACAGTAAAGGTTTATTTTTTCTTAATTCTTAGGCCTTGTTCACATCTGCGTTGGGGTCCCGTTCTGAGATTCCGTCGGAGCTTTCCATCAGAACGGGACACTGAACAGCCACAGACTGACACAGACGGAAACCAGTGGTTTCAATGGTGACGGATCTGGTGCCCATGGTTTCCGTTTGTCTCTGTTGTGCACCGGACCCGTCGTTTTGCCGGAAGCAATAGCTTAATCGACTACGCTATTGCTTCCGGCAAAACGACGGGTCCAGTGCACAACAGAGACAAACAGAAACCATGTGCACCGGATCAGTCACCATTGCTGGTTTCCGTCTGTGTCAGTTTGTGTCTGTTCAGTGTCCCGTTCTGACGGAAAGCTCAGACGGAACGACAGGACGGGACCCCAACGCAGATGTGAACGAGGCCTGATACACATCATTTTTGCTATTTACTAAATTTTAGGCTTATAGTTTGAATACAAAGATATGGGGTAAACTACATTCGGCTGCCCATTTGGGGAGCTAGATTAAGCCCACGTTGTAAATATACTATGTAGCAGGTTTTAAGTACCTGGACCGCCGCTGTAAATATACAGCGGGCGGTCAGCAACCAGTTAATATAGACTAAAATAGAAAACTAATGGTTTAGATAAATATGTTTTTATAGAGTATTTCTACTCTAAAATAAATAAAGCGCTGAAAGCATGAGTTTTTGATTCATCTACTAGTGTAAAGTTTTGTAATATTTGGGATACTGTTTCTCTAGAGTCCAGATATAACAACAAATTCATCATTTGACAGGGTGCTGACAACTGTTGACTTTCTGTCACTGTCCCTCGTGAATTTGGCTGGACTTCACATGGTGGAAGTTGGAAGCATGCAGTTCTCTAAAACAGTGATTCCCAACCTTATTACCATGGGGTATTCCATTCGTAACTTTAAGAAGCTTTGTGTAGGGGAAGGTAAGGAGTTCGATAATTCTTGCCCAGCACTCGATTCTGGCCTAGATTTGTTGACTATTTTGCAAAGCATCTTTGAGAAGACTGAAATGAGTCAATCTCTTCTGTAAAAGTGACACGTCTTCCTGCTGTTTTTTTCTGGGTAACCCATGACTAGGTTTGAAGCCCTGGTTGGGGAACACTGCTCTAGAATGCTAATATATGCTATAGCCCAAATTACAAAAACAGACCATGGCCATTATTACTCCTTAGCCAAACGGAGTATCATACATTCGATTGCAAGATGATGAGACATGATTTACCACTTAAGGGAATTTGTTTTCACTGCTCCAAAGTGCAATGTTGGTGCCCTTTACACCACTCCTGCCGACGCATGGCATTACACATAGAAATCTTTGTGTGTGCCTCCTCAGCCTCTGAAACTTATCTATAAAGTTCCTCATATAGATTTCTTGTACATATTTTAAACCAAAACCTTGGAACATTTGCTCCTAGACATCTTCATGAAAACCGCACTTACAGCGGACTAGGGCAGATTTAGAAGGGCAAAACTTAGATAAACTGACCTGGAAAGATGGCATCTTATATGAAAGGTTCACCTTTAAACATTTTCTGACATGCCACTCAGAAGGTGCCCACAGCTCCTTTGAAGACCTATGTGTCTCAATAGTTACAGAGTACAGTACTAGTAATTTCTGTGTAGACTGGTCATGTAATCCTGTGTTTTTATCTTCCATTTGCCATAACTTCTACTCATCGGTGGGATCTGGCTGGTTCGCCTCGTTAATATTACAGCCAATTCGGAGGACCGGTGTCATGTACATGGCCGTGGGCCGTCAGGCTTACTCACCTCCTGACGGCCGCAGCCATGGGTCTGCGAGCGCTGTCCCCAGTCTCCTCCTCAGGAGACGCCAGCGCTCACTTTGGCTTACCTTGGCCCGGTCCCGTAGGGTGCGCGTACACACTCTTAAATGGCCAGCGCGCGCACCGGAGTTTAATGTCAAAATTAGCCCATGAGTACCCTGGACTATAAGAAGGGCCCAGCCCCTCCCTCCCATGCCTGAGCGTTGTTGTTGTACCCTAAGTTTGTCTAAGCAAATGGTCTCCTAGTGGTTCCCAGTGTTCCCCGTTCCTGTACCTGTATCCTCTATCTCATGCTACCTGGTCAAGTGCCGTGCTGAGCTGTATTTGTGCTGTGCTGTATTCCACGCCTGTCCTGCTACACCACGCCTCACGTCTGCCTGCTGCCTAAGTCCCAGTCGAGCCTGTCATTGCTACTGTCCGAGCTGCCACAGGTACACTATACGAACTATAGACTGTGACCTGCGCCCTGTTGGCCAGCTGCCATACCGTCAAGGCGGTACGGCCCAGTGGGTCCACGCACCCCCATGACAACCGGGGTGAAGCGGGACCCAGTACCGGTCCCCTGCACTCATTTGTATCCATGTCCTTAGGACGTGGATACAACTGATTAGTGTAGTGCAGCCTAGCGAGACATGGGAACGATCAGTCATGTGTCTCACCGTACTATGCTTTTCCAATTATGTAGTTTGCTCTGTTGACGTCGTCATATCGCCGGCTGTGCCGTTCCGCTGGATGAGGCCTGGTCTCTGACCAGATACGATCTAAAGGGGTCTCTATGAGGGGCACGATCTATAAGGGCTCTATGAGGGGCACTATCAACAGGGGGCATGATCTTCTGGGGCTCTGAGGGGCATGATCTACAGGAGCTCTATGAGGGGTATGATCTACAGGGGGCTCTATGAGAGGCACAATCTAAAAGGGGCGCTATATGGGACACTAAAGGTGCTCCATGTGGGACACTATGTACAGCGGGCATTGTGAATGGCTCTATCTACAAGGGACTCTGAGTGGTGCTACCTACACGGGCACTGTGTGTGTGTGTTTGTGTGTGCTGCTTTACTCTGTAGTGTTTGACACAATTTTATTAGCACAGAGTATGATACTATTATATTCAGGGGCACAGTGTATAGTACTATTATATTTAGGGGCACAGCAGATGGTAATATTTCAGGGGAGCAGTTTATGGTAATATATTCAGGGGCACAGTGTATAATACTATTATATTCAGGGGCACAGTTTATGGTACTATTATATTCAGGGACACAGTGTATAGTACTATTATATTTAGGGCTGTAGCAGATGGTAGTATATTTATGGGAGCAGTTTATGGTAGTATTATATTCAGAAGCACAGTGTA
The DNA here is from genome assembly GCF_050947455.1 of Rhinoderma darwinii. NCBI lineage: Eukaryota > Metazoa > Chordata > Amphibia > Anura > Rhinodermatidae > Rhinoderma > Rhinoderma darwinii. Next base: position 28,709,200 of record NC_134691.1, read on the forward strand.
TAGTACTTTTATATTCAGGGGCACAGTGTATACTGCTATTATATTCAGGGGCATTGGATGTGGCACCATGAGAATTTTATCTTCGTTTATAGGTGTGGAGATGTTGGAAAAGTGAGAAAACTAAGACATCTGAGTGGCAAACGCTGGAGAAATAGATCGTAGCCAGGAGACTTCATCATGGAGGTCTAAACCAGATGGAGCAGAAAAGAGAGAGAACGAGTCTAATCTGAGAAGGCATCACCCGTCAGTCACTCAATGTAAATGTTTATTCTCCCTGTGACTGATCAGTACTCTAATTACTGTATGATCTGCGGCGAGATGATCGGTGGTAGCATTCTTTTTTGTGAAATAGAAACTCCCAGCATATCCTTACCATTGTTCAGGCCATGCTGGGAGCTGTAGTTTTATGCCGTACAAACTTATATGGCAGGAGTTAAAGGGGTTGTCCAGGAATGGGGTGGTTTTTCATACTTATGACCTATCCACAGAATAGGTCATCCATATATGATCGGTGGGGATACTTGGACCCCGCACAGATCAGCAGTTTCAGCTGCCTCTGGCACTGTACATTATGCAGTGGTCAGTGCCAGAAGCATAAGGCTCCGACCCCTGTATAGCAGCCGTACTGCAGCTCTGCTCGTATTCACTTGAATATAAGCAGAGCGGCAGTGTTGCAGCATGGCCGCTATACAGTGGTCAGAGCCTTCTGCTTCCGCCACTAACCACTGCATAACTTACGGTGCCGGATTCAGCCGGAACAGCTAATTGGTGCGGGGTCCGAGTGTCGGACCCCTACCGATTAAATACTGATGACCTATCCTGTGGATAGGTCATCAGTATGAAAAACCGCCCTGAATAACTGAATTTGCAAATGATCTCTGTACTGAGATGTATTTGTGCTGGTGCTGTATATATGTACTGAGCTTGGCTCTGGCACTGTATATATGTACTGAGCTTGGCTCTAGCGCTATATTTATAAACGGAGCTTGGTACTGGCGTTGTATATATGTACTGCGCTTTGTTCTAGTGCTGTATATATGTACTGAGCTTAGTACTGGCACTGTATATAGGTACTGAACTTGGTTCTGGCACTGTGTATCTGTGCAGTAACTGGGAAATCTGTCGCGGCTTACTGCGCACGCCGCACTGTCCTCCACCCTTCTGACCTAACTAAATCGTCTGAGCACGCTTAGGATATTGAATGTGCGCATAAAGATCTCTACATAATGAGTGATTTAATAGAATGTGCGGGTAGATATGTATTTTTATGTAATTATATATATATATATATATATATATATATATATATATATATATATAGTGTGGCAATCCAGTTAAACATTCTGGACAGGGAGTTTCTTTATTTAGAGTCCCCTTTAATATAGGGTGAATTCAGAATAGTGTAATTGTTTTATTTGATTACTAGAACAGAGAACCTGTTGTTAAAAATTTGAATCCCACCCCTGCTTCTACTGGTACGGAGCTGGGCAGATAGAAGGGAGCACGCCTCTGTTCACATCTGCGTCGGAGAAGGACACCACGATGGAACCCCAATGGACCCCATTGTTGGTCAGTGGGGTCCATTGTGCAGTGTAGGATCAGACTATACAGGATTTGTTTGTAGTCTGTAACCATAGAGACACGTCTGTATAGGAGCTGTATATACAAAAATGAGGAAATTTTTAATTAATATTATTTGTGAAGTGATTTTAAGTTGTTGTTGTTTTTTTTTAGATGTATTTGGGGTAATAAAACATAGTTTCCAAAGTTGTATGTACCCTGTTCAGCCATGTAATGTACGCTATTGTTTCCTGAATATATTCCATTGCCTTGTCTTTACACAACAATGTCCTTTGAACATTTGTAATTTAAACAATATTTTAGCTGGTTACGCAAGATCCTATTTTACTTTTTAACATGCACACATTGACTTCATAGCCACACAAACCCACATTAGCGTCATTCCTAATGCTTATTAAGTGCATGCCATTAGTTTTATGAGCGATCCAATTTCCTATCTTCCTCGTAAGGCAATTAGGAAGGCAAGCAGGATGCATTATGCATTCAAGCAAAGAGAGACAATACTCAGGAAAATACTGAAGTGCTACATGATGTGTGACTGCGAGATCTAAATGTGTATCGCATGGCATTTTTGCACATGCTGATGGAGCACAACTCCTCGTGTGCAATTAAAGCAGGTTTGCTAATGTACAAACCTGATCTAGTTTAATGGAATGTTCTAATTATTTGTCACCTTTCCCCCTTTGGCTGATGAATGCTTCAGACTGCGTGGTATGTCACTTTATTTTTTTATTTTTTATTCATTGAAGGCAGAGTATGTATCCACTATATATTTACCACCCTATGACTGCCTTCTTCATTAATCACAAACCATTAATGTATTATCATCGTAACCTTCAAAGCCCTGATTGTCCTCCAGATCTCCAATAGATATAAATATTCGTACTAATATTCGGCTCTGTTCCCACTACCGATCAGAGGCCCTGTCGGGGTTTCCACTGCCCTTTTTGGCACTGACGTATGCCAGAAAGGGCCATGACGGTTCCGTTAAAACAACGGAAGTGTGCATGGCCCCATAGAAATGAATGCGTCAGTGTGCTATCAGTTAAAAAACAATTAGCACACTGAAGAAAATAACTGAAGTGGGCATGAGGCCTAAGGCCCTCTTCACACTGAGTTTTTTTGCAGGCAGATAATTCTGCCTCAAAATTCCATCTGGAATTTTGAGGCAGATTTTGATCTGCCTGCACACCGTTTGCCGTGTTTTTCGCTGTGTTTTCGCCCGCGGCTATTGAGCGCTGCGGGCAAAAACGCTGCGTAAAACGCTTTGTTGATGTCAATGGGAGGTCAGAGACGTAAATGCCCGAAGATAGGGCATGTCGCTTTTTCCCTCTGAGCCGGTTTTACCGCTCGCAGGGAAAAAACGCCTCCGCCTCCCATTGAAGTCAATGGGAGACATTTTCGGCAGTTTTTTGGCGCGTTTTCTAACGCGGTTTCCGCCTTTAAAAAACGTGTCAAAACTCTGTGTGAACAGGGCCTAATAGGGTATTTGAAAGTGGTTTTTTTGAAACAAGATAAGCACACTAACATTAATGATCTTTGGAAGCGCACCTATAAGGCCCTGTTCACACAGTTTTTTGCAGGCGTTTTTCGCCCGCGGCTATTGAGCGCCGCAGGCAAAAACACCACAAAAAATTCTCTCTCTACCACCCATTGATTTCAATGGTAGGTCAGAGATGTAAACGCCCGAAGATAGGGCATGTCACCACTTCTTCCCGCGAGACGGTTTTACCACTCGCAGGAAAAAAAACGCCTCCGCCTCCCATTGAAATCAATGTGAGAAGTTTTTGGCCATTTTTCAAAGCGAATTCCGCATCAAAAAACGTGTAAAATAACTCTGTGTGAACAGGGCCTAAATCTTATTTTAACATTGACACTAGCTTCCATGCGTCGGTTTACAGGGGTGGCAAACTGGGCAATTGTTCAGGGTAACCATTTAATAGGCATCACCCCACTACGAGAACCCCAGGAGCAAAGTAAAACCACCTCGTACACCGTGTTCCAAATTATTATGCACATTGGATTTAAGTGTCATAAACATTTAATTATTAGTTTTTCAATTAAACTCATGGATGGTATTGTGTCTTAGGGCTCTTTGGATCATTGTAATCAATCTCAGACACCTGTGATAATTAGTTTGCCAGGTGTGCCAAATCAAAGGAAAACTACTTAAGAAGTACGTTCCACATTATTAAGCAGGCCACAGGTTTCAAGCAATATGGTAAAGATAAAGGATCTCTCTGCTGCCGAAAAGCGTGAAGTAGTGCAATACCTTGGACAAGGTATGAAAACATTGGATATTTCAAGAAAACTTAAGCGTGATCATCGTACTGTGAAAAGATATGTGGCTGATTCAGAGCACAGACGGGTTCGTTCAGATAAAGGCATAATGAGGAAGGTTTCTGCCAGACAAATTAATAGGATTAGGAGAGCAGCTGCTAAAATGCCATTGCAAAACAGCAAACAGGTATTTGAAGCCGCTGGTGCATCTGGAGTCCCGCGAACCTCAAGGCGTAGGATCCTCCAGAGGTTTGCAAGTGTGCATAAAGCTATTATTTGGCCACCCCTAAACAATGCTCACAAGCAGAAATGGTTGCAGTGGGCTCAGAAATACATGAAGACTAATTTTCAAACCGTGTTGTTTACTGATGAGTGCCGTGCAACCCAGGATGGTCCAGATGGATGGAGTAGTGGGTGGTTGGTGAATGGCCACCATGTCCCAACAAGGCTGCGACGTCAGCAAGGAGGTGGCGGAGTCATGTTTTGGGCTGGAATTTTGGGGAGAGAGCTGGTGGGCCCCTTTAGGGTCCCTGACGGTGTGAAAATGACCTCTGCAAAGTACGTAGAGTTTATGACTGACTACTTTCTTCCGTGGTACAAAAAGAAGAACCGTGCCTTCCGTAGCAAAATTATCTTCATGCATGACAATGCACCATCTCATGCTGCAAAGAATAACTCTGTGTCATTGGCTGCTATGGGCATGAAAGGAGAGAAACTCATGGTGTGGCCCCCATGTTCCCCTGACCTCAACCCTATTGAGAACCTTTGGAGCATCCTCAAGCAAAGTATCTATGAGGGTCGGACGCAGTTCACATCAAAACAGAAGCTCTGGGAGGCTATTCTGACATCCTGCAAAGATATTCAAGCAGAAACAGTCCAAATACTCACAAATTCAATGGATGCAAGAATTGTGAAGGTGATATCAAAGAAGGGGTCCTATGTTAACATGTAAGTTGGCCTGTTAAGTTTTTTTTGATTGAAAGAGCTTTTGATTTCTGTAAATATGACCTCATGATGCGGCAAATTCAACAAAGGACCATTTTAGTTCTCTTTACAACCTTTAAATAGTTTTGATCTCTGTCAGGGGCGTAACTAGGAAAGACTGGGCCCCATAGCAAACTTTGGACTGGCCCCCCCCCCCCAGTAATCAACGGCGCCACAACTCCCGCCTTCTCGACAATGAACACTTATCAGTTCTGTGTGCCAAGTGTACTCTTATTAGCCTTTTAGTTACAGGGTTACAAATAATGTAACGAACAGTTAAGCACTGTTGGGCGGTCTGAAGGGCCTCTCTTTCTAAGGGCTTACATGCCGTGGTTGCTATTGACCGCAGCATCTAAGAGGTTAAACGCGCGGAATCAGAGTGATCTTGGATTCTACCCATTGCAGCGAGGCATCTGCTGTATCAAGGGCGTAGGTAAAGGCTCATAGGCCCTGATACAAAAGTCCTTCTTGGGCCCCCCAACCCCTTATGACCGACGGGCCGCAGCTTGCAGCTGCATCGCTAAGTCTCCTAAGTGACCCAACAATGCAGCACTAGCAGCCAGGGGCGTCACGAAGGTTTAAAAACATATGGGGCAATAGCCACAATTCATATCCACCAAAAAATGTGTGTGTGTATATATATATATATATATATATATATATATATATATATATGAGGCAGCATATCTATAGCAATACAACCACATAGCTATGGATAGGATTAGATACAATGGCTCAGCAGACGGTATCACACATGATAGGATTAGATATAGGACTCAACAGACAGTATCACACATGATAGGATTAGATATAGGACTCAACAGACAGTATCACACATGATAGGATTAGATACACAGCTCAGCAGTCAGTATCTCACATGATAGGATTAGATACAGGACTCAGCTCACTGACATTGCGGCTCCAGTGCTGGACCAGGAAATGTAAGATAATAATTGCTTTGCTTTTTTATGTTACTAAATTTTTTTGCCTTTTTATAGGTTCGATTGTCGCACTACGTCAATGACAGAGTTATTTTTATGCTCAATAAAATGGTTAACAAGGGTTGTGTGGTGTTTTTTTTTTATTTCAATAAAATATTTTTTCTATGTCCTTGCATTTTTTTTAACTTTATTACTACCACCTTACTGATGCCCGCTGGATGATTGACAATGTCCATTACTAAGGGCGGGGCTTAATGTTAGCCGTGCAGAGGCTAACACTAACCCCCATTATTACTCAGGTACCGTGTGCCACCAGGTGTGCCGGGAAGAGCCGGGTACGATCCAGTACCCGACCATCTGTAGCGGCGGTCGGGCACTGGGCCGGCAGCAGGCTGATATTATTAGGCTGGGAAAGGCCAACAATATTGGCACTTCCCACCCTGGTTATGGCAGGCTGCTGCTGTGTTCTATCTGGCTGGTTATGAAAAATGGGGGGGGGGGGTGCGGGGGATTTTTTACCATTTAAAAAAAAAATAATGACGTGGGGTCCCCCCCCATTTTCATAACCAGCCAGATACAACATAGCAGCAGCCTGGCATTACCAGGGTGTGAAGGGACACTGTATTTGGCCTTTCCCAGCCTAATAATGCCAGCCTGCGGCCGCCCCAGTGCCTGACCATCGCTACAGATGGTCAGGTACTGGATCATACCTGACTCTTCCCAGCACCCCTGGTGGCAGTGGGTACCGGGGTAAAAATGGGGGTTAGTGTTAGCCTCTGCATTGGCTAACACTAAGTCCCTCCTTAGTAATTAACACTGTCATTCAGCCAACTGCCATTACTAAAGAGGTAGAAATAAAATGTTTCAAAAAAAAAAAAAGACATAGAAAAAATATTTTATTGAAATAAAACAAAAACACACAACCCTCGTTAACCATTTTATTTAGAATAAAAAGTCGTTATCAAAGTAGTCCTCGAATCCGACGTAGTCCAACAGCCGAATCTGTAAAAAAATCACAAACACAAAAAAAACCCCATTAGTAACACATGTGGTAGGCTTAGATACAGGGCCCCAGCAGACAGTAATGTTTCACTTACCCTTCTCTTCGGCTCTGGGCGCACCAAAGGTCCTGACGCCATCGAGCGCTGCGACGTCAAGATGTGAAAAAGACGTCAGGACCAAAGCTGCGCTCGGGAACGAGGAGGGTAAGTATATTGTTACTATACTAACAGGGGTCCTTGTAGTTTATTACATAGGGCCCCGGTTACTATAGTAATTTATAATAGTCATGGCACGTTGGGCATCGGGCCCACTGCCTTCGGGGCCAGGTCGCAATTGTGACTACTGCGACCCCTATAGCTACACTGCGACACTGGGCTGCATTATACAGCTGACACCTGCTGAGTATGGGGGTGCTCAGCCCGTTCCATACTTCCCCATGATGGCTGCTACGTACATGTACGTGGCATGTCGTTAGGGTGTTAAAGGGGTCCTCTGGACATTTCTTATTGATGGTCTATCTTTATGATAGGTTATCAATATTAGATCGGCGGGGGTCCAACTCCCGGGAAACACCCGCCGATCAGCTTTTTTGGAGGGGCCGTAGTACTTGTCGCCTTGGCCTCTTCAGTGTTTACCAGGCACAACGCCGTACACATCGGTAGCAGCTGCGACTGGGATTGCAGCTCAGTCCTGTTCACTTGAATGCAATCCCAGGCACAGTCGCCCCGTGTGTGTACGGTGTTGTGCTTATTAACTGGGAAAAGTCAGACGAACGCTATGGTCCCATCAATCACGGACCCCCACTGATCTGATAGTGATGGTCTATCCTAAGGATGGGCCATCAATATAAAATGCCCAGAGGACCCCTTTCTTTAATGTAATATGTGTGAAGTTTGAACTTATATAACGTGGCAGAGGGCAGGGCCAGGCAGGCATCAGTATATGTGTTAGGGGGAATTCACACTGAGTTTTTCAGCATGCTTTTTGACGCGGAAAAACGTGTAAAAAAACTGACGGAAACGGATGCGTTTTTTCCAGCGAGCGCTAAAACTGCTCACAGGAACAAGCGACTTGCCCCTATCTTCGTGCGTTTACGTCTCTGACCTCCCATTGACAATAAGAGGCAGAGAAATTTGCCTGCGGCGCTCAATGTCCGCAGCCAAAAAACGCAGCAAAAAACACGGCAAACGGCGTGCAGACATGTGAAAATCTGACTCAAAATTACAGAAGGAATTTTGAGGCAGATTTTTCTGCCTGCAAAAAACTCTGTGTGAACAGGACCTTAAGGCTTCAGTATAGGTGTTAGGGGGAAAGTGCCACCCATTGAAAACCATGAAATTTTTCCTGCGAGCAGTAAAAATCGCCTGCGGGAAAAAGAAGCGTTAGGCTATGTTCACACTGAGTTTTTTGCAGGAGGAATATCTGCCTCAAAATTCCGTTTGGAAGCTTGAGGCAGATTTTCCTCTCCCTGCACGCCGATTTTCGCTGAGTTTTTTGCCCGCGGACATTGAGCGCCGCGGGCATAAAACACCACGAAATACGCTTTCTCTGCCTCCCATTGAAGTCAATGGGAGGTTAGAGGTGTAAACGTCTGAAGATAGGGCATGTCGCTTCTTTTTCCCGCGAGGCAGTTTTACTGCTCGCGGGAAATAGACGCCGATGCCTCCCATTGAAATCAATGGGAGGCATTTTCGGGCCGTTTTTGACGAGTTTTGCGACGCGGTTTCCGCGTCAAAAAACTCGTCAAAATACTCAGTGTAAACATAGCCTAATGCCCTTTCTTCGGGCGTTTCTGTCTCCGACTTCCCATTGACAACAATGGCAGGCAGAAAATGCATTTTTTGCTGCGTTTTTCTGCCCACGGCCCGATGGCCGAAAAACGTCACAAAAAAACGCAACGAAAAACGCGGGAAGTGTTTAAAATATGCCTCAAAATTCCGGAAGGAATTATGAGGCAGATTTTTCTACCTACAAACTTTTCCCTTCTCCCATGAACTTTTTAATTTGATGTACCTGTCCTCTGCAGTCTGCACATCTTCCGCCCGTCCTGTGATTGTCCTCCGCCCGTCCTGTGATTGTACTCCTCCCATCCTATGGGATGCTAGTACTCCGGCAGTCCTGGCTCCTGACTGTACTGTCCCGAAGTCTCGCGTCGTTCGTTTAGCTCCGCACCCTGTCCTCTCCCCTGCCTGAGCGCTCCTCCTACCACCTATCGCCGTCCTATTCCACTGTGTGTGGAGGTCTATCAGTGGAATGCACAGTGTGCAGTGGATATCACCGGGCCCCCGGCCCCCCCCGGATGCCTAGTGTAACGTTAGTGTCGTGATGCTACTACTAGGCATGGGGGGGCCCGTGCCTCCAGGCCTGGCACATAATGTAATGTGCCTGTCAGGGCGACACGGGCCCCCCCATGGCGCGGGCCCCGTAGCAGCTGCTACGGCTGCTACTGTGGTAGTTACGCCACTGATCTCTGTTGTGCATAATAATTTGAAACAGTGCACTTTGAGTTTTTTACTTCTAAAAAAAAATCTGTTATCATTAGATTTGTTCAATAAAATTTGCATTATACTCCAACTATTGATGGCTTGAAGATTATACTGACTGTCATTTGCATTGACTATTTAGGAAAATCAGCGAAAAATAACATTTGCATAATAATTTGGAATACGGTGTATTATTTAGTTCTACACAGCCGAGATCATAAATAACTCTGATCCTAGCAGTTTAACCCTTTTTGATGCCATGGTCAATAGCGACTGTGGAATCTAAGGTGCTTAACAGAGAAAGGGACTTCCTATGTTAGCCCATCATCGCCCTGTAGTCTCAGCCCAGGGCGTTAATGTGTTACCATGGTGGCCGGGGGCCTAACAAAGACCTCCAGGTCTGCCATTGATAACTGCCTATTAAGCCGCAACAAACAAGCGATCCAAGGTCCTAGTAAGACAAAAAGTTAAATTGAGTTTAATAAAGTGTTTAAATTGAGTTTACTAAAATGGCATATCAGCGGAAAATTGCAATTTTCACTTTGCACCATCCGCTGCGCATTAATTTCTCATGAAAAAAAACCTGTTGGGTCAAAATGCTCACTACACCCCTTAAAATGTCTTAAGGGGTGTCGTTTCCAAAATAGGGGTCACTACTTGGGGATTTGTTTTACTATTTGACCTCAGAGCCCTGCAATTGTGGGCCAATGGTGTGAAAATAACAAAATAGACCTCAAATGCGCATGGTGCTCTTCACTTCTGAGCCCTGTCATATGTCCAGGAAAATGATAAATGCCTTGAGGGTGTAGTTTCTAAAATGGGGTCACTTCTTGGGGGCTACCACTGTACTTTGGTACCTTTTAGGGTTTTGCAAATGCAACATGGCTCCCAAAAGCCAAGCAAGCAAAATCTGCATGCCAAATAGCGCTCTTGCCTTTCCGACCCCTGCTGTGTGTCCAAACAGCAGTTTATGACCACATGTGAGGTAATTCCGTAATCGGCAGAAATTGCTTTTCAAATGTTGGGGTGCCTTTTCTCCTTTATTTCTTGTCAAAATTGAAAATTTCCACGTTTTATCAGAAGAAAAGTAATTTTTAATTTCACAGCATAATTCCACTAAATTCAGCAAAAAAACTGTGGGGTCAAAATGCTCACTATACCCCTCGATAAATTCCTTCAGGGGTGTAGTTTCCCTAATGGGGTCACTTTTGGGTGGTTTCCACTATTTTGTCCCGTCAGGGCCTTTGCAAATGTGACATGGCACCCGAAAACCATTCTAGCTAAATTTGAGCTCCAAAAGCCAAATGATGCTGCTTCCCTTCTGAGCCCTGCCGTGGGTCCAAACAGCAGTTTATTACCACATCTGGGGTATTTGTTTACTCAGGAGAAACTGATATACAAATTTGTTGGGGCGCTTTTTCTGCTTTAGTTCTTGTGGAAATGAAAAAAAATTAGCTAAACCTACATTTTATTGAAAAAAATGTAGATCTTCATTTTCGAGCCTACTTCCAATAATTTCTGCAAAAAACCTGTGGGGTCAAAATGCTAACTATACCCTTAGATAAGTTCCTTGAGGGGTGTAGTTTCCTAAATGGGTCACGTTTTGGGGGCTTTCACTGTTTTGTCCCATCAGGGGCTTTGCAAATGCGACATGGCCTCCGCAAACCATTCCAGCTAAATTTGAGCTCCAAAAGTCAAATGGCGCTCTTTCCCTCCTGAGCCCTGCCGTGTGTCCAAACAGCCGTTTATGACCACATATGGGGTATTATTTACTCAGGAGAACCTTCTCTACAAATGTTGTGGTGCTTTTTCTGCTTTAGTTCTCGAGGAAATGAAAAAATTTAGCTAAACCTACATTTTATTGACAAAAATGTAGATCTTCATTTTCGAGCCTACTTCCAATAATGTCTGCAAAAAACCTGTGGGGTCAAAATGCTAACTATACCCTTAGATAAGTTCCTTGAGGGGTGTAGTTTCCTAAATGGGTCACGTTTTGGGGGTTTTCACTGTTTTGTCCCATCAGGGGCTTTGCAAATGCGACATGGCCTCTGCAAACCATTCCAGCTAAATTTGAGCTCCAAAAGTCAAATGGCGCTCTTTCCCTTCTGAGCCCTGCCGTGTGTCCAAACAGCCGTTTATGACCACATATGGGGTATTATTTACTCAGGAGAACCTTCTCTACAAATGTTGTGGTGCTTTTTCTGCTTTAGTTCTCGGGGAAATGAAAAAATTTAGCTAAACCTACATTTTATTGACAAAAATGTAGATCTTCATTTTCGAGCCTACTTCCAATAATGTCTGCAAAAAACCTGTGGGGTTAAAATGCTAACTATACCCTTAGATAAGTTCCTTGAGGGGTGTAGTTTCCTAAATGGGTCACGTTTTGGGGGTTTTCACTGTTTTGTCCCATCAGGGGCTTTGCAAATGCGACATGGCCTCCGCAAACCATTCCAGCTAAATTTGAGCTCCAAAAGTCAAATTGTGCTCTTTCCCTTCTGAGCCCTGCCGTGTGTCCAAACAGCCGTTTATGACCACATATGGGGTATTATTTACTCAGGAGAACCTTCTCTACAAATGTTGTGGTGCTTTTTCTGCTTTAGTTCTCGGGGAAATGAAAAAATTTCGCTAAATCTACATTTTATTGAAAAAATTTGAGTTTTTCATTTTCATGGCCTACTTCCAATAATTTTTGCACAAAACCTGTGTGGTCAAAATACTCACTATACCCCTAGATAATTTCCTTGAGGGGTGTAGCTTCCTAGATGGGGTCACTTGTTGGCGGTTTCCACTGTTTTGGCATCACAAGAGCTCTTCAAACCTGACATGGTGCCTAATATATTCTAATAAAAAGGAGGCCCCTAAATCCACTAGGTGCTCCATTGCTTCTGAGGCCTGTGTTTCAGTCAATTACCCCTCTAGGGCCACACGTGAGATATTTCTAAAAACTGCAGAACCTGGGAAATAAATATTGAGTAACGTTTCTCTGGTAAAAGCTTCTGTGTTACAGAAAAAAATGGATTCAAACTGATTCTCTGCAACAAAAATGAAATTTGTAAATTTCACCTCCACTTTGCTGTAGTTCCTGTGAAGCACCTAAAGGGTTAAAAAAACTTTCTAAAAGCTGTTTTTAATACTTTGAGGGGTTAGGTTTTTAAAATGGGGTGATTTATGGGGGGTTTCTAATATATAAGGCCCTCAAAGTCACTTTAGGACTGAACTTGTCCCTAAAAAAATAGCCTTTTGAAATTTTCTTGAAATTGTGAGGAATTTCTGCTAAAGTTCTAAGCCTTGTAACGTCCTTAAAAAATAAATGAATGTTCAAAAAACAACGCCAACATAAAGTAGACATATGGGAAATGTTAATTAGTAACTATTTTGTGTGGTATTACTATCTGTCTTACAAGCAGATACATTTAAATTTAGAAAAATGCTAATTTTTACAAATTTTCTCAAAATTTTGGTGTTTTTTTTACAAATAAACACTGAATGTATCGACCAAATTTTACCACTAACTTACAGTCCAATGTGTCACGAGAAAACATTCTCAGAATCACTTGGATAGGTGAAAGCATTCCGGAGTTATTACCACATAAATTGACACGTCAGTTTTTAAAAAAATGGCCTGGTCCATAAGGCGAAAACAGGCTGTGTCCTTAAGGGGTTAAGGCCCAAACACGCCTGGTCATCAAAAGGTTAAGGGATTGTTTTTTTTGGGGTACTTTGTATGATTTGAGCACTGTATGGCGGTATTATGTTAACCTCTTTAAGGGACTGTTATTTGGATACTGCATATTGTTTGGGCACATTATTGCGGTATTACTAAAGTGATATTTTGACATTGCAGTTGATTTATGTACTACTGTATATCTTAGTGGTATTATATGGGCAGTATTGTTTTGGCACTATATGGCGGTATGGCTGTGTTATGAGGGCTGAAACTTTCTAAAAATGGCAAGCAACGGAGCCCTCTATTGCTTTTTGCCGAGGCGCCCATTTTTTTTAAAATGAAACTGGCCCTGTTCACATGATCTTCTTAACTAGGCGCATTGAGATTTTCAGCCATCTGGCATCAACCTTGGCACCAGAGAATATTGGCTGTGTTGTTTTTCTCATGTAAAAGTTCAGTAATTATAATTCCGATAAGTTTGTTTTAGAAAATGTGCTTCCCCGATATCTCCTCTTTCCTGCCATCCATCTTCTAGTTATCTGCAATACAGCCCCATCTGCACAGACCGGAATGCATTTTTCGCTCTCTGTATACTTTATTTATTTATTTCCATTGTCATAAGGAATCTAATTGTAGCAGTTGCTTTGTTGTCATGTGTTAAAGTGAGAGATAAAAGATACAATTCCGGATCGGCGCGTGAACAGATGTACTTCATTCTGGGCCTCTTGAGTTTCATAGCAGATTTGTGACTGACTCGTTAACGGGCATCTAATAATCTGTCTCTACTCTTATTACTCTCCGTGGCGGTGCCTTACAGTCGCAAAGTGGGGGAACTTGAGCTTTCTCAATTAAGGTTGCTCAAGGGTAGAAGGTTTTTGCAGCTTTTATTGCCTTGTCAGGCTAATTTGTATGCTAATCCTCCTGCATTCATTTGCATTTTCTGCTTACAACCCTGAATGTGTGTTACTCTTCTTAGCCAGACTGAGCACAAACCTTTTTGTAAAATGTGAAGTTTGGCTCATTTACATAATGACTCTTATGACTGTTCCTTTAAGTCAGAATGGGGCATCTGTTTTCAGAGATCATTTTGTCTGACCGAGATGGTTTCTTGGTAAAACATCCATTCTGCTCTGTATGGAGAATACATCTACTTTGTCGCTGTTCTGTATCAGTCTCCGTCTTGTAAATAGTGTTTTAATAATCGCCTCGTAAGAGTGCACGTTCCCGCTCATCGGACCGTGTAAAAATGTCAGCCACCAGCCGACAAACGAGCAAGCATTATATAGTTGACCGGTGTTCATTATGGACAGAAATCTTCCCGTGTATACGGACCTTAAAGGGGTTATGTGGGGACCGAACATTATTAGAGGCGTACTCACTGCAGTACGTGAGTACACTGCTAATATAAATTCCGGTCCCTCGTCGTGCTGATTATGATGTTTTAATAGAGTTTTACAGCGCTCGTGGGGGACCGGAAGTCTAGATACACGGTTTAACTTCATGATGACACGACAAGTCGTCATGTGACCGGTCCCGCTGTACTCTCTGTAATTGATGTTCTACTGCTACTGCTTATACATAGAGTACAGCGGGGCCGGTCACTTGCGACCCGCACTGCACTAATGAGCGCCGGCACTGAAGAAGAACATGACCGATGCACTGCTAAACACCCCTATGTTCTGTCTTCGGTGCCGGCCCCGATGCTCATTAGTGCAGCGCTGGTCGCATCACCTCATGCTGACCGCGCATGTGCTTATTGTCAGGAGTGGGGCAATGACTGTATTACACAGCCGCAGCCCCGCTCTAACGGCAGAGATCAGAGGGACCTCTCATCTCTGCCACTATTCCCCTGAATGCTGCGATCAAAGCTGACTGCAGCATTCAAGAGGAAAGTGAGAAGGGGGGATGCCCTTTGGATTCCTGTGACGCGATCGAGGGCCATAACATATATGGCCAGACAGCCTAGGGTCCATTGAAGGACCCCAGGGCTGTCTGACCATATTTCCTGTTAGGGTATGTGCACACGACCTCTTTTCAGATGTAATGGAGACGTTTTACGCCTCGAATTACGCCTGAAAAGACGGCTCCAATACGTCGGCAAACATCTGCCCATTGCTTGCAATGGGACTTATGATGTTCTGTGCAGACGAGCTGTCATTTTACGCGTCACTGTCAAAATACAGCGCGTAAAATGACGGCTCGTCAAAAGAAGTGCAGGACACTTCTTGGGAAGTTTTTGGAGCCGTTTTCTCATAGACTCTATTGAAAACCGCTCCAAAAATGGCCGTAAAAAATGGCGCGAAAAAAGCCACGAAATACGCGAGTTGCTCGAAAAACGTCTGAAAATCAGGGGCTGTTTTCCCTTGAAAGCAGCTCCATATTTTGAGAAGTTTTTGACTCTGCGTGTGAACATACCCTAAGGGCATACTGAGGTATGTCCTAACGACTGCCTGTGTACTATCAGTATATAGATATATGCCAGTACATTAAAGTTTTAAAATAAAAAAGTAAAAAAATAAATAAAGTAATGTTAAATAAATAAAAAATACACACACATTACAATAAGGGTATGTTCACACGGCAGCGTCCATTACGGCTGAAATCACGGAGCTGTTTTCAGGCGAAAACAGCTCCTGAATTTCAGACGTAATGGCATGTTGCCGCCGTTTTTCGCTGCGTCCATTACGGACGTAATTGGAGCTGTTTTTCTATGGAGTCAATGGAAAACGGCTCCAATTACGTCCCAAGAAGTGACAGGCACTTCTTTGACGCGGGCGTCTTTTTTACGTCCCGTCTTTTGACAGTAGCGTTCAGATTTACTAGAAGAAAACTCCATACAAAAGAAGCCAACAGACTAATGCTATGATATTCATACTAAACGCTATTGACTCTTATTAGCATTGAGTTCAGCATTGCATGCTCGGACTACAATAAAATTTGGCACTGAATCAAATTTTAATACCTCTTACTTTTCCATTAATCTTTGTCTGAAGGAAAAAAAGATTCAACCACTATGGCCACTGCAAAATGCTAGTTAAATAAGGGCTATTACCTTAAGGACTAAGGGAAGGGGGTTACTGTCTTGTTGGGGTGGTGTCATGAACCTGGCAGAATGTATTGGATTCCTTTTTAGGGTTAGTGCTGGCAGTCTCAAGGCTCGGAGTTTAACAGCTCCCCCGGTCTTCATCAAGGACTTAGCTGCCAGTGATCTGCAGTTCACGACCCCCTTACTGCCCCTTTAACATGGCTGGTTTAAGTCACGCAGATGACTGTATGAGGATGCAGCGCCAAATCAAGATCCATAAGAATAGTCAAATAAAGCCAAGGTCATGGTCCCATTTAATGGTTTAGAATAGGAGTCACTATCTAAGGTCAGGTACCCAAATAGACAATCACAGGTACAAGAAAAAGAGTGCTAGAAGGAGTTGGTGTGTAGTACCGCATGTTGACCACCAGAGGAAGCCCTGGTATGTAGTATCGCAGGCCGAACACTGGAGGTAGCATCGGCACTTAAAATGGCTGAAGGGCGATGCTGGGGAGAGGAGAGGTTACCCAGGAAATGGGACTGTCGGACACGGTAAGTTTGCGTTTGATGCCGTTTTGTTGCAGGTGTAATTACTTTTCATGTTATTGTAACCATTTTTTTTCTGTTTCTGCAATGGGCTCTTACTGGTTTTAATTTTAAATTTTCGATTACAATTGCTTTTTTTTCGTAGACAACCATATTAAAAGAGTTTTTCATTTTATTGTAATTAAAGTTTTTTCTAAGCCAATGCTTTCTGTTCCTACTGTACAATGTACTGTACTCTCCGCATTGATCTGGTGCCAAAAATGAGAATACATGAACTCCAGATACAGGATATTTTATCTGGGACCAAATTAGTACCGAGTTTAAAAGAGGACATTAAAAGCGCTGTTTTCAATAAAGTTTTTTTTACAAACAACTGACAAAGCCCTATAAAAGGGATATACCCATTTTTTAGGATATGTCATCACTTTATGATCGGTAGGGGTCCAAACTCTGGGTCCCCCATGATCCTGTTTTCTCCTGCACAGTGGCGCTCCAGACACTGGCTGTGCAAGGATCTGCAGCACAGCCCCATTGAAGCGCTGCAGGGAATACTTAGAAGGGAACGCAGCGCTAAATCAATGCTGTGGCCCCTTCATTCTCTGGATTGCTGGGGCCCCAGAGGTCAGGCCCCCACCGATCATATGTAATATGCCATCCTTTTATAAAATAGGAAAAACCCTATAAAGAGAAACTCCAGCAGACGCATGAAATCATGCTTTACACCCCCTCACGTAACCCATATTATAACCGTGTTCAACTATTCTTTCCCATGCCACCTCATACTTGATTCTTAGAAGAGGATAATCCACCTTATGTCAGCTATCTTGATTGTAGAAATCTATGGCTGCAGGCGGTAGCTCTGGGAACTACCTGTCCCATGATGAATTGTCCAGACATCACATGGGATATTTGGCCAGATCACAACTAACAGCAGCTATAGTTACATAGATCATTCCAAATTGTGATGCTGGAGAGCCTCACATTACAAATCTAAGGTGTTGAAAAAGGCACAGGAGTGGCCGCAGATGTGCTCTGTGCAGCAGCATGCAGGTCACAGGCATAATGCAAACTCCAGCCCACCGAAGCGAATGGCAGAGGTAATGGGTTGGCAATAGCATTACGTCATCTACAGGATGTATCCTGCAAAAGAATCTGTGACAACACTAGAATACACAGGGTTAAGATTTGGGGTTGTCTTCCAGTGTATTCCTAGATGGTTGCTATGCAACAGCCCAGGTATATTCTGTCTGATAATTTATTAAGAGCAGTAACATTAGGCATCATTAAGACAAGTGAGAATTCACTGGAGAAAATATGGCTTCCACCGGAGTTTCCCTTAAATATAACGTACAATAGCCACGTTGTAATATATATCTCTTCGAATCATTTCTATTAACCAGTTACAGGGGAGGCAGGCAGCACCTTCATTCATTACTTATAAGAAAATCTTTTATATTAATGTATTGAGATGGCGAGCAGATATGCAGGTTTATTAGAAAATTCTGCTCATCTCAGGAAGGTAATTAAGGACACTTTAGAAGGGCGCAACAGCCATTATTTCCAGTGTGTTAAATTGCTCTTTTTTTAAGGAGATGAATCAGAGATGGAGAGAAATGGTGCGCAGATTATTGAGGACTTCTAGAAATGAAGGACAGTGATAGTTATTAAAGAAAAAATAGATATATGTTATTACCGCTATTGTAACGACCTGTAGAAAGAAGATAACACATTATTTCAACCGCATCGCTCATGGCGTGAAGAAAAACCACGACAAAAACAATGTCAGAATTGCTGTTTTTTTCCTACCCCCATAACAAAATTAAAGTGGTTATTCGGGTTATTAAAATTGATGGACAATCCTTAGGATAGGCCATTAATTATTAGGTAGGTGGGGATCCGACTGTTGGCACCCTCGCCGATCAGCTGCTTAAATGGGGCCGCTTCATTGTTTAGGGCAGGGGTCTCAAGCACGCGGGCCGCGGGCCGCATGCGGCCCCTGGGGCTGTCATCTGCGGCCCGCGGGACACAGCCGCTAGTATCGGCTCTGCTCTGAGACTCTGGAATTCCCTGACATCGCTGTCCACATATGAACAGCGATGTCTGGGGCTTCCCCAGAGCAGGAGTCCCGGGCAGAGCGCTAGTACAGGCTCTGCTCCGGGACGCAGCGGAATTCCCTGACATCGCTGCCCATATATGGACAGTGTGTCAGGGTCTTCCCAAGAGAGGAGTCCCGGGCAGAGCGCTAGTACAGGCTCTGCTCCGGGACTCTGTGGAATTCCCTGACATCGCTGCCCATATATGGACAGTGTGTCAGGGTCTTCCCCAGAGCGGAGTCCTGGGCAGAGCGCTAGTACAGGCTCTGCTCCGGGACTCTGTGGAATTCCCTGACATCGCTGCCCATATATGGACAGTGTGTCAGGGTCTTCCCCAGAGCGGAGTCCTGGGCAGAGCGCTATCTGGGGAAGCCTCTGACATCGCTGTCCATACATCGACAATGATGTCAGGGGCTTCCCCAGAGCAGGAGTCCCAGTGATGTCAGGAGAACAGCTGGAGTCCCAGGAAGAGCCTACTAGCGCTCTGCCCGGGACTCCAGCTCTGGGGTTGCCCCTGACATCTGTCCATATATGGACAGTGATGTCAGGAGCAGAGCTGGAATCCCAGGCAGAGTGCCAGAAGCGGCTCTGCTCCGGGACTCCAGCTCTGGGCAAACCCCTGACATCACTGTGGCAGCACCTACAGAGGGCACTGTGGCAGCACCTACAGAGGGCACTGTGGCAGCACCTACAGAGGGCACTGTGGCAGCACCCACAGAGGGCACTGTGGCATCTCCCACGAAGGGGCTGCCCAATCTTGATATTTGTGCTAACTGAGCCGCCGGACTGCTTTTAGCGACACTTAAACTGGAAAACTGGATTGTTGAAATAAGCACGTGGAGAAATATCTCAAATTTTAAACCTAGCGGTATTATTATAGTAATGTAGTATTATTATTATTATAGTAATATAGTGTTATAGTAGTTCAAATAACTAATTGATTAACAATAATTTTGTATTGTATCAAATTTGAAAGTAATGCGGCCCGTCAACTTCCCATTTTTTCTATATTTACGTGGCGAATGACAGCAGGAGCAGCAGGACACGATTCCAATCACTAAACAGGCTCAGGCACAATAACACAGCACAGGATACAGGTAGCAGGGCACAGGAACACTGGGATCAGGGTAACACTAAGGGACCATTTGCAAGACTAACATGGGAATTCCAAACAACGCTCAGGCAAGGATTGAAAGGGCAGGGCCCTTTTTATAGTTCAAGGTGATCAGAGCATAATTAAATTAATTACATATGTGCTCTGGCCCTTTAAGGCCGGGAACCAGCGCGCGCGTTCCCTCTAGTGACGACTGCGGGACAGAGCGGACACGTGTGCCGGCGTTTCCGGGAAGGGAGACGTCGGCAGGAAGAGGAGGACCTGCGGGAGGCAGGTAAGAGGATGTTGCGGTCTGTGATCGCAGCCGTAACAAAAGGTTATTGGTCTCAGAATGCGGCGACACCAAAATTATTTTTCTCTCCATAAATATGGTTTTATTCAGTAAAAGTAGTACAACATAAAAAAAATCATTTATAAATTAGGTATGCAATATTTTTGATAATGAATGAAATCTGAAAGTCTAAACTACAATCTCATCCTTGTTTCACATCCATTGTGGTGGTAAGTGTCTAAAGTATGAAAATTGCGTCACTGTCCAAAAACTTCTTGACCCGACTGTATGTGTGTTTATAAATGCAGCTTTTGAGATTACAAGAGAAACTGTATATTAATGGTAATTCAGGGCCTAGCTTTGACCTTTTCCATTTTTACTAAAACCGGTCCTGCAAGCAGGGAACGGAGAAGCCCTCTATAATGTCCATATGCCTTAAAGGCGTTTTCCCAAAATTATAAATTATCGCTTATCCACATGATAGGTGGTAACTTTCTGATCACTTTGGACCCCCACCTGTCGGGAGAACGGGGAGCCTGAACCCCCAGATCCTCACTGCACCCCTTGCAGAGAGGAGGAGCTTGAATTGAGCTGCGGTTGAGAATGCGCCTGCCGCTCCATTCAATGTCTATGAGGATGACGGAAACAACTGAGCGCTGTACTTGGCTGTTTCCATAATTTCCATAGACATTAAATGGCGGCAGCGCACATGCTTGACTACCGCTCCATATTCAATGCCCTGCTCACTGCGGTCGAGTGGTGAGGAGGAACAGGCTTTTTGGGACCACTGTCCTAACAATGAGTGAGGGTCCCAGTGGAGGGGTACTCCGCAATCAGAGAATGATCACCTATTCTGTGGATAGCTAAGAATTAATGATTCTGGGAAAACCCCTTTAATAGGCAGGGGTGTAGCTAGGGGGGGCAGGTGGGGAATGTGCCCGGGGCGCAACTAAGGGAAAAGGGTGGGGGTGCCAGGGCTGCACCGTCCGTTACGGCGGCCTGCTGCCTCTCTGAGGGGGGGGGTGCAACTGAAACTAGCCGCCGCTACCCCCTTCTGCACTTTAATTGTACCTGCGTCTTTCAACGACGCAAGCGGTGCGATTTAATTATTTGTGCCGCTTGCACCGTTGCAAGGCGCTGATTGGCAGGGCAGAATGACTTACCCTGTCAATCAGCGCCTTTCAACGACGCAAGTGGCACGATAACGTTATCGCGCCGCTTGCATCGTTCAACCCCAGCAGACCTGCTCAGAAGAGAGCAAGTCTGCATTGCCACCGGACAGCGCAAGAACGGGATTAAGTAAGTATGTTGATTTTTTTTAAATATATATCCTAATAAAAATGTGAGAGGCATTATCTACAGGGGGTCCTGTCTACAGGGGGGGGGGGCTATATGTGGAGCGCTATTTATAGGGGGAGCTGTATGTAAGGGTCTATCTACAGGGGTGGGCTATATGTTGGACACTATATACAGGGGTGGGCTATATGTGGGACACTATATACAGGGGTGGGCTATATATGGAGCACTATCTACAGGGGTGGGCTATATGTCGAGCACTATCTACATGGGGAGCTATATGTGGGGCACTATATACAGGAGGAGCTATATGTGGGGCACTATATACAGGAGGAGCTATATGTGGGGCACTATATACAGGGGGGCTATATGTGGGGCACTATCTACAAGGGTAGGCTGCATGTGGGGCACTATCTACAGGGGGAGCTATATGTGGGCCACTATATACAGGACACTATCTACACGGGTGGGCTATATGTTCGACACTATATAGAGGGGTGGGATATATCTACAGGGATTGCTATATACACGGATGGACTATACGTGGAGCACTATAGGGGTAGCGATATGTGAGGCACTATATACAGGGGTGGGCTATATGTGGAGCACTACTTATAGGGGGAGCTATATGTGAGGCACTATCTACAGGGGTGGGCTATATGTTGGAGACTATATACAGGGGTGGGCTATATATGGAGCACTATCTACAGGGGTGGGCTATATGTCGAGCACTATCTACACGGGGAGCTATATGTGGGGCACTATATACAGGAGGAGCTATATGTGGGGCACTATATAGAGGAGGAGCTATATGTGGGGCACTATATACAGGGGGCTATAGGTGGGGCACTATCTACAGGGGTAGGCTGCATGTGGGGCACTATCTACAGGGGAAGCTATATGTGGGGCACTATATACAGGGGGAGCTATATGTGGGGCACTATATACAGGGGTGGGCTATATGTGGAGCACTATCAACAGGGGGGCTATATGTGGGGCACTATCTACTTGGGGGCTACATGTGGGGCACTATCTACAGGGGTGGCTATATGTGGGACTCTATCTACAGGGGGCTGTATAGAGGGATGGGCTATATGTGGGAAATTATAGGGGGAGCTATATGTGAGGCACTATATACAGGGGTGGGCTATATGTGGAGCACTATTTATAGGGGGAGCTATATGTGGAGCACTATCTAAAGGGGTGGGCTCCATGTGGGGCACTATCTACAGGGGTGGGCTACATGTGGGGCACTATCTACAGGGGGGGCTACATGTGGGAACTATCTACAAGGGGGCTATAGTAGGTAGAAAAAAGCAGCACTTCAGAGAGTTCAAGTATCACGGTGCTATGCGTCCTTGACCGTCATCCACACGGTCCTGAATTGGATACACAAACGAGGAAATAGACGCAGGGGGCTATATGTAGGGCACTATATACAGGGGTGGGCTATATGTTGGACACTATATACAGGGGTGGGCTACATGTGGGGCACTATCTACATGGTGGCTACATGTGGGGCACTATTTTCAGAGGGGGCTATATGTGGGGCACTGTATACAGGGGGGCTATATATGGGCACTATCTACAGGGGTGGGCTACATGTGGGGCACTATCTACATGTGGGCTAAAAGTGGAGCACTATATACAGGGGGGCTATATGAAGGGCACTATCTACAGGGGGGCTATATGTGGGCACTATCGACGGGGCCTATATGTGGGCACAATCTGCAGGGGTGGCTATATGCGGGCACTGTCTAAAGGGGGTCTATATGTGGGCACTATCGACATGGGCTATATGTGGGCACTATCTGCAGGGGTGGCTATATGTGGACACTATCCACAGGGGAGCTATATGTAGGCACTATCTACAGGGGGTCTATGGAGGTCACTATCTACAGGGGGATCTATGTAGGGCACTATCTACAGGGGGCACGGTTTGTGTGTCTGTGTATGTTTGTGTGTGTGTGTGTGGGACACAGTGTATGGCGCTATTATATTTAGGGCACCGTGTCTGGCACCATGAGAACTTTATCTTCGTTTATAGGTGCAGAAATGTTTGAATAGTGAGAAGCTGAAGATATCTGAGTGGAAAACTGCAGAAATGGGCTGTGGTCGCGAGAAGTCATCATAGAGGTCTGGACCAGATGGAGAAAAAATGAGAAAAAGAACAACTAGAATCTGATGCCACCTGTGAGTCACATGTAAATGTTTATTCTTCCTCTAATCGGTACTGTAGTCACTGTATAATCTGCAGCGAGATGATGGGTGGTATGATTTTTTTGTGAAACCGCATCTCCCAATACAATTTAGTGCAAACCTATACGGCAGGGGTTATACTAAATTGAGCTGCATTTGTGCTGGTGCTGTATTTATGTAATGAGCTTGGATCTGGTGCTGTATATATGTGCTGAGTTTGGTACTGGTGCTGTATATATGTAATGAGCTTGGTTCTGGTATTGTATATAGAACTATATTGCTTGTAAAATGTAAAAATGGCTTTATGATCTTATTACACAAAAAAACTTTGAAAAAAAACGACACCTCATTTATTGGTAGAGAAAACAAACCTGGCGAGAGGGAAGGAGATTTTCGGGCAAGTGGTTGGGGGGGGGGGTGGTCGGGCGCCAAATTGAATCTTTGCCTTGGGTGCTGGAGAACCTAGCTACGCCTCTGTAATAGGGCACATGAAATAGGCTTGTCTTTGTGAGACATCTCATTTAATTTTGTGTAACAGAATAAAATGTCATTTTTAGAATGGGTATATACGTTTTGCCAAATAAAAAATCCATATAAATTCAGCGGAATGATTTGCAAATGCGTTGTCATGCTTTTTCTTGGAAGAACAGATTAAGCTTTGTTTTGATTTTATATATGCTCTGCGGTTCAAAGTCTCTTCTATTGCACCAAATTACTTCTCCGACGTTTAATGTCTAATATCAGAAGACATTAATAAAATTCTGCAAATGGAACGCTCTCTAGAGAAATGCAAAATTGATTCTTTCAATGCTCATATGGGAGCAAGCAACACTATATTCAATCATCTGCTATTGATCCTTACATAGAGTATTTAATGTAAAGCTCATGAATTAAAATGTCACTCTTCCCGTTTCGGTATAATAGGGCATATATTAGGATTACAGGAGATGTGAACAAATATGTAAAATTGGGTATCAGTGTAAAATGTTAGCTTAATGCAGCAATACAAAACAAATACGAGCCGCAGCTTCCACCATGAGAATTACGGGTATAGTTAACTTATTATTTGGGTCTCCTATATGTATTACACGTCTCTGTCACCAATGTTTGGGGTGTATTCAGTTCTAGTTTATCATATACTGTGCATCCTTGTGGACATTGAGGCTGAAGGCAAAAACCGCCGTGAAAAACGCGATCCCTGCCTCCCATTGATGTCATAGACTTGAGTCTATTGAGGGATCCGGGAAAACTGGCAA
The DNA here is from genome assembly GCF_050947455.1 of Rhinoderma darwinii. Taxonomy (NCBI): domain Eukaryota; kingdom Metazoa; phylum Chordata; class Amphibia; order Anura; family Rhinodermatidae; genus Rhinoderma; species Rhinoderma darwinii. Next base: position 28,733,938 of record NC_134691.1, read on the forward strand.
AATACGGCCAAGTGAATAGCCCCATAGACCTACATTGAATTTGAATAGTGCCTTAGGCTACATTCACACGACAGTGACAAAAAATGGCCATTAAAAACTGCTCAACTCTCAATTTTTCATGGCCGTTTTGCATCAGTGTATCTCCAAAGTTTCATCCATTTCCAATCCGGCTGTCCATTATTAATGGCCGTTAGTCATCCATTTGCCATCCGTTGTTCATGCCCATTAAAAAAACAAACGGATGGATTTCATTTGTCAGGGTTTTTTGTCCAAACCCCCTGAAAACACAGCAGTGCCCATGTAGATAGCAGAGGCGTAGATAGGTTCTCCAGCACCCGGGGCAAAGATTCAGTTTGGCGCCCCCCCCAACCTCTTTCCCGACATCTCCTTCCCCCTCGCCGTGTTTGTTTTCTCTACCAATCGACGTGTCATTGCTTTTTATGTAACACATTTGTACATCTTACAAGCAATATGGTTCTATACACAACACCAGAACCAAGCTCAGTACATAAATACAACACCAGCACAAATACAGCTCAATTTAGTGCAACCCCTGCTGTATAGGTATGTACGGCGTAAAACTACAGCTCCCAGCATGGCCCGAACAATGATAAGGATATGATAAGGATATGCTGGGAGATGCTGTTTCACACAAATAAATCCGACCATAAACAAGGGGTTAGCAGAACGTCTTCTATCTGCCTCAGTTTTTTGTATACTCTGGGACGCCTCTAGGTTCTTCTGAACCTGGGCCCAGACTGTGCACAGTTCCCGATGAACGACCTCTACCTCGGGATTGTTGGAACTACCAGGTGAAACGGAGGAGAACCGTGGATTAAACCCAAAATTACAGAAAAAGGGGGAGACCCCTGACGAGTTACTGACCCGGTTATTAAGGGAAAATTCGGCGAGGGGAATGAATGAGACCCAATCATATTGACAGTCAGAGATAAAACACCTTAAATATTGTTCTAGAGACTGATTAGTCCTCTCAGTTTGGCCATTAGTTTCAGGATGGAAGGCAGAGGAGAAGGACAGATCAATCTCCAACTTTTTACAGAAGGCTCTCCAAAACAATGAAACAAATTGTACCCCTCTGTCCGAAACAATATTGACAGGGACCCCATGGAGACGCAGGATGTGTTTAACAAACAAGGTAGCTAACATCTTAGCATTGGGTAGTTTCTTGAGGGGCACAAAGTGGCACATCTTACTGAAGCGGTCTACTACCACCCACACCACCGACTTCCCTTGAGATGGAGGCAAATCGGTGATAAAATCCATGGAGATATGGGTCCAAGGTCTCTGGGGAATGGGCAAAGAACGTAGTAAACCCGCTGATCGGGACCTGGGAGTCTTGGACCTGGCACAAACCTCACAAGCGGCGAGGTAGGCCTTAACGTCTTTAGGCAACCCAGGCCACCAATAGTTTCTGGCAATGAGGTGTTTGGTACCCAGGATGCCTGGATGACCAGATAGTGCGGAGTCATGATTTTCCCTAAGTATCCTTAGCCGGAGTTGCAGGGGAACAAACAGCTTGTTCTCAAGAAGGTTCCCGGGAGCTGAACCTTGATCAGCCGCAATTTCAGAGACTAAATCAGAATCAATAGAAGAAACGACTATACCAGGAGGCAAAATACAAGCAGGATCTTCCTCCGAAGGAGGGCTGGCCATGAAGCTACGCGACAGTGCATCGGCCTTAATATTTTTAGACCCAGCCCTATAGGTAACCAAAAAGTTGAATCTGGTAAAAAATAGCGCCCATCGAGCTTGTCTCGGGTTTAGCCTCCGGGCAGATTCTAGGAAAACCAGATTCTTGTGGTCGGTAAGGACCGTTACCTGGTGCCTAGCCCCCTCCAGGAAGTGGCGCCACTCTTCAAATGCCCATTTAATGGCTAAGAGTTCGCGGTTGCCAATATCATAGTTACTCTCAGTGGGCGAAAACTTCCTGGAGAAGTAGGCACATGGACGGAGATGCGTGAGGGACCTGGTACCCTGGGACAAGACAGCCCCCACTCCCACCTCGGATGCGTCAACCTCCACGATAAATGGCTCCATTTGGTTGGGCTGGACCAGCACCGGGGCCGAGATAAAGCACTTCTTAAGGACCTCAAAAGCCTGGACAGCCTCAGGAGGCCAGTGGAGGAGATCAGCACCTTTGCGAGTGAGGTCCGTAAGAGGCTTAGCGATGACCGAGAAGTTAGCAATAAATCTCCTGTAATAATTAGCGAATCCCAAGAAACACTGTAACGCCTTCAGGGAGGCAGGTTGGACCCATTCCGCCGCAGCCTGGACCTTGGCGGGGTCCATGCGGAATTCATGAGGAGTGAGGATTTGACCCAAAAATTTTATCTCTTGCACCCCAAACACATTTTTCGGTCTTAGCAAACAGTTTGTTTTCCCGAAGGACCTGGAGCACCTTCCTGACATGCTCAATGTGGGAGGACCAGTCCTTGGAAAACACAAGTATGTCATCAAGGTACACTACAAGAAATACCCCCAGGTAATCTCTTAAAATCTCATTTATGAAATTCTGGAAGACCGCGGGGGCATTACACAACCCAAAGGGCATGACGAGGTATTCGAAATGACCTTCGGGCGTGTTAAACGCAGTCTTCCACTCATCCCCCTCTTTGATGCGGATAAGGTTATACGCCCCCCGTAGATCAAACTTAGAGAACCATTGGGCCCCCTGGACTTGATTAAAGAGATCAGGAATCAAAGGAAGGGGATACTGGTTCCTTACAGTGACCTTATTCAAGTTACGGTAGTCAATGCATGGCCTAAGACCACCATCCTTCTTCCCTACGAAGAAGAAGCCAGCACCTACCGGAGAAGTAGAGGGGCAAATGTAACCCTTGGCCAGGCATTCCTGGATATACTCTCTCATGGCTTCACATTCGGGACAAGAAAGATTAAATATCCTACCCTTAGGGAGCTTAGCTCCTGGTACCAAATCGATAGCGCAATCGTATTCTCTATGAGGAGGTAACACTTCGGAGGCCTCCTTAGAGAAAACATCAGCGAAGTCCTGAACAAACTCAGGTAGCGTGTTCACCTCCTCAGGGGGAGAAATAGAATTAACAGAAAAACATGACGTCAAGCATTCATTACCCCATTTGGTAAGCTCCACAGTATTCCAGTCAAACGTGGGATTATGCAACTGCAACCAGGGAAGGCCTAAAACCAAATCGGACGATAATCCCTGCATCAACAGTACAGAGCACTGCTCCAAATGCATGGAGCCATCAAGGAGTTCAAAAACAGGGGTATGCTGAGTAAAATAACCATTATCAAGGGGAGTGGAGTCTATACCCACTACCGGGACAGGTTTAAGTAAATCAATCAAAGGCATAGCTAGAGACATAGCAAATTCCACAGACATGATATTAGCAGAAGACCCTGAATCCACGAAGGCACTGCCGGTAGCAGACCTACCACCAAAAGAGACCTGAAAGGGAAGCAAGATTTTATTAAGTTTCATATTTACGGAAAATACCTGTGCGCCCAAGTGACCTCCCCGATGATCACTTAGGCGCGGAAGTTTTCCGGCTGCTTATTCTTACGCCTAGGACAGGTGTTCACTTGATGTTTGTCATCCCCACAATAGAAGCAGAGACCATTCTTCCTGCGGAACTCTCTACGTTGACGGGGGGACACGGAGGCCCCGAGTTGCATAGGTATCTCCGAGTCTTCCGTGGAAGAGCGAGGCAACGGGACCTCGGGAGGCATCATGGGGGAGTCAGAGGGGAAAACACAAAACCGTTCAAGTTGTCGTTCCCTGAGACGTCGGTCAAGTCGTACCGCTAAAGCCATAACCTGGTCTAAGGAGTCAGAACAGGGATAGCTAACTAGCAGGTCTTTCAGGGCCTTCTACAGACCCAACCTAAACTGGCACCTTAAGGCAGGGTCATTCCACCGAGAAGCTACGCACCACTTCCTAAAGTCAGAGCAATACTCCTCCACAGGTCTCTTACCCTGACTTAAGGTCACCAGCTGACTCTCGACAAAGGCAGTCCTGTCAGTCTCGTCATAAATGAGTCCGAGAGCAGAAAAGAAACGGTCAACGGAGGAAAGTTCAGGGGCGTCAGGGGCCAGGGAGAAGGCCCATTCTTGGGGCCGGGACATAATTATACCCACCCGCTGGCTCTCAGAACCTGAGGAGTGGGGCTTTAAGCGAAAGTAGAGCTTACAACTCTCCCGAAAGGAGAGAAAAGTCCTCCGGTCCCCTGAGAACCGGTCAGGCAACTTGAGGTGGGGTTCAAGAGGTGAGGTGAGAGGTAAAACCATGGCAGCGTCAGGCTGGTTGACCCTCTGAGCCAGGGCCTGGACCTGTAGGGAGAGACCCTGCATTTGCTGAGCCAGGGTCTCAAGGGGGTCCATAATAGAGTGAGGGACCAGGGTAGCCTAGGTATATGGGCTTGTGATTATGTAATGACAGGGGGGGTAGGGAAACAGACAGTGAGCCCTAATCTACCCACCACTCAGTCCCTGCCTACTTGCAACGACCCGCCCTAGGCGACGGGGTACAACTGGGCGACGGTCCCTACGCTCAGTAGGTGCACGACAGACAAACGGACAAGGGGACACAAGCAAAGGGAAATGGGGCAGTTGCCCACGGCAACACTGTGAGCAACAAGAGAGGTGAACGAGCCGAGTCAAACCAGGAATGTACGAGGTACCAAACGCAGAGCAGGAGAGTAGTCAGAAAGCCGGGGTCAGTATGAAGCAAGGTCAAATAGCTAGGAGCTGCAGCAAGGCCAGGAAACCACACGAGAAGAATCACAAGCAAAGGAGGAACAGGAAAGGCAGGTATAAATAGACAGAGGGCGGAACTAGCTCCGTCTGGTTAGGCTGCGATAGGCTCTCCCACTCCTAAGCCTGCCATCCTGAGTGGTGGAAGATGGAGTCAGCCTCAGAGACATAGAACCAGGTGCAGACTGATTACCCATGGGCGTATACACAGAAGTGCCTGGCAGATCCTTTACACCACCCCTGTATATAGGGCTCCACTAGATAGTCCACCCCTGTATATAGTGCTCCACAGATAGCCCACCCCTGTATATACTATATACAGGGGTGGGCTATCTGTGGAGCACTATATACAGGGGTTGACTATATGTACAAGGGGGCTATATACAGGGGTGGGCTATATCTACAGGGGGGCTATATCTACAGGGGGGGCTATATCTACAGGGGGACTATATCTACAGGGGGACTATATCTACAGGGGAACTATATTTACAGGGGGACTATATCTACTGGGGGACTATATCTACAGGGGGACTATATCTACAGGGGGACTATATCTACAGGGGTGGGCTATATACAGGGGTGGGCTATATACAGGGGTGGGCTATATTCAGGGGTGGGCTATATACAGGGGGGACTATGTCTACAGGGGGGGACTATATCTACAGGGGGGGACTATATCTACCCGGGGGGACTATATCTACAGGGGGGGCTATATCTACAGAGGGGGACTATATCTACAGGGGGGCTATATCTACAGGGGGGCTATATCTACAGGGGGGCTATATCTACAGGGGTAGGCTATATACAGGGGTGGGCTATATACAGGGGTGGGCTATATACAGGGGTGGGCTATATACAGGGGGACTATATCTACAGTGGGGGACTATATCTACAGGGGTGGGCTATATTTACAGGGGTGGGCTATATCTACAGGGGTGGGCTATATACAGGGGTGGGCTATATACAGGTGGGACTATATCTACAGGGGTGGGCTATATTTACAGGGGTGGGCTATATCTACAGGGGTGGGCTATAGCTATAGGGGGGCTATATACTATATAGACCCCCCTGTAGCTATAGCCCACCCCTGTATATGGTGCTCTATAGATAGCCCACCCCAGTATATAGCCCCCCTGTAGATAGACACCCCCCGTAGATAAAGCCCCCCCGTGAAGAAAAAGCCCCCCCCCGTAGACAAAGTCGTCCCCCCTGTAGATACAGCCGCACACTTTTATTACAATTAAAAAAACAAAAAAAAAACAATTCAAACTCACCTTATTCCCGCTCCCACGCCATCCGGCAGCCATGGAGACCTGCTCTCTTCTGCGCAGGTCTCCTGGGGGTTGAACGCAGCGTCTATGAAAGGCGCTGGTTGGCTGGGCAGGATGACTTTCCCTGTCAGTCAGTCAGCGCCTTTCTTCGACGGAAGCGCCACTGGTACAAAAGGTACCAGTCGCTTCATTCGTGGAAAGGCGCTGAATGGCCGGACATGGAACATGCCCGGTTATTCATAGCTTCTAATTATACCTGTGTCCTTGCGACACAGGTACAATTATAGTGCAGGAGGTGGTGGCGCTGGCGCCCCCCTCTAAGCTGCGCCCGGGGCACATGCCCCGCCTGCGCCCCCCCTAGCTACGCCCCTGTAGATAGTGCCTCAGTGCCCCTGTAGATAGTGCCTACATAAATAGTTCCAGTGCCCACATAGTGCCACAGTGCCCACTGTATATAGTGCCACAGTTCCCACAAATAAAGTGCCACAGTGCCCATGTAGATAGTGCCACAATGTCCCCTCTAGATAGTGCCTGTAACATCTATTGCCGCGGCCCATCGTTCTGACTTACCCTCTGACGGCCGCGGCCATGGACATGTGAGTTCTCGGCGGCATCTCCCTCCTGGGAGACGCCGGCACTCACTTCCTGCTTCAGAGACTGTCTCCCGCTGGGCGCGTGCACGGCCTTAGCGTTGTTGTATACCTAAAGTTTGTCTCGCAAATGGTCTCCCAAGTGTTTTCCAGTTCCCAGTGTTACCCGTTCCTGCTGCCTGTACCCTGTATCCTGTGCTACCGTGCCTCTGTGCCGTCTAGAGTTGAAGATGAGCTGTGTCTTCCGCTGCATCTGCTGTGTTACACCCACCGGGTGTCTGTCTGCTGCTGGAGCCTTATCTTAAGCCTGAATCACCGCTACTGTCTGCATTGCCACAAGTACCCTTTCTGAACTATAGCCATTGTATTGTATCTGGTTGGCCAGCTGCCTATCCGCTACATGGTACGGCCCAGTGGGCCCGCACCCCGCACCGTGACAGTAGGGATGCACCGAAACTTCGATACTGTTTCGATACTCTGCATCCCCAAACGGTTCGATACCGTTATTTCATGTATTTCGATACGTACAGCTCAGTATTGTAACACATGAATGTATGAGAGCGGAGCTGCGGCTGTGTTATACAGTCATTGCCGCGCTCCTGAGTCCTGATAACAAGTGCGCGGGGTCAGGATGATGCGATGCGGCTGGCACTGCACTAATGAGCGGCAGCACTGAAAACAGAACATGGCGGGCGCACTACAAAACACCCCTATGTTCTGTCTTCAGTGAGTGAACCGCCGCTCATTAGTGCAGGGCCGGCCGCATCACCTTATGCTGACCGCGCATGCACTTCCTGTCAGGAGCGGGGCAATGACTGTATTACACAGCCGCAGCCCCGCTGGCGGAGATCAGAGAAACCTCTAATCTCCGCCGTTATTCCCGTGAATGTTGCGACTATAGCTGACTGCAGCATTCAGGGGAAAATGAGAAGGGGGGATGCCCCTTGGATCGCGTCACAGGGAATTCCTGTGACGCGATTGAGGGACATACCATATATGGGCAGACAGGCCAGGGTCCATTGAAGGACCCCAGGGCTGTCCTACCATATTTCCTGTTGTTAGGGCATACTTAGGTATGTCCTAACAACTGCCTGTGTGCTATCTGCACACAGGCTAATGTACTGTAATATAGATATATGCCTGTGTACTATCAGTATATAGATATATGCCAGTACATTAAAGTTTAAAAAATAAAGTAAAAATAAAGTAATGTTAAATAAAAAAAAAATACACATACACCTTTTTTACAATAAACATTAAAATAAGTCTCAATACATAAAATATACACACATTCAGTATTGGCGCGGCCGTAATAACCTGCACAACAATTTTTTAGCATCATTTATGAGGTGTACGCTGTAAAAATTTTTTAATAAAAACTGCTTTCCATCACTTATTGTGGGGCACAAGGTGTGATGAATTTAACCTCCATGTGCCTCACATTAATAGTAATAAACCCCATCATGTACCTCACACATTAACCCATTATGACTGAGAAACATGATGGGGTTAATTACTATTAATGTGGGGCACGTGGAGGTTAAATTCATCATCACACCACACGCCTCACATCAGAAAATGAAAGAACTTTTTTTTTTTTATTACTGTTGGCAAAGTATCGACTTGGTATAGAAATCGCAATACTAAACGAAGTATCGGTATCGAAGTCCAAATTCTGGTATCGTGACATCCCTACGTGACAGTGACCAAATAGTGCCACAGTGCCCATGTAAATAGTGCCACCCCCTGTAAATAGCGCCACACATAATCCACCGGGTAGATAGCGCTAAACCCCTCTGTAGATAGGTGCTTTAGGCTATCTACAAGACTATGTAGTCCCCAGCCACAGCATCGCAAACTCTCTGGCCGGGGACTCCTGTCTTTGGAAAGCCCATGCTCAGCCCCTGTAGATAGCGTCATCCACCCCACCCGTAGATAGTGCCACACACCCGACCGGATAGATAGCACTATTGGGGTTCCCTCTAGGAGCCCAATTTCCAGCCAGAGCATTGCCAATGCTCTGGCCGGGGATTCCGCTCCTGGAGGAGACCCTGACTTCACGGTCCATATATGGACAGTGATGTCAGGGGCTCCCTCTAGGTGCGGAATCCCCCACCAGAGCGTCGGCAACGCTCTGGCCGGAAATTCCTCTCCAGTGATGTCTGGACAGTGATGTCGGGCTTCCCTAGGCTCAGCTATAAGGCTGAGTTCACACGACCTATTTTCAGACGTAATGGAGGCGTTTTACGCCTCGAATTACGTCTGAAAAAACAGCTCCAATACGTCGGCAAACATCTGCCCATTACTTTCAATGGGCTTTACGATGTTCTGTGCAGACGACCTGTCATTTTACGCGTCGCTGTCAAAAGACGGCGCATAAAATTACAGCGTCGTCAAAAGAAGTGCAGGACACTTCTTGGGATGTAATTGGAGCCGTTTGTCATTGACTCCAATGAAGAACAGCTCCAAATTACGTCCGTAAAAGACGACCCGCAAAATGCGAGTACATGCAATTCTCCTGAAAACAGCTCCGTAATTTCAGACGTAATTGCAGTTTATAGTGTGCACATACCCTTAAAGTACAGCTGTACCCTGGGAGTCATCTTGGCCAGGATCAGTTTTCAATGGCCGTAACAAGGATTGATTCCTGGAAAAACGGCCGTTGAAAACTGATCCATTGAGTTCTATGAAGGCCGTGAAAATGGCCAAAAATAGGACATGACCTATTTTTTGACGGCCAGTATTCATGGGCCGTTAAAAAACAATGCAAAATGCAAAAACAAAACATAACATTTTTAAATCATGCCATTGACTTCTATGCGTTAAAAACGGTATCAATACGAAGCCATGCTGAGTAGTGACAAAAGCTACATGCGCATAAAAAAAAGTGTATGAATAACCGGAAATGTGAATAAAACCAAAAATCCTATACTAGATCTCAGCGTTGTCATGTACCATCATATTCTTGGACCTTCTGTAAACCTGTATGTTTTCTAGCTAGAGCATTTTTAAAATCAGTATATATATATATATATATATATATATATATATTCGTATATATCTCAGCACGGCGTGGCATGGAGGCGATCAGCCTGTGGCACTGCTGAGGTTTTATGGAGGCCCAGGTTGCTTTGATAGCGGCCTGTAATGTGGATTTATTTGATGATACATTGTAGGCAAACTAACAACCAATCATCTTCTTTATAACAGCAGCGTATAAGTTTCGGCAAAGCGGTCAATAACCAAGGTCGGGGGACTCGACCTATGCGGGAGTTCCCACCGTGCCCATTTGTGTCAAAGGAATCTGTGGGCACAGAGGTCCCGCCTTCTATAGTGCTGCCACGGGTCACAGAGACGCCACTCTCTACCACACAGCTTATCCCGATGTATTTATTTACCTATGTCACCGGGTTGCACCAGATTCCTTTGTGGAGGACGCCCTCCTACCCCTGCTACACTTACGCGGGTCGTTGCAGAAGCACCACTACCTTTCGCGCACGGACACCCCCTCGGCGGTACTCTGGCAACAGTCCGAGTACCTTAGGCACAATTATTTAAAGGGAATGTGTTGCGAATTAAACCTTTTTTTTTAAAGTAATTTACTTATTCCTATTATATTTTTTACGGTTTTTTTTGCAGTATTTTATTTTTTTTCTTCCACATGGTGGAAAGTATTAAAAATTAATTAATAATTTGACATGTTTTCCTATGTTGGCCACCAGAGGCAGCACTTCCCAGAATTACAGCAAGTTGAATAAAGCAAAGCAACCTGACTCACAGCTGCCATAAATGTAAGAGGGAATCTCATCCCCCCCTCCTACAAGCCAGGAAAAGGTGTCTTCAAATTGCTAAGCAGTGTCCGGCTGCCATTTTGGGAGTGATTGTAAAATGGCAGCTGGGAGAAGTTCTAGGACACACCAAAAGGCTAAGGGTATGTTCACACGCTTACTAAACAAAGGGAAAACAGCTCCTGATTTTAAGCCATTTTTTAATCAAACTCGCGTTTTTGGCCACTTTTTTTACGGCCGTTTTTGGAGCTGTTTTTCTATAGAGTCAATGAAAAACGGCTCCAATAACGTCCCGAGAAGTGACATGCACTTCTTTTTGGCGGGCGTCTTTTTACGTGACTTTTTCTAAAATGGCTGTGTAAAAAACGCCGCGTCGGAATAGAACGCCGTATTTCCCATTAAAACCAATGGACAGATGTTTGTAGACGTTCTGCATCCAATTTTTCAGCAGTTTTTTGGGACTTTTACGGCCCGAAAAATGGCTGAAAACACTGCGTGTGAACATACCCTTAGAATGATGAACGTGAAGTGAATGACTTTTCAGTTGATAGGTTCACATGGCGTGTATTTGACACGTTTTTTTTGCGCATTTTACGTGCCAAAAACCGCATAAAAAACGCTTGATTACGCTTTTTATTTACATAATTGGTAAAGTGCGCTGAAAGTACATACAACGTGCTTTGTAACACACGCATTTTTTAAAAAACACGTGTAAATAAAGAAATGTTGAGTCAATTCCTTTCCACACACTCAGCTCTGCTACACACACACACACACACACAGCTCTGCTACACACACACACACACACACACACACACACACACACACACACAGCTCTGTTGCACACAGACCCACACACAACACGCACGGCACTGCTACACACAGACACACACAGCACTGCTACAAACAGACACACACTGAGCTCTGCTACACACAGACACACACACGGCTCTGCTACACACAGAGACACACACACACACACACACACAGCCCTGCTACACACAGACACACCCACTCAGCTCTGCTACACAGACACACACATTCAGCTCTGCTACACACAGACACATACACTCAGCTCTGCTAAACACAGACACACACACAGCACTGCTACACACAGACACACACACACACACACACACACACACACACACACACACACACTCAGCTCTGTTACACACAGACACACACACAGCACTGCTACACACAGACACACACACACACACACACACACACAGTTTCACTTTCTCTTGCGGGGTTCACCCGACTGAACCCTCCGACGGAATCCCGGAACGGAAATGAACGGTGATGTGAACAGGCCCTAAGAGACACATACACAGATTAAATAAAGCATGGCAGCCCCCAGTACAGTAAGAAAGTGTTGATCAAAAAAAACTTTGTGTGTGAAAAATTAAATAAAGTCAATACAATATTTTATTAAGGCCTCATGCACACAACCGTAGCCAGGTGCACAGCCGTGATTTTCGGCTCGGCCGGCAGTGGACTGTCAGCCGCAAGCCGCCCGCAAATCACGGGCCATGCACATGGCCGCAGCCATTATTTTCAATGAGCCCGCAGAAGACGGCTGTAATAAGACATGTCCGTTCTTTCTGCGGTCCGGGCTCCCAGGCCATGCATGGACCGTAAAAACTATGGTTGTGTGCATGGCCCCATAGAAATGAATGGGGCCATAATTCTCCCGTGGATTTTCGGGGGTATTGCGGCCGCAAAAGCACGTTCGTGTGCATGGGGCCTAAATAAAAACACATAAATGAATTTAAAAAAACTAAATCATGACACTGTCCCTTTAAGGGGGTATTGTAAAGTAAGTAGATAGTCCAAAGTCCATGCAAATCAGTCCATTGAATAAGATGATTACTTCAAAGATGACTCTTCACTCCAATTACCACAAGGAGTGGAGGGACGACCAGACTTCCCTTGATAATTATATTCTGGATATAATTTATTCAGTCAATATTCAGACCTCATTCTCCGGTCCTTCTGACTTGATGACACTTTGTGGTGTTAGATTCCCAGACACTCGGCCGGACACTCTAATGTTCAGGTTCTTTCTACCTATTGTCACTCTAACTCCCTCCACTGTCATTACCTCACACTTTCCCGCCTTTTTATAACTCCACCCCTTCTCTATCTCTAACCTCTTTCTATCCAGATGCCGCAGCCAATCACCTTGACCAGTGCGGTCACCTGATCTGTGCACTAATACAAGGCTCAATAGGAACCCCCCTTAGTGCAGGGCTGCTGTGTCTCCTTGGTTGCTAGGGAAACCCAGCCTCACATCCCGCCCGCATTGATAACACCTCAGCAGTGCCACAGGCTGATCGCCTCCATGCCACGCAGCATTGATTACACCTCAGCTGTGCCACAGGCTGATCACCTCCATGCCACGCCGCATTGATAACACCTCAGCAGTGCCACAGGCTGATCGCCTCCATGCCACGCCGCATTAATAACACCTCAGCAGTGCCACAGGCTGATCACCTCCATGCCACGCCGCATTGATAACACCTCAGCAGTGCCACAGGCTGATCGCCTCCATGCCACGCAGCATTGATAACACCTCAGCAGTGCCACAGGCTGATCGCCTCCATGCCACGCCGCATTGATAACACCTCAGCAGTGCCACAGGCTGATCACCTCCATGCCACACCGCATTGATAACACCTCAGCAGTGACGCAGGCGGATCACCTCCATGCCACCCCGCATTGATAACACCTCAGCAGTGACACACGCTGATCACCTCAATGCCATGCCGCATTGATAACACCTCAGCAGTGACACAGGCGGATCACCTCCATGCCACGCTGCATTGATAACACCTCAGCAGTGCCACAGGCTGATCACCTCCATGCCACGCCGCATTGATAACACCTCAGCAGTGCCACAGGCTGATCGCCTCCATGCCACGCAGCATTGATAACACCTCAGCAGTGCCACAGGCTGATCACCTCCATGCCACGCCGCATTGATAACACCTCAGCAGTGCCACAGGCTGATCGCCTCCATGCCACGCTGCATTAATAACACCTCAGCAGTGCCACAGGCTGATCACCTCCATGCCACGCCGCATTGATAACACCTCAGCAGTGCCACAGGCTGATCACCTCCATGCCACGCTGCATTGATAACACCTCAGCAGTGCCACAGGCTGATCACCTCCATGCCACGCCGCATTGATAACACCTCAGCAGTGCCACAGGCTGATCGCCTCCATGCCACGCAGCATTGATAACACCTCAGCAGTGCCACAGGCTGATCACCTCCATGCCACGCCGCATTGATAACACCTCAGCAGTGCCACAGGCTGATCGCCTCCATGCCACGCTGCATTAATAACACCTCAGCAGTGCCACAGGCTGATCACCTCCATGCCACGCCGCATTGATAACACCTCAGCAGTGCCACAGGCTGATCGCCTCCATGCCACGCCGCATTGATAACACCTCAGCAGTGCCACAGGCTGATCACCTCCATGCCACGCTGCATTGATAACACCTCAGCAGTGCCACAGGCTGATCGCCTCCCATGCCACGCCGCATTGATGCAGTAATTCATGCAGAGTTGGAGCCCCGACTAAGTATTGAGGGCAGATACTGGACATACTTTTCAGTAGGACAACATTTCGGTGTTAAAAATCATTTTTTAAATTGGGCTTATATAATATTCTAATTTTCTGAGACACTAAATTTTGGGTTTTCATTAACTGTTCCCATAATCATCAACACTAGAAGATCAAAATGCTGGAAATAGATCAGTCTGTGTGTAATGAATCTATAGAATATGAGTTTCACTTCACTGAAGTTCTGGCCAGGCTACCAAAATAATCAAACTGGATTCTGAAGTGGTCTAATTGGTACATAAAGACTACAATATTTCGTCCTCCCCTGCCGTAATGTACTGCTCATAATGGATTGAGTTTCACAATTCATTCTAGTCATCGTGATATAAATTCTCAAGGAAGTATTGGTAGTCACGAGCCACTGTGATGCCACTGACATATTTGGTTTTCTGAAGATTGGCTACTGAAACCACCTGCGATCAGCAGTTATTGCAGGGATAAGCTCTGGCTGGCCATATATTTCCCCTACAGCGGCCACTGCAGGTGAAATGCAGTATTACATGCAGCCCATTCAAATGGACAAGTTGAGTCTGCCGGAGCTGGTCTAACTTAGTAGCTCCCTGTTTTGGCACATTGAGGGGGGCCCAAGCAGGGGACTGCCTCTATGATATCCAACCTCTTTAAGCATTTCACCGCCACATGGGGGAAATTGCAGCCATGCAACACAACACTCTGCAACTGGTCATCATGTGATCATTGTTATCATCATCATCAAGCTCTCAACTAGAAATGACAGAATCCATGGAATTGTTCCTGGGTTGTCCAGGATTAGGAAAAAATGGCTGATTTCTTACAAAAACAGCGCCACTCCTGTGCACAGTTTTTGTGTGGTATTGCAGCTTAGCCATATTCACTTTAAATTTGAATCAAGTACTCCCAGGGTTGCGAGCTATGACAAATTTGAGCAATGTTGCTCTGTTGACAACATATTGCACTCTGATGTGGCTATTGGTGGCAATTAATACATAAATCAGTCACCAATATTGAAATATTATAGCATTAAAAACCATTGATGTCCCAAAGTTGCCAATGACAAGTATAGAGGGACTCCTCTCCGCTTTGAAGTCCTACATTCATAATTTGTATCAGGAAATATCAAGGCTAAGATCTACCCTAAGGCCTCCTACTATAGGATAAACCACAGGATAGGTAATAAATATGTGATCGGCGGGGATACGACCGCTTACCTTGCCGTCCCTGTGCGCCCTATATGAATTGAGCGGTACTGCGCATGCTTGGTCACAGCTTTATTTACTTTCTATGGGGCTGCCGCTCAGCTATCTCCAGCAGCCCCATATAAATGAATGGAGCAGTACCACTCCTTTCATACGGGGTGCACAGGGACGGCAAGGGGAGCCTGTTCTCAGGATCGGTGGGGATCCCTGCAGTCGGATCCCCACCTATCAGATATTTATCACCTATCCGGTGGATTGGTTATAAATATTGGTTATGGGAAAACCCCCTTAAGGCTTCGTACAACCTTAGTTGTACTCAGCGGTAAAACAGCTCCCATAGAAGTCTGTGAGGCCTTTCTGTGCCGCTATATGTCTACGATTTCTTGCGCAGGCATACAGGGTTTTTCGTTCTTCTTAGGTGCTGCATGAATCTGAAAGATAAATAATGCCACGCTCCATCTGATGCCGTTTTATGGAGCTATTCTCTCCTACAAAAGAGGCCTCAAGCGATACTGGCATAATGAATAGAAATAACCTCTACAATCCCCAATATTTAAAATTAAAACATAAAATTTCAATTCATGGGACTTTCTAATTTAATCTGTGTATCAATTTTTTGCAGATTTCAAGATCTCTACTTGGTGTCATTGAATGGAAACTTTAAGGACACGTTCAGACGTGGCGGGTTTTGCTGCAGAACTCCGCTACGGACAGGCCGCAGTGGAAAACTGCAGCAGACTTTTTTTACCTTTTGATTTCCATAGCTTATCAGTTAACTTAGTGCAGAAGTTGCAGAAAACAATTGTGCGGAAACTAGCTTGTGGTGTGGAAATAGCATTCTGCAGAATGCACAGTCTGTTGCGGAGAAGCAGTGGATTTTCACTGCAGATTTCAACCTTTGCAATGCAAAGGCTGGAATCTACGGCAAGTCGACTGTGAAATCCGCCATGTCTGAACAATCCCTGAAATATGCTGATCTTGCTTCAGATTCGTTGCGTATGTGTGGCGAATTCTCGTCAAAATCTGCAGCGGAAAATTTTCCCCACATCTGAAAGTGCCCTAAAGCCGTAGACGCGTGCATGGTCCGTGATGACGGGCACAGTCATCCACATATGTGGGCAGTGCTCCCATTATAAAGTATGGGAGCACGGTGCTTAAAATAAAAAAACAGGACATGTCCTATTTTTTTGCGGATCATTTCTACGGCCCGGACACTTTCCGGTAAATGTACAGAAAGGAGTCCGCGGGCCATAGAAATGTCCTGTCCTGCGTTTTTCAACAGAATTGCTGCAGTAGTTTTCTGCAGCAATTCTGTTGCGTGTGGGGACAAGCCTTTAGGGCTTGTCCAGACATATAGGAATTACTGCAGAAAATTTCTACAGCAATTCCGTTGAAAAACGCAGACATTCCGCTGCGGCAAAAACATCTCCTGCGGTTTTTACGGCAGAAAATGGTGCATAAATTGCTGTGTTTTTCCCAATGCAAGGAGATGGTGACATCTCCTCTGAAAAACGCAGCAATTCTGCCCACATTCCGCAGCCGGAATTGACATGCTACGGTCTGAAAAATACGCACTGCAGATCAATTTCTGCTCTGAATTTGTACGCAGATTTTTTTAAATCTAATCCACTATGACGCTACTCTATTCTGCTGCGTTTTTTCAGTCCGAAACTATTGTGTACATTCTGCGCTGAAAACACATCCTGATCATGTCTAGCTGACACAGGTGCATGGTTCGTTACAAGAGAGAGCTCTGATACATTCAAGTAGCCATCTACCCATGAAAGCAGCTCATGATCAGGGCAGGTATTCAACCTCTGAATGAAAATCTTTGTTGTGTTTTTTTTTTAAATGTTTCCTTTCACTGACAGCAAGCATCTTGAAAGTTGCAGAACTTTCCATTTACAGTGAATAAGCTTTGATTATGCTCCTGTATTTGCATTCTGTGTGGCCTCAGTCACTCCTGTTCAAAGCCGTAATTCAGATGCATAATTATTTCCTTCAAGGGATCCCAATTTCCATAGACAGCCCGCTGAACATGAAGCAGTTAATAATGAATTACTGGTGGATGTTCCCATAAACTGATTATCAAACACACATTAGTGTAGACAAAGGGTACCGGTAACTGCAGAGCTGACACAGCGGCCCGGCTAGTCCGCGTCCACTTCTTGATTCCCGCAGCAGCTGTCTAAGTGATAAATAGTCGACTGTTTTTAATTTACTGAGTACTCTATCAATATTCTGTTAAGCAAGCAACACTGAAATATCTGCCGCAATAAAGTGCGATGTGATCAAATGAATAAAATTGGTTTTGACTCCGTTAGGTTGAGCTCCGCTTTTTTAGACAGACATGTTGTACTGAATTAAAATGTATATTTATTACGATATAAATGTATTTTTTCTGCTCTTGCAGTTTCGCTAATTTCTCATACTGTAGCTGTCACTGACAACTTGATATATGTCACAGTACGGGCAATTTTCATTCTGCATGGGTCAAAAGGTCTTTAAACTTTATTAAATGAAAATCCCACCAATTTTCAAAATAAAATAAAAAATTGCCATGTCAGGGACACCCTAGAGCCAATTTCATAGGAAGTCAGTTACAGGGGTTGTCTGCTAGCGGCAACACCAGACATTAGGGCACCCGTGCTGCTACAGCGACGCCTCTATAGCAGAGCAGGGAAGTATCTCTCCGCTCTGCTATCTACTAGTGCCACTGTAGCTCCCTGAAGGAGTGGAGTCCCCGTGGACGGAGTGCTTGATGTCTCTGTCCATATATGTACAGGAACATCAGGGGCAACTCCTGAAACTGAATTCCTGTCCACAGCGTTGCCGACTCTCGATGTCTCTGTCCGGGGGGGGGGGGGGGGGGGGTTGCTATCTACAATGGGGCTGTAAGGCACTACCTACAAGGGGGCTGTGTGGCACTACATACAAGGGGGCTGTTTGGCACTACCTACAAGGGGCTGAGGGGCACTTTCTACAGGGGGCTGTGTGGCACTACCTAAATGGGGCTGTGGGGCACTATCTACAGGGGACTGTGGGGCACTATCTACAGGGGGCTGTGGGGCACTATCTACAGGGGGCTGTGGGACACTATCTACAGGGAGCTGTGGGGCACTATCTACAGGGAGCTGTGGGGCACTATCTACAGGGAGCTGTGGGGCACTATCTACAGGGAGCTGTGGGGCACTACCTAAAAGGGGGCTGTGGGGCACTACCTACAGGGGGCTGTGTGGCACTACCTACAAGGGGCTAAGTGGCACTACTTACAAGGGGCTGTGTGTCACTACCTACAAGGGGGCTGTGTGGCACTATCTATAGGGGGCTGTGTGGCACTACCTATAAGGGGGATGTGTGGCACTATCTACAAGGGGAATCTGCGAGCTGATGGTCATTTCACTGTGAGTGGAGGGCTGATGGTCATTTAAGGCCGGATTCACACGAGCGTGTGCATTTGCGCGCGCAAAAAACGTTGCGTTTTGCGCGCGCAAAAGGCACTTGACAGCTACGTGTGTCAGCCCCGTATAATGCGCGTGGTGCTTTTCTATTTTCATTAATCCCTTTCACTACTGTTGCGCGAATCACGCTTGTCCCACGGAAGTGCTTCCGTGTGGCATGCGTGATTTTCACGCACCCATTGACTTCAATGGGTGCGTGATGCGCGAAAATACGTCCAAAGAACGGACATGTCGTGACTTTTGCACAGCGGACTCACGAAGCGTAAAAATCACGCACCTGTCTGCACTGCCCCATAGACTAATATAGGTCCGTGCGATGCGCGTGAAAATCACGCGTGTTGCACGGACGTATATCCCGTTCGTCTGAATAAGCCCTAACTGTGAGTGGGGGCTGATGGTCTTCAAGTGATTTCCACCTCTGAGCTCCAATTGAAATTAATAGGAGGCAGAAAATACCTGCGGCGGGCGTTTGGTGCTTTTTTTCCCTGAGTATTTTGCATACGCTTCAACGGCTTAAAAAAAACGTAAACAAAACGGTCAAACAACGTTGCCAATTCCTGAAGAAATTTTGAGGCAGATTTTTTTTGCCTTACATAAGTGTAGTGCTTGTTTTTAGACATTTTCTGTCTTTCGCGAAACTATTTTTATTAGGGGTGCCCTGAGGAAATCCAGTGGTGCCTCGAGTCCAAAAAGGTTGGGAAACTCTGTACTAGACTACAGGATCACGCCGGCCTATGCATGGATCCCGTCATGGAGCAGCTCAGTTCGTCAGGGGAACGGGGCCTAGGTGAGTAGAATTTATTTTTTGGGGGGCACTGTGTACAAGGGGGAGGTAGGGGGGCTGTATAGCACAGTCTACATGGGGGAGGTCGGGGGCTGTATGGCACTGTCTACATGGGGGAGGTGGGGGGCTGTATGGCACGATCTACAAGGAGGAGGTGATGGGCTATATTGCACGATCTCCAAGGAGGAGGTGGGGGATTATGGCACTGTCTACAGGGAGGCTGTATGGCACAATCTACAGGGGGGCACTATCTACAAAGAAGGGCTGTGTGTGTCAGACAGGGGAGGGGGCATTATAATGTGGCGGCCACTAAGCGGACATTATACTGTGTAGGGGTGCTACAGGGGGCATAATACTGTGTGGGCACAATTAGAGGACAAAATATTGTGTCCTTGAAGGGGTTATATTATTAAATATTATTATTATACTGTATCGGGGGCACTAAAGGGGCATTATAATGTGTGAGGGCAATATATAGGGCATTATACTGTGTGGGCACTATATAGGGCATTATACTGTGGGGGGCATTATATTTTTTTTAATGGGGCATTTTTTTAAGACTAGGTGGGGCACCAAAAGATAATTTCGCACGGGCGCCATTTATCCTAATGCCCGCCCTGCCCTTCATGACTCCACGGTGGAGCGCAGAGGTGAATTAGCCTGATCCCGAATGTAGGGGGGCTGATCTCTCAGGCTGCCTAAATGCATACAAATCCTTATTTGCTGATCTGCATCCAGCGATTGATAGTTCAGTAACTGAATCATCGGCCTACCCAGCCCTGGCACTGCTGCTGTGTTGTGGTGGCCCTTTGGCTTTCGCCATGTAAAGTGAGTCTGCTGCCAAAATACTATGTATCCCTTATTATTAAAACTGACGCCAGTGGTGTCCCCATACTCAGCACCTGGGGCACATACCATGCTACACCCATGATTGCAATGGCTGTAAACCTTTTATAAACAGGCATCCTGTCTACCTCCAATAAGTGATGCTGGGAATAGAGTATATGAATAGAAGCTCAGGCTCTAGTCTATAAATCTTGCTGTGGAGCCCTTCCAACTCTTTGTCATCTTAAATGATTCCTCTGTGTTCTCCGACTACCGCTGTGTTTGCCACCTTTGGTTATCTCCTCACCTACTTTCAGAATTGTTTACCATGGCATCTTTTCTTGCTGCATAAAGAATGATCTCTGCCCTGTACTTCTATCCTACTTCTCAAGTCATGTCAGCACACCTTCCTCCTGCACTTTTACTATATGACCAGTAGGTGGAGACACAGGCTGCTCTAATGACCCTATTCTGCCCACAAAGCTGTGAGGTTTTCTTCTGATTCTCCATTTTCTCTTTTCCCAGTTTGTTCTAAATTCTGCAGTTGTAAAAAGTAACAAAAATGCTGTGTGTGTATATACATGATCTATTATCTAACTATATCATATCTGATTAAATATCCATTTCATATCTAGCTGTATTGATCTATCTACTCTCACATCTCTCTCTCTCTCTCTCTCTCTCACACACACACACACACACATCTGTTTTTCTCTCTCACCATCTCACATCTCTCTTTCTTTCTCTCCCTCCCTCCCTCCCTCTCTCACACACACACACACACACACACACACACACACACACACACACACATCATTATATAATGCTAAAATATCACCATACTGTAACTAAATAGTATGGTTTCAATTTTATATTCCGCCATATACACACACACTCACATGCTGGACACATGACGCACAGATGCAACCCACAAGCTGGACACATGTTGCATTCGTGCCACTCACACCTAGGACACATGCGCACAGACACCACTCA
This sequence comes from Rhinoderma darwinii, assembly GCF_050947455.1. Classification (NCBI taxonomy): domain Eukaryota; kingdom Metazoa; phylum Chordata; class Amphibia; order Anura; family Rhinodermatidae; genus Rhinoderma; species Rhinoderma darwinii. The sequence continues at coordinate 28,755,221 of NC_134691.1, forward strand.
CACCTAGGACACATGCGCACACACACCACTCACACCTAGGACACATTCGCACGCACATCACTCACATCTAGGACACATGCGCACGCACACCATTCACACCTAGGACACATGCACACGCGCACCTAAGGACATATCCGCACGTACACCTCTGACACCTAGAACACATCCCCCATTCAGACCTAGGATATATGCCGCACATGCACCACTCACACCTAGGATATATCCTCCACTCTCGCCACTCACACCTAAAACATATGCCGCACGTTGTCTGCCCACAACAAGGACACATGTTGAACATATTATTATATTATTATTATATTGTTCATATACTAGACACATACCACTCACACACTAGACGCTTACCACACACTAGACGCATACCGCACGCACTACTTACACTGGACACATACCGCACACATCACACAAATTCTAAACACATACTTCACATAACACTTACACACTAGACCTATACCACACATACCACTCACACTGAAAACAACACGCACCCAAATGCCACTAATACATTAGAAGAAAACACAAAACGACCACAAATGCATATTTGTGCTCAGGGGGCAGTAGAAAGAGCAAGCCCATCACTGATTGGCTGATCCTCAGCCAACCAGCGTTAGGTTTGATTTATACACTGAGACTGGGCAGGTACTGATTCTCCTTTTCCTCTGCGGCGCCAGAGATGTGCGCTAATGAGCGAGGCGTCAGTGCAGAAAACAAGTCTAGAGCTGATTAGCTGTGGCACGGCCAACAAGCGCTAAACTTCATTTCTGCAGCACTCATTCCCATCATTATAAAGTACACAGGATTAAATCTCGGAAAGACGTGGTTTTAGACACCAGGAGGCAGCAGTTATTGTAATGTTGGTGCTTGCGTTCACCACTGTCCGCAGGGCCGATTCTAGCTTTTCTACTGCCTGAGGCGAAAATTGAAATGGCGCCCCATGTTTTGATTGACATCCCCTCGGCTGTTCTACATCACTAGCAGCCTCCTCCAACTCTTGCAGTTACACCGATGCCTTGTACTGGCATGCGTGGTGCAGCCGAGCAGAGTACACCTCGCTGCACTGTGTGTGCCCAAGTAGTACAAGGCAATGGTGCATCCAAGAAAGTTGGAGGAGACTGGTAATGATGTATAACAGATAGAGGGATGTCAATCAAGCATGGAAAAGTGGGTTTGGAGGCAGGACTCTGTCTCTTTAGAATAGCGGCACCACCCCATGACCCTTTAATGAGTAATTAGCATATAGCGTGCGTCGGTTTAAAAGTAGATTTTTTTCTGCATCTGAAAAAAACATACAGGGGAATGTTTGGAAATATTGTCAGGTCATGTATTACCGTATGGTGGCGGTTCAGGGGGTTAAAACTACCAGTGAAAACCATTCCCTCTGCCCTGCAATTTTGTTATTTATAAATATATTCTATATAATTACAGCATCAGAACCAAGATCTGACATATACGGCTCCAGAACCCAGCTCAAAACATCTATACAGCACCAGGACCAAGCTCATTGCATATATACAACACCAGAACCGAGCTCTGTACATATATACAGCTCCAGAACAAAGCTCATTACATATATACAGCACCAGATCCAAGCTCATTATGTAAATGCAGCACCAGAACAAAGCTCAGTACATAAATACAGCATCAGAACCGAGCTCAGTACATAAATACAGCACCAGAACAAAGCTCAGTACGTATATACAACATCAGAACCAAGCTCAGTACATATGTACAGCATCAGAACCAAGCTCAGTACCTATATACAACACTAGAACTGAGCTCAGTACGTATATACAGCACCAGAACCGAGCTCCGTACATAAAGTGCCTGAACCAAGCTCAGTACATAAATACAACACCAGAACCAAGCTCAGTACATATATACAGTTCCAGAACCAAGCTCAGCACATATATACAACACCAGAACCAAGCTCAGTACATATATACAGCTCCAGAACTAAGCTCAGTACATAAATACAGCTCCAGCACAAATACAGCTCAATTTAGTGCAACCCCTGCCATATAGGTATGTACGGCATAAAACTATAGCTCCCAGCATGGACCGAACAATGGTAAGTGTATGCTGGGAGTTGCTGTTTCACAAAAAAAATATCATACCACCCATCATCTCGCTGCAGATCATACAGTGACTAAAGTGCTGATTGGAGGCAGAATAAACATTTACATTAAGTGTCTCACCGGTGACTTATGAGATTCTAGTTGTTCTTTTTCTCTTTTCTTCTCCATCCGGTCCAGACCTCTATAATGACTTCTTCTGGCCACGGCCCATTTCTGCAGTTTGCCACTCAGATGTCTTCACTTTTCACTATTCAAACATTTCTGGACCCCCTTAAACGAAGATAAAATTCTCATGTTGACACACACTGTAAATGTAAATGTAATAGTTCCATACACTGCACCTCTCTTTATAATAGCACCATACACTGTGTCCCACACACAGCGCTCCCTGTAGATAGTGCCTCCCATAAAGCCCCCTGTATATAGAGCCCCACATATAGCCCCCCTGTAGATAGTGCCCCACATATAGCCCCCCTGTAGATGGTGCCCCACATATAGCACCCCTTTATATAGTGCCCCTCATGTAGCCCCCACTGTAGTGTCCCACATATAGCCTCCCGTGTATATAGTGCCCCACATATAGCCCCTCTTGTACATAGTTTCCCACATGTAGCCTCCCCTGTAGATAGTGTCCCACATATAGCCTCCCCTGTAGATTGTGCCCCACATATAGCCTCCCTTGTAGATTGTGCCCCATATATAGCCTCCCCTGTAGATAGTGCCTCACATATAGCCCCCTGTATATGGTGTCCCACATATAGCCCCCCTGTATATGGTGTCCCATATATAGCCCCCCGGTATATGGTGTCCCACATATAGCTCCCCGTGTAGATAGTGACCCACATATAGCCTCCCCTATAAAATGTGTCCCACATATAGCTCCCCCTATATATAGTGCCCCACATATAGCCCCCGCTTAGTGTCCCACATATAGACTCCTCTGTAGACTGTGCCCCACATATAGCCTCTCCTGTAGATAGTGTCCCACATATAGCCTCCACTGTAGTTTGTGCCCCACACATAGCTCCCCCTGTATATAGTGCCCCACATATAGCCCCCCTGTGTCCCACATATAGCCTCCCCTGTAGACTCTGCCCCACACATAGCCTCCCCTGTAGTGTCCCACATATAGCTCCCCCCACTGCTGCTACCATAGTTGAAAGGCACTGATTGGCGGGGAAGCAGCAGGCCACCGGCACTAATTGTTTGGTCGACCAGCAGTCGGCCCACTGTTCACATCTCTCTTGCATTTCTCTCACACATCTATCTCTCTCTCAAATCTCTATCTCTCTATCCCTCTCTCACACATCTCTCTCTATCCCTCCCTCACACATCTCTCTCTATCCCCCTCTCTCACATCTCTCTCTCTATCCCCCTCTCTCACATCTCTCTCTCTACCCCCTCTCACATCTCTCTCTCTCTCTCTACCTCTCTCACATCTCTCTCTGTCCCTCTCTCACACATCTCTCTCTCTATCCCCCTCTCTCACATTTCTCTCTCTATCCCTCTCACATCTCTCTCTATATATACCCAGGGCCACCATCAGGGGGGTATTAGGGGTACTGGTGTGAGGGGCCCGGCCAAACCAAATTGAAAGGGGGGCCCGGCAACTGCCGCGACTTGCCATTGGTAGAAAAAAACGGGCCCCTGCAATGGGGCCCGTTTTTTTCACCACAGAATGTCGTGAGCTGCGGGCCCCCCTCTCGTCATGGGGGCCGTCGAACCGCCCGCGCGCGCGCAACCGATCGCGCGCACAAGGAAACTCCCGCGCGTGCAAACTCGCGAGCATCCGCGAGCACACACCCACGAAAGCCCGCACTCGAGACCGCCCGCGCGCACCCGCGAAAGCACGGAAGCGCGCACCCGCTATCGCCAGCGCGCGCACCCGCGAACGAAGCGTGCGCAGCCGCGGACACACACACATGGACAGAACTTACCTGGAGCCTGGCTGGAGGTGAAGGACTGGACGTCTGGACCGAAGACATCGCCTGAAGAGGACTGGAGTGGGAGCCAGCAGCTCTTCAGACACAGTGAGTAAAATGTCTCAAAGTGCTGTTTATGTATGGCCCTGTTCACACAGAGTATTTTGCAGGCAGAAAAAAAATCTGACTCAAAATTCCTTAAAGAATTTTGAGGCAGATTTTGACCTGCCCACACTATCTTACCGCGTTTTTTTGCTGCGTATTTTGCCCGCGGCGATTGAGGACAGCAGACGAAAAACGCAGCGAAAAATGCATTTTCTGCCTCCCATTGATTCAGATGGGAGATCAGAGGCGGAACCGCGGCAAGAAAGGACGTGCTGCTTTTTCTTTTTTCCGCGACTGGCTCCCATTGATTTTAGATTAAATCAATGGGAGGCGGTTTTGGAAGTTTTTTGGTGCTGATTCTGACGCAGCGTCCGAGTCAATATCAAGGCCCAAAAACTCTGTGAACTGGGCCTTATTGTTAGGGCTTATTCAGACGAACGTGTAATACATCCGTGCAACGCGCCTGATTTTCACGCGCCCCGCACGGACCTATGTTACTCTGGGGCCGTGCGGACTGTCAGTGATTTTCACGTAGCGTGTGTCCGCTGCGTAAAACTCACGACATGTCCGATATTTGTGCATTGTTCACGCATCACGCACCCATTGAAGTCAATGGGTGCGTGAAAATCCCGCCCAGCACTGCCGCAGCAGTATAAACTATGAATGAAAACAAAAAAGCACCACGTGCTACAAACAGTGTCATAATGATGGCGGCTGCGCGAAAATCACGCAGCCGCGCATCATACGCTGCTGACACACGGAGCTGTTATGGACCTTTTGCATGCGCAAAACGCCACGTTTTTGCGCGCGCAAAAAGCACACGCTTGTGTAAATCCGGCCTTAGGGTAAGAACACACTAGGCATGAACACTGCAGATTTTATGCAACACATTTTATTGTGGATAATCCGCAGCGTATTACAGTCACAGCCGAGTGGATGAGATATGAACAAATCTCATCCACACGCTGCAAAAAAAATGGACCTGCAGTGTGGCTTTTTAAGCCGCAGCATGTCAATTTATTCTGTGGAATCGCTGCTCCTCTGTTGCGGAAATGCTGCGGTTCTGACGCAAAAATCACACATGAGAAAAAAAAAGGTACTTTTTTAAATTTATAAAAAAGTTTAGACTTGCCCCGGCCGTAGTTCTGGTGACGCGATCCTCTATTCTTAGCGCAGACCCGCCTCCTGTCATGACGATTCATCCCATGTGACCGCTGCAGCAGTCACATGGTCTACAGCGTCATCCCAGGAGGCGGGGCTACGTTCAGAAGAGAGAGATGCGTCACCTAAACTACGGCCAGGGCAAGTCTAAACTTTTTTTTCCCTGCAGGATTCCCGCAGCGGACATGCCTCACGAAACCTGCGCCACTATTTGGTGCGGTTTTGCTGGCAGAATTCCCTGCGGCTACCGGGGCGGATAAGCTGTGGAGTTTTACTCAGCATATCCGCCTAGTGTGTCCCTTATGATGTCGCTCCTGGAGCTGCTGCCGGTCTCTAAATAGGCAGTTGGTCCAGTAGAATTTGGAATTATTTTTTTTTGTGAACCAGCTTAAAAAAATACAAAACTTTTGTTTTAGGGCCTGTTCACATCACCGTTCGCTTCCGTTCCGGGGTTCCGTCTGAGGTTTCCGTCGGGTGAACCCCGCAACGGAAAGTGAAAGTGACAGCACAGCTTCCGTTTCAGTCACCATTGATCTCAATGGTGACGGAAACATCGCTAATAGTTTCCGTTCGTCACCATTCCGGCTGGTTTTCGAACGGAATCAATAGCGCAGTCGACTGCGCTAATGGTGACGGAAACGGAAGCTGTGCTGTCACTTTCCGTTGCGGGGTTCACCCGACGGAAACCTCAGACGGAACCCCGGAACGGAAGCGAACGGTGATGTGAACAGGCCCTAACACAAAAGTTTTGTATTTTTTTAAGCTGGTTCACAAAAAAAAATAATTCCAAATTCTACTGGACCAACTGCCTATTTAGAGACCGGCAGCAGCTCCAGGAGCGACATCATAAGGGACACACTAGGCGGATATGCTGAGTAAAACTACACAGCTTATCCGCCCTGGTAGCCGCAGGGAATTCTGCCAGCAAAACCGCACCAAATAGTGGCGCAGGTTTCGTGAGGCATGTCCGCTGCGGGAATCCTGCAGGGAAAAAAAAGTTTAGACTTGCCCTGGCCATAGTTCTCGTGACGCATCTCTCTCTTCTGGACGTAGCCCCGCCTCCTGGGATGACGCTGTAGACCATGTGACCGCTGCAGCTGTCACATGGGATGAAACGTCATGACAGGAGGCGGGGCTGCGCTAAGTATAGAGGATCGCGTCACCTAAACTACGGCCGGGGCAAGTCTAAACTTTATCAATTTAAAAAAGTACCTTTTTTTTTTCTCATTGGTTATTTTTGCGGCAGAACCGCAGCATTTCCGCAACAGAGGAGCAGCGATTCCACAGAATAAATTGACATGCTGCGGCTTAAAAAGCCACACTGCAGGTCCATTTTTTTGCAGCGTGTGGATGAGATTTGTTCACATCTCATCCACTCTGCTGCGACTGTGATACGCTGCGGATTTTCCACAATAAAATGTGTTGCATAAAATCCGCAGCGTTCATGCCTAGTGTGTTCCTACCCTAAGGCCGGATTTACACGAGCGTGTGCTTTTTGCGCGCGCAAAAACGTGGTGTTTTGCGCATGCAAAAGGTCCATAACAGCTCCGTGTGTCAGCAGCGTATGATGCGCGGCTGCGTGATTTTCGCGCAGCCGCCATCATTATGAAATTCTGTTTGTAGCACGTAGTGCTTTTCTGTTTTCATTCATAGTTTATACGGCTGCGGAAGTGCTGGGCGGGATTTTCATGCACCCATTGGCTTCAATGCATGCGTGATGCGCGAACAATGCACAAATATCGGACATGTCGTGAGTTTTACGCAGCGGACACACGGACACACGCTGCGTGAAAATCACTGACAGTCTGCACGGCCCCATAGAGTAACATAGGTCCGTGCGAGGCGCGTGAAAATCACGCACGTTGCACGGATGTATTACACGTTCGTCTGAATAAGCCCTAACAATAAGGCCCAGTTCACAGAGTTTTTGGGCCTTGATATTGACTCGGACTCTGCGTCAGAATCAGCACCAAACAACTTCCAAAACCGCCTCCCATTGATTTAATCTGAAATCAATGGGAGCCAGTCGCAGAAAAAAGAAAAAGCAGCACGTCCTTTCTTGCCGCGGTTCTGCCTCTGACCTCCCATCGAAATCAATGGGAGGCAGAAAATGCATTTTTCGCTGCGTTTTTTGTCTGCTGTCCTCAATCGCCGCAGGCAAAAAACGCGGCAAGATAGTGTGGGCAGGTCAAAATCTGCCTCAAAATTCGGTGCGCGGTTCCAGACGGTCGCCGGTGCGCATGCGCGGGAGTTTGCGTGTGCGCGCGATCGGTCGCATGGGTGGCGGTGTTTGACGGCCCCCATGACGACCCTCATTCTACCCAGGGCCGCCATCAGGGGGGGTATTAGGGGTACTGATGTGAGAGGCCCGGCCAAACCTAATTGAAAGGGGGGCCCGCAGCTCATGACATTCTTTTGGTGAAAAAAAACGGGCCCCATTGCAGGGGCCTGTTTTTTTTCTACCAAAGGCAAGTCGCGGCAGTTTGCCGGGCCCCCCTTTCAATTAGGTTTGGCCGGGCCTCTCACATCAGTACCCCTAATACCCCCCCTGATGGCGGCCCTGGGTAGCATGATATAGTGCTGGACGGAGTACCGTTAACAGGCGGTGCCACGGTAGGGGGGCCCAGAAAATTTAGCTGTAGGGGGCCCTGAAATTCCTGATGGCGGCCCTGTATATACCTCTCTCACATCATCTCTCTATCCCTCTCTCTCACATCTCTCTCTATCCCTCTCTCTCACTATACCTCTCTCACATCTCTCGTTCTCTATCCCTCTCTCTCACATCTCTCTCTCTCTCTCTCTCTCTATACCGCCCTCTCACATCTCTCTCTATCCCTCTCTCTCACATCTCTCTCTATACATCTCTCTCTCACATCTCTCTATACCTCTCTCTCACATCTCTTTCTCTATCCCTCTCTCTCACATCTTTCTCTATCCCTCACTCTCACATCTCTTTCTCTTTCCCTCTCTCTCACATATCTCTCTATCCCTCTCTCTCACATCTCTCTCTCTATCCCTCTCTCTCACATCTCTCTCACATCTCTCTCTATACATCTCTCTAACATCTCTCTCTCTCTCACTATACCGCTCTCACATCTCTCTCTCTATAAACCGGTCTCTCACATCTCTCTATCCCTCTCTCTCTCTATCCCTCTCTCACACATCTCTCTCACATCTCTCTCTCTCTCTCTCTAAACCTCTCTCACATCTCTCTCTATCCCTCTCTCTCACATCTCTCTCTCTCTCTCTCTAAACCTCTCTCACATCTCTCTCTATCCCTCTCTCTCACATCTCTCTCTCTATCCCTCTCTCTCACATCTCTATCTATACCGCTCTCTCACATCTCTCTCTCCCTCTCTCTCACATCTCTCTCTATCCCTCTCTCTCACATCTCTCTCTATACCTCTCTCACATCTTTCTCTATCCCTCTCTCACATCTCTCTCTCTATCCCTCTCTCTCACATCTCTCTCTATACATCTCTCTCACATCTCTTTCTCTATCCCTCTCTCTCACATCTCTCTCTCTATCCCTCTCTCACATCTCTCTCTATACATCTCTCTCACATCTCTCTATCCCTCTCTCACATGTCTCTCTCTATATCCCTCTCTCTCACATCTCTCTCTATACCTCTCTCACATCTCTCTATCCCTCTCTTTCTCTATCCCTCTCTCATCTCTCTCTCTCCCATCTCTCTCTCTCTCTCTCTATCCCTCTCTCTCACATCTCTCTCTCCCTATACCTCTCTCACATCTCTCTCTCTATATACCTCTCTCTCACATCTCTCTCTATACCTCTCTCTCACATCTCTCTCTATACATCTCTCTCACATCTCTCTCTCTATACCTCTCCCTCACATCTCTCTCTATCCCCCTCTCTCACATATCTCTCGCTATCCTTCTCTCTCACATCTCTCTCTCTCTACCTCTCTCACATCTCTCTCTATCCCTCTCTCACACATCTCTCTCTGTCTATCCCCCTCTCTCACATTTCTCTCTCTATCCCTCTCACATCTCTCTCTCTATACCTCTCTCTCACATGTCTCTCTCTATCCCTCTCACATCTCTCTCTCTCTCTCTATACCGCCCTCTCACATCTCTCTATCCCTTTCTCTCACATCTCTCTCTCTCTATCCCTCTCTCTCACATCTCTCTCTATCCATCTCTCTCACATATCTTTCTCTATCCCTCTCTCTCACATATCTCTCTCTATCCCTCTCTCTCTATACATCTCTCTCACATCTCTCTCTATACCTCTCTCACATCTCTCTATCCCTCTCTCACATCTCTCTCTCTATCCCTCTCTCACATCTCTCTCTATACCTCTCTCACATCTCTCTATCCCGCTCTCTATCCCTCTCTCTTACATCTCTCTCTAAACCTCTCTCACATCTCTCTCTATCCCTCTCTCTCACATCTCTCTCTATACCTCTCTCACATCTCTCTCTCTAAACCTCTATCACATCTCTCTATCCCTTTCGCTCACATCTCTCTCTATCCCTCTCTATCACATCTCTCTGTCTATCCCCCTCTCTCACATTTCTCTCTCTATCCCTCTCACATCTCTCTCTCTATCCCTCTCTCTCACATCTCTCTCTATACCTCTCTCACATCTCTCTCTCTAAACCTCTATCACATCTCTCTATCCCTTTCGCTCAAATCTCTCTCTATTCCTCTCTATCACATCTCTCTCTATCCCTCTCTCTCTATCCCTCTCTCTATCCTGAGGATAGGCCATCAATGTTTAGGGACTGGACAACCCCTTTAAGCCTACGATGTAGCAGGCTTAGAGGGCCTATGAGACAGGATCACAGATTGTGTGATGCTGTCTGCTGGGCCCTGTATCTAAGTCAATCACATGGTAGGCTTAGATACATGGCCCATGTGTGATCCTGTCTGTTAGGCCCTGTATATAAGCCTACCACACGGTAGGTTTAGATACAGGGCCCCAGCAAACAGTAATCTTATACTGTATAAGATTACTGTCTACTGGACCCTGTATCTAAGCCTACCTTGTAGTAGGCTTACACCGTGTTCCAAATTATTATGCACATTGGATTTAAGTGTCATAAACATTTCATTATTAGTTTTTCAATTAAACTCATGGATGGTATTGTGTCTTAGGGCTCTTTGGATCATTGTAATCAATCTCAGACACTTGTGATAATTAGTTTGCCAGATTTGCCCAATCAAAGCAAAACTACTTAAGAAGGACGTTCCACATTATTAAGCAGGCCACAGGTTTCAAGCAATATGGGAAAGAAAAAGGATCTCTCTGCTGCCGAAAAGTGTGAAATAGTGCAATACCTTTGACAAGGTACGAAAACATTGGATATTTCAAGAAAACTTAAGCGTGATCATCGTACTGTGAAAAGATTTGTGGCTGATTCAGAGCACAGACAGGTTCGTTCATATAAAGGCATAATGCGGAAGGTTTCTGGCAGACAAATTAATAGGATTAGGAGAGCAGCTGCTAAAATGCCATTGCAAAGCAGCAAACAGGTATTTGAAGCCGCCGGTGCCTCTGGAGTCCCTCGAACCTCAAGGTGTAGGATCCTCCAGAGGTTTGCAAGTGTGCATAAAGCTATTATTCGGCCACCCCTAAACAATGCTCACAAGCAGAAACGGTTGCAGTGGGCTTAGAAATACATGAAGACTAATTTTCAAACCGTGTTGTTTACTGATGAGTGCCGTGCAACCCTGGATGGTCCAGATGGATGGAGTAGTGGATGGTTGGGAATGGCCACCATGTCCCAACAAGGCTGCGACGTCAGCAAGGAGGTGGCGGAGTCATGTTTTGGGCTGGAATCATGGGGAGAGAGAGCTGGTAGGCCCCTTTAGGGTCCCTGACGGTGTGAAAATGACCTCTGCAAAGTACATAGAGTTTATGACTGACCACTTTCTTCCGTGGTACAAAAAGAAGAACCGTGCCTTCCGTAGCAAAATTATCTTCATGCATGACTATGCACCATCTCATGCTGCAAAGAATACCTCTGTGTCATTGGCTGCTATGGGCATAAAAGGAGAGAAACTCATGGTGTGGCCCCCATGTTCCCCTGACCTCAACCCTATTGAGAACCTTTGGAGCATCCTCAAGCAAAATATCTATGAGGGTGGGAGGCAGTTCACATCAAAACAGAAGCTCTGGGAGGCTATTCTGACACCCTGCAAAGATATTCAAGCAGAAACTGTCCAAATACTCACAAATTAAATGGATGCAAGAATTGTGAAGGTGATATCAAAGAAGGGGGTCCTATGTTAACATGTAACTTGGCCTATTAAGTTTTTTTTGATTGAAAGAGCTTTTGATTTCTGTAAATATGACCTCCTGATGCTGCAAATTCAACAAATTACCATTTTATTTCTCTTTACAACCTTTACAATGTTTTGATCTCTGTTGTGCATAATAATGTGAAACAGTGCATTTTGAGTTTTTTTACTTCTAAAAAAAAAATCTGTTATCATTAGGAGATTTGTTCAATAAAATTTGCATTATACTCCAACGATTGATGGCTTGAAGATTATACTGACTGTCATTTGCATCGACTATTTAGGAAAATCAGCTAAAAATAACATTTGCATAATAATTTGGAATGCAGTGTAGATACAGGGTCCCACAGACAGTATCACACATGGGCCGTGTATCTAAGCACATGTGTTACTAATAGTATTTTGTGTGTTTTCTTACAGGTTCGGTCGTTGGACTACTTCAGATTCGAGGAATACTTAGATGACGGCTTTTTTTATTATCAATAAAATGGTTAATGAGGGTTGTGTGTGTTTTTTTTTATTTCAATAAAATAAAATATTTTTTGTACGTCTGTGTTGTTTTTTTAACTATATTACTACCGCCTTAGTAATGGCCGCCGGCTGATTGACAGCATCCATTGCTAAGGCGGGGCTTAGTGTTAGCCGGTGCAGAGGCTAACACTAACCTCCATTATTACCCCAGTACCCACCGCCACCAGGGGTGCTGGGAAGAGCCGGGTACGATCCAGTACCTGACCATCTGTAGCGACGTTCGGACACCGGGGCGGCCGCAGGCTGGTATTATCAGGCAGGGAAAGGCCAGAAACAGTGGCCCTTCCCACCCTGGTGATGCTAGGCTGCTGCTGCTTTATTGTATCTGGCTGGTTATGAAGAATGGGAGGGGAGCCCACTTCATTTAAAAAAATAAAAATAAAAAATAATTGGAAAGAACGATGTGGGGTCCCCCCCAATTTTCATAACCAGCCAGATACAACACAGCAGCAGGCAGCATTACCAGGGTGGGAAGGGCCACTTTTTTTTGCCTTCCCCAGCCTAATACTACCAGCCTGCGGCCGCCCCGGTGCATAACTGTCACTACAGATGGTCGGGTACTGCTTCGTACCCGGCTCTTCCCAGTACCCCTGGTGGCGGTTGGTATCGTGGTTATAGTGGGGGTTAGTGTTAGCCTCTACACCTGCTAACATTAAGCCCCGCCTTAGTAATGGAGGTTGTCAATCAGCCAGCGGCCATTACTAAGGCGGTAATAATAAAGTTTAAAAAAAATACAAGCACATAGAAAAAATATTTTATTGAAATAAAAAAACACAACCCCTATTAACCATTTTATTGAGAATAAAAAAACCGCTGTCATTGAAGTAGTCCTCGTATCCGAAGTAGTCCAACAACCGAACTTGTAAAAAACACAAACACACAAAAATAATTAGTAACACATAAAGTAGCAAAACAATTATTATTCTTCCCTTTCCTGGGTCCAGCGCTGGAGCCGCAATGTCAGCGAGCTGGGCCCTATATCTAATCCAATCGTGTGTGATACTGTCTGCTGGGCCCTGTATCTAATCCTATCATGTGTGACACTGTCTGCTGGGCCAATGTATCTAATCCGATCATGTGTGATACTGTCTGCTAAGCTACTGTATCTAATCCCATCATGTGTGATACTGTCTGCTGGGCCCTATCTCTAAGGGTATGTTCACACGGCCTATTTACGGACGTAATTCGGGCGTTTTTGCCCCGAATTACGTCTGAAAATAGCGCCTCAATAGCGCTGACAAACATCTGCCCATTGAAAACAATGGGCAGACGTTTGTCTGTTCACACGAGGCGTATATTTACGCGCCGCTGTCAAATGACGGCGCGTAATAAAGACGCCCGCGTCAAAGAAGTGACCTGTCACTTCTTTGGCCGTAATTAGAGCCGTTATTCATTGACTCCAATGAATAGCAGCGCTAATTACGGCCGTAATTGACGCGGCGTTCAAGCGCCTGCACATGCCGGTACGGCTGAAATTACGGGGATGTTTTCAGGCTGAAACATCCCCGTAATTTCAGCCGTAACGGACGCCCTCGTGTGAACATACCCTTATTCTATCATGTGTAATACTGACTGCTGAGCCACTGTATCTAATCCTATACTGTGTGATACTGTCGGCTGAGCTCTGTATCTAATCCTATCATGTGTGATACTGTCTGCTGAGCCACTGTTTCTAATCCTATCATGTGTGATACTGTCTGCTGGGCCACGGTATCTAATCCTATCATGTGTGATACTGTCTGCTGAGCCAATGTATCTAATCCTATCCATAGTTGATAGGGTCGTAGTGCTATAGATATGCTGTCTCCTATACACACACACACATTTTTTGGGGCGGACACATATGTTTTTGGGCTATTTCCCCTGACACTTTAAGTCTTTAGTGACGCCCCCGGCTGCTAGTGCTGCATTGTTGGGTCACTTAGGAGACCCAGCGATGCAACTGAAAGCTGCGGACCGTCGGCCATTAGAAGTTTGCAGGGGGGGGGGGTCCAATAAGAACTTTTGCATCGGGCCCATGAGCCTTTAGTTACGCCCTTGGATGTAAGAGAGATAGAGATGTGACAAATGTGTGTGTGTGAGTGTGAGAGAGATAGATGTGAGAGATAGATGTGAGATATATATATATATATATATATATATATATATATATATATATATATATATACACTACCGTTCAAAAGTTTGGGGTCACCCAGACAATTTTGTGTTTTCCATGAAAACTCACACTTATATTTATCAAATGAGTTGCAAAATGACTAGAAAATATAGTCAAGATATTGACAAGGTTAGAAATAATGATTTTTATTTGAAATAATTTTCTCCTTCAAACTTTGCTTTCGTCAAAGAATGCTGCATTTGCAGCAATTACAGCATTGCAGACCTTTGGCATTCTAGCTGTTAATTTGCTGAGGTAATCGGGAGAAATTTCACCCCATGCTTCCAGAAGCCCCTGCCACAAGTTGGATTGGCTTGATGGGCACTTCTTGCGTACCATACGGTCAAGCTGCTCCCACAACAGCTCTATGTGGTTGAGATATGGTGACTGCGCTGGCCACTCCATTACAGATAGAATACCAGCTGCCTACTTCTTCCCTAAATAGTTCTTACATAATTGGGAGGTGTGCTTTGGGTCATTGTCCTGTTGTAGGATGAAATTGGCTCCAATCAAGTGCTGTCCACAGGGTATGGCATGGCGTTGCAAAATGGAGTGATAGCCTTCCTTATTCAAAATCCCTTTTACCTTGTACAAATCTCCCACTTTACCAGTAACAAAGCAACCCCAGACCATCACCTTACCTCCACCATGCTTGACAGATGGCGTCAGGCACTCTTCCAGCATCTTTTCAGTTGTTCTGCGTCTCACAAATGTTCTTCTGTGTGATCCAAACACCTCAAACTTCGATTCGTCTGTCCATAACACTTTTTTCCAATCTTCCTCTGTCCAATATCTGTGTGCTTTTGCCCATATTAATATTTTCCTTTTATTAGCCAGTCTCAGATATGGGTTTTTCTTTGCCACTCTGCCCTGAAGGCCAGCATCCCGGAGTCGCCTCTTCACTGTAGACGTTGACACTGGCGTTTTTCGGGTACTATTTAATGAAGCTGCCAGTTGAGGACCTGTGAGGTGTCTATTTCTCAAACTAGAGACTCTAATGTACTTGTCTTGTTGCTCAGTTGTGCAGCGGAGCTTCCCACTTCCCTTTCTACTCTGGTTAGAGCCTGTTTGTGCTGTCCTCTGAAGGGAGTAGTACACACCGTTGTAGGAAATCTTCAGTTTCTTGGCAATTTCTCGCATGGAATAGCCTTCATTTCTAAGAACAAGAATAGACTGTCGAGTTTCACATGAAAGCTCTCTTTTTCTAGCCATTTTGAGAGTTTAATCGAACCCACAAATGTAATGCTCCAGATTCTCAACTAGCTCAAAGGAAGGTCAGTTTTATAGCTCCTCTAAACAGCAAAACTGTTTACAGTGGTGCTAACATAATTGCACAAGGGTTTTCAAGTGTTTTCTAATCATCCATTAGCCTTTTAACACAGTTAACAAACACAATGTACCATTAGAACACTGGAGTGATGGTTGCTGGAAATGGGCCTCTATACACCTATGTAGATATTGCATTAAAAACCAGACGTTTGCAGCTAGAATAGTAATTTAGCACATTAACAATGTATAGAGTGTATTTCTGATCAATTTAATGTTATCTTCATTGAAAAAAACTGTGCTTTTCTTGCAAAAATAAGGACATTTCTAAGTGACCCTAAACTTTTGAACGGTAGTGTATATATATATAGAGAGAGATATATATATATGTGAGAGAGCGATAGAGAAAGAGAGAGAGAGTGTGTGAGAGGTATGTGTGTGAGAGAGAGATAGATAGATGTGAGAGAGATAGAAAGAGATGTGAGAGAGGTATGTGTGTGTGAGGGAGAGAGAGAGAGAGAGAGATTGAGAGATGTAAGAGAGGTGTGTGTGTGTGTGTGTGTGTGTGTGTGTGTGTGTGTGTGTGTGTGTGAGAGAGATGTGAGAGAGATAGAAAGAGATGTGAGAGAGGTATGTGTGTGTGTGAGAGATAGATGTGTGTGTGTGTGTGTGTGTGTGTGTGTGTGTGTGTGTGTGTGTGTGTGTGTGTGTGAGTGAGAGAGAGAGAGATGTGAGGGAGGTGTGTGTGTGTGTGTGTGAGAGAGAGATGTGAGGGAGGTGTGTGACAGAGAGAGAGATAGATGTGAAAGAGATAGAGATAGATGTGAGAGAGGTGTGTGTGTGTGTGGGAGATATATGTTAGAGAGGTGCGTGTGTGTGTGTATGAGAGATATAGATAGATGTGAGAAAGATAGAGATGCAAGAGAGGTATGTGTGTGTGTGTGTGTGTGTGTGTGTGTGTGTGTGTAAGAGAGAGAGATAGATGTGAGAGAGATAGAGAGAGATGTGAGAGAGGTATGTGTGTGAGAGATAGAGAGAGATACAGATAGATGTGAGAGAAATAGAGATAGATGTGAGAGAGGCATGTCTGTGTGTGTGTGTGTGAGAGAGAGATAGATAGATGTGAGAGAGATAGAGATATATGTGAGAGCGATAGAGATAGATGTGAGAGAGATAGAGATAGATGTGAGAGAGGTGTGTGTGTGTGTGTGTGTGTGTGTGTGTGTGTGTGTGTGTGTGTGTGTGAGAGAGAGATAGAGAAAGATGTTAGAGAGGTATGTGTGTGTGAGAGAGATAGAGATAGATGTGAGAGAGATAGAGATAGATGAGAGAGGTATGTGTGTGTGTGAGAGCGATAGATGTGAGAGAGATAGAGATATATGTGAGAGCGATAGTGATAGATGTGAGAGAGGTACAGTATGTATGCGCGTGTGTGTGTGTGTGTATATGTGTGTGTGTGTGTGTGTGTGTGAGAGAGAGAGAGAGAGAGAGAGAGATAGATGTGAGATAGATAGATATGAGATAGATAGATAGATGTGAGATAGATAGATAGATAGATAGATAGATGATAGATAGATAGATAGATAGATAGATCGGAGCGATAGAGAGATATGTGCAAGAGAGAGATAGGCAGATTTGAGATAAAGAGAGAAAAATAGATGTGATAGAGAGGTGAGAAAGAGAGAGAGAGAGATGTGAGAGAGGTATGTGTGTGAGAGAGATAGATGTGAGAGAGATAGATAGATAGATAGATAGATAGATAGATAGATAGATAGATAGGAGATATGTGAAAGAGAGAGCGATAGAGAGACGTGAGATAGGGAGAGAGAAATAGATAGATGTGAGAGAGAGAGGTGAGCTAGAGAGAGTGAGAGATAGAGATGTGAGAGAGAGGATAGAGAGATAGAGAGAGATTTGAGAGAGAGATAGATGTGAGAGATGCGTGAGAGAGCTCTCTCTCTCTCACACACACACACACACACACACACACACACACACATCTCTCTCAGATCTCTCTCTCTCTCACATCTCTCTCTCTCTCACACATCTACAGTATCTCTCTCTCTCTCTCTCACATCTATTCTTTATCTTGCAGGTGTTTAAAGCCTCCTTTAGGCCTCATTCACATCTGTGCTGGAGTCTTTGTTCAGTTTAGTTCACAAAGAGTTTTTTGTCAGGCAAAAAAAAAAACGATCTCAAATTCCTTCAGGATTTTTAAGGCAGATTTTGAAATGCAAGCTTTTTTTTGACGCGTTTTTACCAGGCTGTTTCAAATGCAAAGTAGATGTAAAAAAACTCCAAAAGCTTTAAACGAACTTAGCAGTTTTCTTCTGCCTGTCATTGATTTCAATGGAGGTTTGGAGGTGGTAACCGCTCCAACATAGGCCATAACCCCATTTTTCGCAATCAGACTTTTTTGGCGCTGATTCTGCAGAACAACGGAATGCCGAACAATGGTGTGAACCCAGCCTTACTTCTGCTGTGTTTTCAGTCGAGGTGTTTCCTTTAACTTTCCTGTGTAGATTTTTGTTGTTTATTTTTTACCCTTTTTTGGCAAAATTATTTTATTTTTGCAAACAGATGTTTCTAAAGTGTTTGTTACAATTATCTCCCAAACTGGTCTCCAGATATGTATTGCATTATGTTGGGAGGGATGCAGCCGCAACAGATGAGCTTCTTGGAAATGTATATTGAAGCTTCCTGGAAATATGTCTTGAATCTTTTTTTTTTTTTTTTTTAATAAACAGGTCAATCAGTGTGTTTGGTGTAACATTCTAATAAGTTTTCATAAAAAATTGAGCTCCAGCTGCTCTGTATTCCCTATACATAACTGTATGTAGTGTTAAATCCTGCTACCCGTCAGGTCGGCGGGACTGACGGGTTCAGTGTCAGAGGGTCCTGCATGTCTCTGACATACCGGATCCACCTGTAATCTATCACATCTATGCTATGAACTTAGATGTGATAGATTACAGGTGCATCTCTCTGGCATGCAGGACTCGCAGTCACTGAACCCGTTAGGCCCGCGGGACTGACAGATTCAGGTAATAGCGAACTATACAGCTACTTTGTATAGAGAATACAGAGCAGCAGTATCTAAAAGAAAAGTAAAAATATTTTTTAATAAAAACTAATTATAAAGTTACACCAAACACACTGACTGACCTGTTTATTATTATTATTAAAAAAAAAAATCCAATTAAAGCTATTACACTGTTTTGCTTAGTGCAGGGTCTCAGGGGGATGTGCATGACACAGGGATTCTTTCTCTACTGCCCCTCGTCATAACATGGTGTATTGGTTTTGCTTACAGTTTTCCCTTAGTATTAAATACTTTTTTGACCCCCACCTCTACCGAGCTATTGCTTAGCGGGCGCCGCTGCTGCCATGTATCATATTAGGATCTCCACACAATTGTGCCATCTCCATTACTACTGAAGAGCTAGTAAACCAATTCCAGACTCCAGCAACCTAGTCAAAATGATGGCCACCAATATCCAGGCTCTGCTGTGGATTACTAGGTGTAGTGCCTATATATATATAAAAAATATATATTCACCTCCTTTCATATTATATTGTGGAACAACAATAAATGTTTATAGACATAATTAGGATTCAACAGATATGGACTATTGAACACAAACCCAAAGAATCTCATCTCCATTTATTACAATTATTAAACCTTACATCATCAGTATTATTATTATTATTATTATTATTATTATTATTATTAATAATATATCCTCACCGTTTTAGACTTTTAAGTTTTGCATGGAAGAATAGGGACATTTTGCAGTATCCACGTCTGCAAAGTTGTCAGTTATATGTACACCATTGAAATAATTTTCTTTTTAAATAAAAATATCAGTGTGATTGGTTCAACTTACAAAATACTTTTTATTAAAAATTATTTTTACTTTTTGAGATACAGCTGCTTTGTATTCTGTAAAGAGAGGAGCTGTATCTAGCGCTGAAACCTGTATCCGTCAGGTCAGTGGCACTGACGGGTTCAGCCTCAGTGGATCCTGCGTGTCTCATAACTTAGATGCGATCGATTACAGGTGGATCCTGCGTGTCAGAGACACACAGGACCCGCTGTCACTGGACCAGTCTCATTCAGGTCTTAGCGTGCAATACAGCTGCTCTGTATACAGAATACAAACCAGCTGTATCTCAAAAAGTAAAAATAATTTTTAATAAGTATTTTTCTTAAAATAAGTTTTTATTAAAAAACACAGCCTTTAAAGCTGCAAATACTTCCAAAGGTACCCATATTAAATTCAGATTTGTATCCCCCTCAGTTTCTTGCAGCAATTGGCTATAACTCCGAAGCACTGATATCACTGCTGCCTGTGCCCGCCTATTCTGTTTTGATCTGTTCTCTTGCACTAGCTCCACCAGGTATTTAGGTACTGGCACTCTGGCAAACTAAGATCACTGAACCGCATGTGAAGACTGCAGATTTTTCCCTGCCCAATTTTTTATGTTTGGTGGTGGTCTCACAGTCTATGACCCCCATGATCAGCAGAATGTAGGGGGAACTTTTTGACACTACCTGACACAGTGATGTCTGTCATGTCCATGGCCGTGGCCCGTCAGGCTCACTCACCGCCAATTTTTACAGACAGTTCATTCCAAACTTCTCCTCACTGACTTCTCCTATCTCTAACCTCACCAAGAATGGCATCAACGCCAAGGTGTGGACTCCTGAGGCAGAGCCTGCATTCAATAGCCTGAAGAGTGCCTTCACGTCAGCCTCTATCCTCCATCATCCAGATGTTTCTCAACAGTTCTCGTTGGATGTGGACGCCTCCTCTGTCGGTGCTGGTGCACTCCTGTTCCAGAGAGGTTCCAAGGGCAAGTCAATGGTATGTGGATATTTCTCTAAGCTCTTCTCTTCTGCAGAACGCAACTACTCGATTGGGGATCGGGAGTTACTGGCCATCAAATTGGCCCTGGAGGAGTGGAGACAGCTACTAGAGGGCGCAGCTCATCCCATCCTGATTTTTAAGGACCACAAGAATATCACCTATCTCCAGACTGCCCAACGGCTGAACCCTCGTCAGGCCAGGTGGTCGCTGTTCTTTACCAGGTTCCAGTGTGAAGTTGGACTTTTCCTCAGCCTACCATCCTCAGTCCAATGGTCAGGTCGACAGGATCAATCAGATCTTAGAGAACTACCTACGCCACTTCATCTCCAAGCAGCAGGATGACTGGGTGCAGCTGCTTCCGTGGGCTGAATTCTCATATAATAATCACACCAGCTAGTCCACACGGAATACACTGTTCTTCTTTGTCTCTGGCCAACACCCACAAATTCCTCTCCCGGTGCCTGATACGTCTGAGGTACCAGCAGCTGACACTGCTTTTAGGGACTTCCTGCAGATCTGGCAGCAGACTCGATCCTCCATCCTACTGGCAGTCGACCGCAAGAAATGGAAGGCAGACACAAGGAGAAGAGAACCTCCTCAATTTCTCCCTGGCATGAAGGCCTGGCTGTCCTCTTGGAATATCCGACTGAGGGTGCCATCATACAAATTTCCTTTGAGATCCTGCAGCAGATCAACCCTGTCGCCTACAAGCTTTGGCTGCCTCCTACCCTCAAGATCCCCAACTCCTTCCATGTCTCCCTCCTGAAGCCGGTGGTTCTGAACCGCTATACCAAGAATCCTAGCCCTGCGGTTGCCTCCAGCGGCCCTTCAGATACCGTCGAGGTTAAGGAGATCTTGGACACCAAGACCGTAAGAGGAAGAACTTTTTATTTGGTGGATTGGAAGGGGTTTGGTCCTGAAGAGAGGTCTTGGGAGCCAGAGGAGAACATCAATACTCCTACCCTTCTGAAGAATTTTCTCTCCCGCTCTGGCCCCAAGAGGAGGGGGCGTAAGAGGGGGATACTGTCATGTCCATGGCTGTGGGCCATCAGGCTCACTCATCTCCTGACGGCCGCAGCCATGGGTCTGCGAGCGCTGGCCCGAGTCTCCTCCTCAGGAGACGCCAGCGCTCACTTTCGCTTACCTTGGCCGGGTACCGTAGTGTGTGCACGCTCGTGCCCGCTCTTAAAAGGCCAGCATGCGCACCGGAGTTAAATGTCAAAATTAGCCCATGAGTACCCTGGACTATAAGAACGGCCCAGCCCCTTCATCTCATGCCTGAGCGTTGTTGTCGTACCCTAAGTATGTCTAGCAAATGGTCTCCTAGTGTTTCCCAGTTCCCAGTGTTCCCGTGCTACCTGGTCAAGTGCCGTGCTGAGCTGTAGTCATGCTGTGCTGTATTCCACGCCTGTCCTGCTACATCACGCCTGACGTCGGCCTGCTGCCTAAGTCCCAGCCGAGCCTGTCATTGCTACTGTCCGAGCTGCCACAGGTACACTATACGAACTATAGACTGTCACCTGCGCCCTGTTGGCCCGCTGCCATACCGTCAAGGCGGTACGGCCCAGTGGGTCCACGCACTCTACGTGACAATGTCCATATAGTACATGTGTGGTTGTGTCTGATGCTCTGATGCTGCAGCTCAGCCCTAATCACCGACGTTCGATGGGCTGAGCGGCCACTGCCACATTGGTCTGCTGATCAGTGGGGGTCCCTGAAATGAGATCCTCCTAATCATAGATTGATGGCCCTGTTCTTAGGATAGGCCATCAATATAAATATCTCAGAAATCCCCTTTAATATTTTGTTCACACTAATCACCTTATATGCCTGGTTTGTTCCCAATGTATACATCAAATGTATCCTTAAGAGAAACTGGGGCCGATGTATACCAAAACAGTTGTCCTATTGGCGTATATTTGGGTAGTATGTATTTGCATTCTTTTTTTTTTCCACGCTATATTGAAAAGCATAGTTGACTATGCTGTTCAATACAGTACATCCCACAAAAAAAACAAAACACAGTATACCCTTTTTTTTTCGGAGCCCATGAGCAACGTATGCAGCTGTTTGGCATGCGGTTGATTATGTCAGGGTCATATGTTCAGCATACCTATTTGGAGTATTTCGGTTACGCCAAACGTTAGCCAAAAATGAGGTCTGAACAGAGCCTACACTGTAAAAAAAAATAAAAAAATTTCCCTACAATATATCATGTGGCCACGGTACTAAATTTGTTGTAAATCCGAACGAATAAACTCATCTTTGTTTTAAAATTATCTCTAATTATATTATATTGGATATTTTCCGTATTTAAAGGGATATTCCCAACTTAGACATTTATAACAGATCCACAGGAAACGGAAACAGCTGAGCACTCTTGACTGGGTAGGGCTCCCAGAAGTAAGACCCGCATACATTTATGGCATATCCTGTGGAAATTTCTGAATTGGGAATACCCCTTTAAGAGAAAGTGTTGAATCTTGGGATATCTGGCTCCTTTCATCGTATATGTCGCTGTGGAAGATTTCTGTTCGTGGCTTGTAGTTATTAAGCACACCTGCTGTTTTATGGAAAAGTTAAAAAGATGAGGCTGTCGGCAACTCCGCAGTCATTTACGTCTTTATGTCATGTCAAAAGCTTATAGACAGTCTTAAGTGCTATCATCCCACTTGACATTCATGCTTTGCTAGCAACTTTTGGTGACAGAGTGGTATATTCAGACTTTTTAGTGTCAGTCCTATCCATCTTCCAAGATTTCTCTTTTCAACCATTTAGTACATTGTCCCATGATGACTGTTATTGAAATGCTAATGGGATCCAAATCTTGCATTGGATGAAAGGCTTATGGGTCAATTTTGGGAAAAAAAAATATCTGCGAATCTTATAGCAAATTAACACTGGAGAGTAGCTCAAGGTTTGACTACTTTAATAGCTAGGAAATTGCTTAACCTCTTGGAGATGCAGCCAATTTTGGATTTTCGTTTTTGTTTTTTTCCTTCTCGTCTTCCAAAAGCCATAACTTTTTTTCATTTTCTGGCTAATATATCTGTATAAGGGCTTGTTTTTTGTGGGCCAAGTTGTAGTTCTTCACGGCACTAATTACTGAACCATATAATGTACTAGGAAACTGAAAAAAAATCTTTTTGAGGAGAAATGGGCTAAGAACAGCCATTCTGCCAATGCTTCTTGAATGTAATTTTTATGGCGTTCATGTTAAATCTATTCTATGGGTCAATACGATTACAGAGATACCAAACTCATTTAGTTTTTTTTTTATTTTACCACTTTTACAAAGACAAAACTCTTCGTTAAAAAAAAAAAATTAACTTTTTTATATTTTTGTCAGGGTGAGCCTTATTTTTTTATTGCTACCATTTTGGGTTATATGCAACTTTTTTTTTTTTTTATCACTTTTTTTAATCTTTTTTTTTTGGGGAGCCAAGGTGACCAAAAAACTGAAATTCTGGCATCTTGATTTGTATTTTTTTTATGGCGTTCACTGTGCGGCGTAAATAACGTCATATTTTAGTAGTTCAGATTTTTACGGACGCGGCAATACAATTTTTTTAACATTAATTAAGTGACGAAATGGGAAAAGCTTTTTTTTTTTAAACTTTTCATGTTGTTTTTTTGGACATTAACCCATTGTGGGGGACCGATGGGCTTGTCGGAGGGGGACATCCCCCTTTTTCTAACGACTTAGATGCCGAGGTCGCTATTGACCGTGGCAACCTAGTGTTTAAATGGGCAGTGATCTTTGATCCCACTCATTGCAGTTAAGTGTCGGCAGTAACATACAGATGACATCCACTCAGTATGGAGCGCTCTCAGCCCGTGTGCCCGCTCCATACTTCCCAATGGTAGCTGTTGCGTACATATACGTGACATGTCGCCAAGGGATTCTCTGGTTCAGAAAACCCATTTTCAAATACTCCATTAGGGAATTCTGAGTTAATAAATGGGAATTCTATTCAGGTCTTCCATCAATAAGCCAGAGGTGAAAGCAACTAAATAAATCTCTGTTGCTGGAGGACCCAGCATGAAACTTCAATACAAAGACAGCACATTAATTTTAACAGGTAACATGTAATTATTAATTTTCCTTGTGGTGGTGCTGCAGGGGAATTGAACACTTGTTGCCAGGTTCCCTCACAGATCACAGTTAATCACTAGGGGTCCCAGCAGCGGGACCGTCTGTGATTAGCTTAATTTTAGTCAGAGGTTCGCTTCTCCAAATAGAGACTCCGGCAGGGGTATACTGAGTACCCTGATGTCCTGCTCCACTTTGAGAATGCCAGTTTCAAAAAGCTGTTGCCTGGCAAATAATGGGGGCAAACAATTGTTCATTAATGTATAGTTACAATGTGAAATATATAAGTCCCTTCCTCTTGTATTATCCAATCCGGCATCTCGGTATCTAGGTCTCTTATCAGGGTAACACATCATTAGAAGGGTTTGGATGACATGGACGTTTGGATGTATGGACACAATAATGTTGGCCATTTGTTGCGTCACCCAACCTGTTTCACAGCAGTTTTGCTGTTCTGGTCCCTCCCACATAGGGGCGCTACATTGTGTGGAACGGTGGGAGGACACCTAAGACCAGATAGATAACCCATGGCTGCCGTGTCTTTAAAAACTCATCTAATGAGTGGAATTGTGGGAAAAACATGGATATTTTCATAAATCATCCTTCTTGATACTATAACGGCAGGCAAGGATAGGGTAGAAGTTTGCCATTGGAGACTTTATAAATTTTAGCTGCCATAGAGATAAATTGGGTCAGGTTATATATCTCGTTGGTGACCACATGAAGGAAGACTGATTGAGTTTTTAGAAATGTGGAAGCAATGACCCTTGATACAAGTTAAACTATTTGGCCTAGTAATTTGAACCCTTAAGTGTAAGACCACCGCACATGCATTGTGGTCCTCAGTCCATGCAGTCCTGGAAACTATTGGGAGAGACAGAAGGGAAATAGTGATGTCCTCTTATTAAAAAGGGTTATTAAATATTGACAATCCCTTTTTGTTAGAGGGATCCCATGAGAGTAAGCTGATCTCACACGTCACTGGAACCCTCAGCGATCTGTTACAATCTGTGGGGGGGAACTCAACAGCAAGTATTTAATTCCTCTACAGCACCACCACAGGGGAAATGAAGCATTACACAATTCTTATTGAAATTAATGGGCTGTCTATGTAATAGATGGATGTGCTGGGACCTCCAGGGTGAGAGACGCTCTTTGTAGAGAGTCCTGAGCTGGGATTTAAAAATGGGTTTTCTAAACCTGACAACCCCTTTAGTTTGAATATTATGAGTCTGTCTTTAGCCTGTGTAAATGCAATCTCCTGGAATAATTATTTAAATAGATACTCACCTAGTATATAATGTTATTGCTAGAATAGCAATAAAATTATACTATTTCTAGTAAAATACTTGAAAATGTCTGTTTCATATAAGGATTAGTACAAGGTTCAGGACACTATGTAGATCTTACTAGTAGAATGGATGAAAATGTCCTTGTGGAAAGCTTCCTGACATGTTTTGGGCCAGAACTTTGCATGCCTGTAATTTCTGTCTAACCTAATGGTTTTGTCAATAAAGTGTCACGGTCTGTAATGAGTTCCCTGAAACACACGGCATTCACCCATGAATTATTATACTTACCATAGTCCGAAAAGAGAAAGGAGGGGGGAATGGAAATCATATTTAAACTTCCCTAAAAGGCATAACAGTACAGAGCCCTGGATCTATCTATCTATCTATCTATCTATCTATCTATCTATCTATCTATCTATCTATCTATCTATCTATCTATCTATCTATCTATCTATCTATCTATCTATCTATCTATCTATCTATCTATCTATCTATCTATCTATCTAATCTATCTATCTAATCTCCTAAATCCCCCCATCTCCACCAGGGGGACCCGCACCAATCTCCAGAACAGGGCCCCCTAAACCCCATTCTACCTCTTTGTGTGTCGGCTGATTTCTGACCATGAAGGTGAAAACAACGTAGCTCGCTGAGCTACGCTGTTTTCGGAAGCCCCATAGAACTGAATGGTAGTTACAGAAACGGCGTAGCTCACATGCTATGTTGCTTCCGTAACTGCCATTCACTACTATGGGAGTTACGGAAACAGCGTAGCTCAGCAAGTTATGCTGTTTCCGTAACTCCCGACCATGTAATCACGAAGTGGCCGGGAGGCAGTGTGAGCGCAAAAAGGTAGAATGGGTTTTAGGGGGCCCGGTTCTAGAGATAGGTGCGGGTCCCAGAGGTGGAACATGCATTTATCTGATATTTATGGCATATCTTGTGGATATGACATAAATGTCCCTCGTAGGGAAACCCCTTTAATGTCTCCTACAGAAATGGTGGTGACTTGCCAGTAATATGCACCACCAGAAATTTTTTAGTATAATGGTAAGTTCATGTGTAGCGTAAATACTGCGGATTTTCTGCAACGCAAGTAACAGCAAAGTGGATGAGATTTGAACAAATCTCAGCCACATGCTGCGTAAATAATAAGCAGAAAAAACGCTCAGAAATTGATGTGCAGTGCGGTTTTTTTATTCCGCAGCATGTCAATTGTATTTGTGTAATCGCTGCTTTTGTGTTGCGGGTTTTCCCCCATTGAATTAATTTTTTTGTGGCGGAAAGGCTGCAAATCTTATACTTTCTTATGGAAAAAAGCAGCCATGTTTTTCTAATCCATGATAACCCATTTAAATACTGATCATGGGGGCAGGGATTCCTCTGGACCTCCTGTTGTTATATTAAAGGGGTTGTCCACTTTTGAAAAACAACCAAGCAATACCTATTAAATATTTATTAAAGTATTTTTTAAATATACTTACCGTCTCAAATTTGCAGATGTCTTCTAATTGCGTCTAGTGTCACATGACTCCGCCACCGTCAGAACTTTTCACGTCCGCTTACGTCTCGTTCGTTCTTCTTCAATCCTGACTTCCAGACGAGCTCCTCTTCCGGTCTTCTTGCTTCTTCTTTTCCGAATGACGTCTTCTTCCCCTTGCGCCTACGCATGCGCAGTAATCTACAATATTTATTTAGTGCATGCGGATTGACAGCAATTTCATTGTGCATGTGCATTAACAGAAAGTTCATTGCGCCTGTGTTCGCGGCATCCTAAGCCTCCTCAATACCCGCCCAGTTCTTTCTTAGATTACATCTGCGAGCACTATTTTATTTTCATTGATGTTATCCCTCAGTGCCCGCGCGCCTCGCAAAGAGGATATCTACAGTGATAATGGCACTGAGGAATAATGTGAATTCATGTTATTCCTCAGTGCCATTATCACTGTAGATACCATCTTTGCAGGGCGCGCGGGCACTGAGGGATAACATCAATGAAAATAAAATAGTGCTCGCATTGAGACGTAAAGAAAGAACATGGGCGGATATTGAGGAGGCTTTAGACCAATATGATGCCTTGAACACAGGCGCAATGAACAGACTTTTAATGCCCAGACTTGCCCAGTGAAATTGCTTTCATTGCGAATGCGCAATATATTGTAAACAAACCACAATATAAACAATACAACGTAAAGCTGATTTAAATATATAAAATTGTTTAACCCCTTAATGACCAAGCTATATTTTACGTTTTTTCATCGTCTAATTCAAAGAGCTATAACTTTTTAATATTTTTGCGTCGACATAGCTGTATAAGGTCTTGTTTTTTGCGGGACAAGTTGTCATTTTTAATAGCACGATTTTGGGGTACATAGAATTTATTGATGAACTTTTATTAACTTTTTTTGGGGGGGAATGGAAAAAAAAAAACTGCAATTTTACCACACTTTTTTGCGTCCCAAATTTATGCCGATTATGTGGTATAAATATTACAATCACTTTATTCAGCAGGTTGTTGCAATTGCAATGATACCAAATTTATATAGCTTTTGTATGTTTTACTACTTTTACACAGTTTTTGTGTTTCCGTATTTGAAGAGCCATAACTTTTTTATTTTTTTGCCGATGCAGTTGTATGAGGCCTTTTGTTTTGTGGGACGACTTGTAGTTTTTATTGGTACCATTTTGGAGTAGATACGACTTTTTCTCACTTTTTTTTAAGGCAGGATTCAAAGAAAACAGCAATTTTTGCAATGTTTTTTATTATGTTTTTTACGACGTTCACCGTGCGGGTTAAATGATGTAAGAACTTTATAGTTGGGGTCGTAACAGACGCGGCTATACCAAATATGTGTACGTTTTTTACTTTATTTTGTTTTTTAATAACAAAGCAGTTTGCAAGGGGAAAAAGAGGGTTTTTCTTTTTTTTTTCTTTCTTTTTTAAACTTTTTACTAAACTTTTTTTTACTTTTTTACTAGTCCCATTAGGGGACTTCACTATGCGATCGTCCGATGGCATTTATAATACGCTGCAATACTTCTGTATTGCAGTGTATTATGCCTGTCCGTGTAAAGCGGACAGGCAACTGCTAGGCCTCTGGCATGACCCAGCAGGTATTTACTACAGGCAGACCTGGGGGGTCTTTATTAGGTCCCCGGCTGCCATCAGAGACACAGACACTCAGCGATCTTCTCGCCGGGTGCCGGTGGGATGAGAGGGAGCTCCCTCCCTCTCTCCAAAACCACTCAGATGCGGCGCTCGCTATTGAGCGCTGCATCTGAGGGGTTAAACGGGTGAGATCGATACTGATATCGATCTCACCCGTTTGAGCAGGGACGCCCCCAGCCCTCAATTACATCTGGTAGCTGAGAGCAGGGACATTTAATGGCTCCCTGCTCTGTTAATTTATTCCAATGCAGCGCCGTAAAAAGGCTATTGCATCGGAATAAAGCCCGTTAGTGGTCGCCGTAAAAACACTATGGTAACTAACGGGTTAAACGATAGTCAGGGGACAATAAAATCACAAAGCAGCAGCATTGCAATGATTTAAAAAAATAAAAAGAAAAGGTAGTGGGAAACCCCTTTAATTTAGCAATTTTAATAACTTTGGTTTGATGTCGTTCTTTTGCTTAGGTCACAGTGGTGGAAAGTGATGTGGGGCAACTGGATGTCAGCATGCCATCTCATAATTGGTTTTAGGCACCATGCACTGGACTGTGACCGTAATTACGGGCACAGCCGGCCGCGGACAGTCATCCGCATTTGCGGGCTGTGCTCCCATTATACGGTATGACAGCACGGTCTGTAAAATAAAAAAATAGGACATGTCATATTTTATACGGAAGGTTTCTACGGCACGAACGCCTTCCCGTAAATATACGGGAAGGTGTCCGTCGGCCATAGAAATGAATGTGTCTGTAATTACAGACGGAATCTACGGTCGTGTGCATGGGGTATTAAAAACTGCGAACCTGGTGGCAAATTTAAGTATTTTTGCAAGTTTGACATGTATAATAAAGGTAGGTTAAGTTTGACCCCAACCCATTTAGGGTAAAAGGGAAGCTTTTTCCTTGTGTCTGGGTATTGGAGCAGACCTTTTTAAGAGGGGTGTATTGGGTATTGTGGTGCTCCTTGCAGTCTAGGGAGCAGTGGACCTGGTACTGGGGGACCATGTCATCTGCTTATTCCTGTTGCACTGATATTTGGGCCCTGTGGGTGATTGCTGCACTATGACTGAGACTGTTATGAGAGTTATATGGCTGGCTCTGTTACAGGGACACTGTTAAGAGGCCACTGTGACTGTTATGTTATTTGTAAAATGGATGGCTCTGTTATGAGGGGGCACTTTTGCTAACACTATTATTGGGGCAGTATGGCTGGCACTGTTATGGGGCCGTGTGGCTGGTATTATTATGTGAGTAATGTGGCTGTTTCTGTTATAGGGTTACCCTTGCTAGCACTGTTATTGGGGCACTGCGGCTGGTAGTATTAGTGGAAGTCTTTAGCACCATGCAGCTTTCAACTCTATCTGCATCCTCAGTGCGCAGATACAGTTGTGGACAGTGGTATAACTGCCCCTGTAGCAACCGAAGCTGCTTTTATGGGACCCGGGCCGCCCGGCACAACTTTGAACTGTATATGTGTCCCCAGGCCGCAGATATAAACTTATAATTGTATATGCGTCCTCAGGACTCAGATTAAATACAATGGTGGAGCAGAGAGAACTTAGATTCCTGCTCCACCATTGTTTTACTGACTCCAGACATCAGCGCAGACCTGCTAAGGGGGCATCAGTACTGTGTGGGGGGCACAAACAGGGCATCACTATTGTGAGGG